>NC_056679.1:119033668-119340335 GCF_018350215.1 Panthera leo | reverse complement strand
TTCTTAAAGTTTCTCATTTAATTTCTGATAGGTTAAATACATATTAAAACACATACAAACTAAAGTTCTTTGGGGTCCTCAATAATTTAAGACAGAATCCTCAGAGCAGAAAGTTTGAGAAGGATTTTCATCATCTTACCAGCTGCCACTTGCTGAGCTCTTACCGTGGCCAGGTCATTTCTTGCATATTCTCTTTAAATCCTTCCAACAACCCTATCAGGATTGTCCCCCATGGATCCCCAACCCCAGAGGCACAGACTGGTGCTCAAGACCATACAGCTTGTATTCTGTGGATCTAGAATTTGAAGATACTTCTAGCTGACTCCAAGTCACATAACCGCCTTGCATTCAATATCCTTGTCACTTTTCTGGACAGAGAGGAAGAGGATAGCAGAGGTCCAAGAGGATTTGGATGGATTATTGAAATGGTTCAGACAGCCAGAAACCATGACTTTCTAAAGCTGTCTGTTCCATGAATAGCCTAACATTCATAGTGACTTGTCTTTACAAACTGCCAAGTTCGTGAGAAAGGAATGTCTTCAAATTCAGGTGCTATTTTGACCCTAGTGGGTTTTTGTGTCCCTTATAAATCACAGACCTTGCAGACTCTATGGTGAGCTCAACAAGGATGAAATATTTGCTTGTATAATTATCACGTGGTTAGCTACAGAAATGTTCATTGCCTAAAACACATTTTCCAGTTACTTTACAGATCAGCATGTGGGTTCTGATTGATTGAGAGTCTCTTTCATAACAATGAAACAGTTGCTCTCACTTAATTGAGTATGTATGTGCCAGGCACTGAGAGGGAGACTTCATACCATGGTCTCTCGGAATCCTCAAAAGAATGCTCTGAGGCAGCAGTGGTTTCTTCCTCCCTGCCTGAAGGGTAAGCAGATCTTACTTGCAGAGGTACAGCTATTTGTCTGAGGTCTCCCAGGTAGGAGGTAGCGGGCGAGTCAGGGATCAAAGTTGACTCACCTTTCTCACGTTTGGGAGGAGATTTCTTTTCTTTTCTTTTTTAAGAGAGAGAGAGCACAAGTGAGGGAGGGGCAGAGAGAGAGGGAGAGAGCATCCCAAGTAGGCCTCTGCACTGCCACTGCGGAGCCTGACGCAGGGCTCAGACTCACAAACCTCGAGATGTTGACCTGAGCCAAAACCAAGAGTCGGATGCTTAATCGACAGAGCCACCCAGGTGCCCCCCGCACCAGCCTCGGGTTCTTAACCAGCATGCTCTGCAAGCCCCAAAAAGGCGATGTCCATTTGTCTATGGAAAGGCAGTCTTCAAAATAGATTTGAAGTAGCCCAGTTAAATTAGGGAAGGGATACAATTTTACCTTCAGAGATTTTTTTTTCTTTTAAACCAAGTGATGCAGCCCATTGATGTAGTGAGAAAACAGATAGAATTCTTTAATGCTGTCCTAACCCTTCCCTAACACCCGGCAGCTAACACTGTACAGAGAAATACAAAGTTCCTCATCTATATCTGGTACTACCTGGGAGTATTTTATTTATTTATTTTTTTATGTTTATTTATTTATTTATTTATTTATTTAATATATGAAATTTACTGTCAAATTGGTTTCCATACAACACCCAGTGCTCATCCCAAAAGGTGCCCTCCTCAATACCCATCACCCACCCTCCCCTCCCTCCCACCCCCCATCAACCCTCAGTTTGTTCTCAGTTTTTAACAGTCTCTTATGCTTTGGCTCTCTCCCACTCTAACCTCTTTTTTTTTTTTTTTTTACCTGGGAGTATTTTAAAATGGCAAACAATGCCAATGAGTTTGGGTTTCAAATGTATCAGGCATGTCTTCCTTCTGCCCAGAGGGGCTGTCCTTACTTTGGTTTGAAAATGTCATGATCGCACCACCAGGGTTAGAAGAGGTGAGGGAGCTGAGGTTCTTGGATGTCAACAACAGATGGGCTTGTCCCTGGGAACACTGGAAAAAGAGACTGAAAGGACTTCCGTTAGGGCTGTGCTCCAGGTGTCCTGGGAGGGGTGAGGACAAAAACTTCTCACAATTTATACATACATATATATATATTGATATTTATTTTCTTCTCATAATGTTGACTGCTGAGCTAACCAGGTGCCTTCAGCAAGACTTGCAGTTGCAAATTCAGGCTTCAGCAGCCTTGACATCCACTTTCTGATTCCTCCTAAAGATTCCGGTTGCTGCTACTGTCTTAAAAAGCCTAGAACTGGGGCATCGGAAAGGATTTTCTCTCCTTCAGCCTCTTAGACAATTTGACTCGCATTTGTAAGTTGGGTTTGAGCTCTGATGCTGAGGAATCCCTAGACTGCTAAGACATTTCTGACCAGAGCAGCTTGCTGTTGCTTAGGAACCTGTTAGAGACACGAAACAGACAACCTTTGTCATTCTAAATCCATGCTCTTCATCATCTCCACCCTAAATTAGCTACTGAAACAAAAACAAGTGA
The DNA here is from genome assembly GCF_018350215.1 of Panthera leo. Classification (NCBI taxonomy): domain Eukaryota; kingdom Metazoa; phylum Chordata; class Mammalia; order Carnivora; family Felidae; genus Panthera; species Panthera leo. Next base: position 119,337,888 of record NC_056679.1, on the reverse strand, counting down.
ATGTGTACAAAGCGGGGTAATGTCGGAAGAGTTCAAGAAAGGGAAGGATGTTACGTGCACCTGTCTCCATCCTGCCACCTCTGCCCTTCTTGTGATCTCCCTGTCCGGAAGGCAGTTCATCAGCAAGGATGCCATGTTCGGTATTGCTGTATGGCCACTGTTTTTAAAGAAACAATGCGGGGTCCCTGGGTGGCTCAGTCGGTTGGGCTTCCGACTTCGGCTCAGGACATGATCTCACAGTCTGTGAGTTCGAGCCCTGCGTCCGGCTCTGTGCTGACAGCTCAGAGCCTGGAGCCTGGAGCCTGCTTCGGATTCTGTGTCTCCCTCTCTTTCTGACCCTCCCCCTTTCATGCTCTGTCTCTCTCTGTCTCAAGAATAAATAAACATTAAAAAAAATTAAAGCAACAATGCCTGCAAATATCACTTGGGAGCTCGCACAATTTTGTGATACTTTAAAACTGCAGTCAAAAGCAGAATTTCTGCATGCTTCTGCCCTCTTGCATAAGATTGTAAGGTCAGAACTGAGTTCTTGTCTCTGCCACCTTCCCGACATCCTTGCAAAGGTGGCATAAGAAAATGTTACAAATAATTAGTAGTTATAGGGCTCTGACTATGTGTCAGATAAACACCAAGGGCTTTATCCAATTCCCTAAGGTGTAAATACTATTAATACCCCCCTATTATCCCTATTTTGTAGGATACTTACTGACCGAAAGAGCATCTTTGCAGTTCAGATTTCCTTCTTCCCTCTCCTGCTTCCTTTCTCCCTGTCGCTCTCTGTTTCCTCCAGGAGGTTCAGCTGCCTGTCTTCCCTTTTCCTCCAAATTTGCAGCTGACTTGGAAGAACACAAGGAAATCATCTTTTTGTTTGTCTCTGAAGTCTTCAGTTACTTGCAGATTTGTCAGTTGACATGGATGGTTATTTTGTGCCTAACAATTCATCTAAGTTCTAAAATACGCCCTTCCTTTGTCCCAGCATCATGTCCAATTCCATTATCCCTGAGGACATCTCAGTCTTCTTCCTTTCTGTTACTTATACTCTTGTGTGCCTGAAGTCAAGACAAAGTACCTCGCTTTGTTCACTTTCCTATAACCTTTCCTGGGCAGAGTGAGCCTGGGGAAAACCAGCCTTTTCTTTCCCTTTTTTTTTTTTTTTTTGTTGTTGTTGTTATGTTTTGTGGGGTTTTCTTGCAGTTGTGGATAACATTTTTAAAATTCTGTTTGCTAATTTCAAACCTGTTTGTTAGTTCTCAAGCACTGACCAGGCAAACAATGTTTGGGCCTGCACAACAGCTTTAGAGGAGGAACTTGGGGGACAGGTCAGGGTGGTAGAAGAGGAGAGGCCTGGGAGACTGAAGAGCAGGCAGTGAGGTGCACACAAAACACTGTACACTGTGTAATATTTCAAGGAATGCCTAAGTCTGCACTCCGTAGTCTCTTGCAATAAAAAGGAAAGTTCCATCTGCACTCATATGGCCTAGCTGATTGCCCCATGGTGCACGCATGTGCAGATACCATGAGTATAATTCAAGGGGATTTTTTTTTTTTTTTTGAGAGAGAGAGAGACAGAACATGAGCGAGGGAGAGCAGAGAGAGAGGGAGACACAGAATCCAAAGCAGGCTCCAGCTCAGAGCCTGACACAGGACTCAAAACCACGAACTGTGAGATCATGACCTGAGCTGAAGTTGTACACTCAACCGGCTGAGCTACCCGGGTGCCCCTCAGGGGGATCTTTAACCTTAGAAACCTCATTTGGGAAGAGGATAGAAAAGTCTCTAGGGACAGTGAGAGCCATGTGACTTGGCCAGTGATATAATCTACCAAACCTCATTTGTTGGATCTGCAGAGAAATAGTGGGAGCCCTACTGCACAGATTGGTCCTGGAGGTTAAATTAGAGAAGACATGAACAGCACTTAGTGTGTTCCTTGGTCCCCAGTATATCACAAAAGATAGGAACTATTTCTCCCCCTGGACTTCCCTCCCATTTGACATTTCCTGCATTAGAGAATCACCTCTATGGGTGATTTTAAATGTTCATTTAAAAATGCTCCTCCCATGAGTATTTGTAAAATAATCCTTTAACACATTCTTGTGCATGAATTTACCAGCATCGGGAGATAAATGGCTAAAGTTTCCTGGGAGCAGGAAATAATAATAGTAGCTGTCATTTATTTGGCACAGACTGTATTCCAGGCAGGGAGCTCCATACGCTATGGTCAATGTCTCGTTAAATCTTCTCAACAACCCTCTGAGGTCCTCTTACAAGAGCTGGACACTTTACTCAAGGTCATTGGACTTGAAGTGGTAGAATTGAAATGTCAATCCAGGACTGTCTGACCCCAGAGTCAGCACCCTTCTTACTATGCTCTATGCCCCCTAATATGCTTTCATGGGCTAGCAGAGGTCCAGAGAATGCCAAGGCAGGCTGGGTCTCTTTAAGAGTGCCAAGGCACAGGGCACAGGGTCACTTGGCAGGGGTAAAATAAGGCATCCACCAAAAGGATGGCAGTGTGAAGTACCCAAGAGAAGTTTGAGAAACTGCTCTCAAATTGCACTCCCTCAGACATCTTTGCCTTCGCTTCCAAGTTGTGTCTGCTTGGAAGCTTCCCTGTCCCACCTGTCTCCATGCATCTAGCCTGGTCCTAGCACAGGCTAGTCTGTCTACCCCTGATACTTTCTTGCCTTTCTGAAGGAGAAAGGGGAGAAGCATGCAACCATATCCTCCATTGCCCATTGTTCAATGATAACACTACTGGTATTAACCACCCTACGATTTTGGGGGGTACACTGTCAGTGCAAAGTGGGCTCCCATTGACTTCCCATGCCACAGCATTAAAAAGGCCTGAGGCTTTACTGGGTCATCTGCATGGCTGCAGTCTAGGTGTTGACCAGGGCTGGGTTCTCCTCAGAGGTTAAACTGTAGAAGGATCCACTTCCAAAGCTCACATGGTTCTTGGCAGAATCCAGTTCCTTGCCAGCTGTCAGAATGAGGGCCTCAATTTCTGGCTGAATCCAGGGACATTTTCCCTCGGTTCACTGCCTCATGGCCCTCTTCACAGGCAGCTCACACCATAGAGTAACTTGCTTCTTCAAAGCCGGCAAGGGAGAGAGCTCCTTGTAAAACAGACATAATCAAGGGTATTTTAATGACTTATTTTCTGTAACCTTTGCCATATTTTATTGCTTAGCAGTAAGTCACAAGTTCTGTCCACGCTTACTTGGAAGGAAATACACCAAGGCATGAACAGAACGAGATGAGAGCCAGGGGAGACCTTCTAGAGTCTGTCTGCCACCCAGGCTAACAGGATGCAAAGATTTGAGGTGAACATGGCCAGCACAAACTTAGTCGCTTTATGAATAGTATTCGCGGCTAGCCTGTGTGGCATATAAACTCAGTTTTGTGCAAACATCTACAACCCCAAGAAAACAGTCAAACTTTTTTTTAATGTTTATTTATTTTTGACAGAGAGAAAGAGACAGAGCATGAGTGAGGGAGGGGCAGAGACAGAGGGAGACACAGAATCTGAAGCAGGCTCCAAGCTCCGACCGAGCTGTCAGCACAGAGCCCGATGCAAGGCTCAGACTCACAGACCACGAGATCATGACCTGAGCTGAAGTCAGACACTTAACCGACTGAGCCACCCAGGCACCCCAACAGTCAAGTTTTTTATAAAGCTCATGTACTCTCAACTTACAAAATCCCAGATCCACTCCTTAAAAAAGTTTTTCTTTTTTTTAATCTGAAAGATACATACCTTGCAAAAGCCATTAATTCTAACATTTAGGTTCCCAAAGGATGAAAATTAAGTCACTTTTAATTAAGCTTCTTTTCTCTATAGGAAATTGTTCCGTGGCATTTTCCTTGACACTTCAGTGTTTGGCTATTTGGCATAACTTTAATTACAGCATTAACAACATATACCAGTTAGGTCACATCATCAAAACTTAAAAAACAAATTAAAAATATCAATTTCCTTCCTTGGCTTCCCCTTTAATTAAAACTAGGAGAGTCGCGGTGTCATGTACTTATTTTTCATAATGTTGTTTGCAGGAGCATGTTTGTTTTTCCTTTGTTGTGCTTAATGTGGTACATCTTACAGATGTTGAGAATATTTCAGGATGTCTTGAAGGGACAATGAAAGATTGTGGTTTAACAACAAAGCCTCTCGTGGCACTGAGGTCTGTTGGTAACAGTTGGATTGTTGAAGTGTAAGATCCTTGGTTAGTCTTCAAAAGGAATGTGCTCTTGGCAGGGTCGAGCTGCATATGTTTGTATGCACTTCAGTGTCCTTTATGGTTAGTTTCCCCAAAGGCTTATTGTACTTATTGCATCATTTATTTTTCTTTGTAAGAGTATTTTGGAAGCTTCAGAATGGTTGTAGAGTCATTACCGTTTCTAGCTGTAAACGGTTATGACTGCCTGTGGAAATTGTGTTGAAGGCAAACAAAAGTAAATAAAAGTCCCTCTTCTGTACTTTTGCTCTTTATCTGCGTTGCCAGCCATGATGAGCTGGGAACCCAGCTCTGTGGAATTGTGTGGGACCAAGCTTGTTCTGATTTAAGATATCTGTCTCCCAAGAAAGGCTGCATGGACTTTTGGATGTAGGTAAACCAGTTGCACGAAAAATTAAAGCTGGCATATTTATTTTGAGGGGCAGAGTGAAATTAATGACTTTATGAAATTCCTGGCATGTAAATTTATTTTTCCCATCCTTCAAACGAGGTAACCAAGCAACTCTATATCCAGTCCTGGGGAGGTTGATGCTTCTGACCTAAAAGTCTATAAAATGGGTAACCTGCCAAAGCCCCGGAAAAGCAATCCATCTTAGGAAAGTGGAATCACCTTTAACAATATTATTAAACCCTATAAATTACCTTCCTGGGCCAAGCCAGTTAAGCAGACAGATTATTTTTCAACATGCTGATGTTTTCAATTCCAATACAAAGTAAAACATGAAATAGAGAGGTGTTCCTATTCAAAATACATAGTTTTTTCAGCAAACAGAAACCATTGAAGGCAGATTTGTATGTGCAGCATGGGAAAGCTGTTAATGTTTCTATGCATGTTTTGTGTTGTGTTGCCATTTGTTATCTATGAAACATTGGTTTAGTATAATGCATTGGAACAGGTGATATGAGGAAAAGGAACCCTCTTCCTCAAAGAGCTTCCATTCTGGATGCACTCACAACCCTGACCTTCTTAACTCTTCCAGTGGGTTTCATTGCCTTTGGAGTAAGATTCATCTCATAGTCAGAGCTCATAGGATCTAGATAATCTGGCCTCCACCTGCCAGATTCAGCCAGATAGCTGCCTTTATTAACCATTAGTCAGGCATAGAAACTGGGGCTCAAAGAGAATAAGTTGGCAAACCATTCCCAAGAAGCAGAGGGAAATTCAAGGCCAGAGTTCTTATTGTCTAAATCTTTCATCTTCCTTCACTACCCTCATCTGTTACCTGCTGATACATCTAGTTGATTCAGTGAGAGAAGGAGCGGCTGTTCAAAAATGCATACTGTATGAAACCACGTCATAAAGCAGCGTCAACTGGAGAACACTAGATACAAACTGAAAAGAGTTAAGTCCTGCTCCTGTTGACCAATAATGAGCCGTGTGATGTTGGATAAGTCACCTTACCTCATTAGCTTCATTTATAAAGTGATGAATATCAACTAACAATTTCTGGGCAGTATTTCCCAAATTTGGTCCCAATAGTCTGGGAATGCTACCAGTTACAGTCCACACTTGGAGATTTGTCATGTTCATTAACATGTTCAAGGTGCTATGAAGTCCTGCAGGAATAAACCTGTTAACAAAGCCATTTTTTTAATTGTTTTTAATGTTTATTTATTTTTGACAGAGAGAGAGACAGAGACAGAGACAGAGCGTGAATGGGGCACGGTCAGAGAGAGAGGGAGACACAGAGTCTGAAGCAGGCTCCAGGTTCTGAGCTGTCAGCACAGAGCCCGAAGCAGGACTCAGACTCACCAACCATGAGATCATGACCTGAGCTGAAGTTAGATGCTTAACCAACTGGAGCCACCCAGGTGCCCCCAACAAAGCACTTTTTAAACTCATTTGACCTCAGAAGACAGAGCTTATGTTCCCTAGAAAATAGTTTCAAAAATGATTTTCCAAATTCTCTTCAGGTTTTAAAATCTTATAGTTGGCATTTTTGCTCATGAAATCTTCCATACCTAGAACCCATGAGTTCTCTTTTAATTGTGCCTTTCATACACACACACCCCCAAGACTAAACACAGTGGGCAACAAATAAATGCCATTGACTGATTTATTCAGCTCTTAAGGTTAATGCATTCTTACCAGTGCTTATTTTATGTTTGGCAAAATTGAGTTGAACACAGAACAGTTCTGGTGTGGGAAGCACTGTGCTCTGCGAACTGGGTAAAAACCACCAACTCTCCCTAGAGCCAGCCAGAGAGATGCCCGATGACATTTCAGTACCATGTGGCTATGAGAGTTTCATTCCAATGCAAAAACAAAAGACAAATTCTGGCTCCACTTAGCACACTTCTGATCTAGCTGTTCTGCCTGAATTTGGTGTGTAGAAAATCAAAGCATTTGGTGTTGGGTGTCATTGATCAGTCACTCTGAGGTGACAGCCATTTTTTTTCACCTCCCTCCCGTGGTTTACAAGGTATGTTGATCAGCCAGATTCTCCCAGAGAAAACCCTTGTTTTCATCCTTAGAATGCCACTTGGTGCCTGCTTCAGCAGGAAATTACCAAATGCCACCCTCATCACTTGAAAGAGCTTATTCACAAAGAAAGTGCCAAAGCATTTCCCAGGAATTAACTTGACAGTGTGACATTTCTTATTTGTGTTTGCCCAAGAAAACAAAGTAACTTTAATATTCAATATAATAAATGCACAGAAATGGGTTTTTAAAAGACATCATTGTTTTTAGTAAAATAACCTCCCCAGCATGGGTTTTCATCTGTAGAAAGCATGCGTGTCCAAGTGCTTAAATGGTAATAAAACTTTTTACAGTGTACCAAAAATCTTCAAGATGCCTGACACCTTAAGAGCTGTATAACTACCTGACTCTATTAATAAAAGATATTCTGTCTTTATGTTTTAAAAAAATAAAGGTCCTGTACAGACCATGTAATGAGAAAACAATTTTAATACTGTTGGTTTATAACTAAGAACATTGAGGAAAATATTTTGTTCTCAATTTGCTAAGTGCAAAGAAATTGTGAAAGCCTCTCCTTCTGGGCATATTCTCTAGTGTTGTGCGTAGAGCAGTTTTCATAGTTGAAAGCCACAATATCGAATATGAAGAACAGAGAACTGAGTAAGGTAGAACCAGAGTGCAGATCATATCTCTGTCACTGACTAGCTATAAGGTGATTTTTTTTAAATCTTGAGTCTCGGTTTCCTTATAAACAAATGGAAGTATACCACAGGTTATTTTAAAGATAAAATGAGATAAAGTCCATGAAACACTTACCCAATGCCTGCCATAAAATAAGCAACTAATAAATAATTATTTTACAGAGACCTATTGATTAGCTCATTTGACAGGAGAACCAGAGGTAGAGTTGCCTTGATCAAGGAGGCCTTTCCTTGTTATCTTCTTGGCCCCATTCTCCTCTTGTTTGTTTCATTAGTAGTAGTTCTGGGCCTCATTCATGCAGTCATTTCATTGGAAAGCTCTTGCCCATAAGCATCTACAAAAGTTCCCTGTGTATCATTGGCCAAGTTGGGGCAGATGGTTCATGTACGGTACATGGACTGTGGCACTGAACCATAGTCAAAACTGAATTTTGGATATCTGAATTCAATAAATATCAGTTCAACCTAATGCTCATAACAGGCATCGTGCCAGACTGTGATGTTAAAATGGTTGAAAGCAGGGTTTCGGCAAACTTTTTCTCCAAGGATCAAATAGTCACTGTAGCTTTTTCAGGCAAGGAGCTAAAATCAAAGGTATTAGGTAAGTATTTATATACCCATATAAAATGTGGCCATTCAAAATGTAAAACTATTCTTCATTTGTAAACCATACACAAACAGATGGTTTGGCTCATGGGCGATAGTCTGCCAACCCCTGGTGCACACAGCTCTGATCTATATCTTCATGGGACTTGAAGCTCAGCTAAAGTGTCACATTGTTTGTTAACATTTTTTCAAATCCTTCCTCCCAACCCGTCTTGTCATTTGAATGAAGCTCAGCTGATCAGTAAGATTACTTGTCCAGTATGACCTTTGTATTCACCCAAATCTCAGAATCACTGGTCAGGAGATGTGTACCCAAGAGCAGCTTTCGATGATCTTCTGGTGATCTCTTTAAAGCCATACCACGAAAACATAGGAGCACCAGGCCAGATTCTTAAGAGCTCACTATGGAGGGAGAACACATTAACTAAGAAATTGTCCTTTCAAATACTTAGCTTTAAAACCCATGGAAAGGGAGTTAAACAGCACTGTACATACATAACTGAGTCATCACAACTACACACATAAATGAAATCCAGTGTATACAAAGCAGAAAACCTTTTGGCCACAGGTGTCTCCCAAGAGGTCCTGCCACTGAAACCACATTTCACAGCTTGGACCACAATGTAAACTTCTCCTAGACTCTCAGTCTTGGTTAGCTATCTGCTCCTACACAGGTAGAAGGACTGGAATATGGGAGGCAGTGTACTAGTACATCACGGGGCCCATTTAAAAGATGTGAACACTGAGGCACAGAGGAAGCAGGAGTTTGCTCGCAACACAGGGCTCAACTGTGTTGTTTCCAGAAATTCTGTGGCTTCCTCTACAGACATGGAGATCAAGTCATCCACTGTGTACCTGCCCACCCCATGGTCTTTGCTTTTGTAGTTTTACTCCATGCCTTCATTTTTTTTTTTAAATTTCCATCCAAATTAGTTAGCATATAGTGCAACAATGATTTCAGAAGTACATTCCTTAATGTACCTTACCCCTTTAGCCCATAACCCCTCCCACCCCCCCTCCAGTAACCCTCTGTTTGTTCTCCATATTTATGGTCTCTTTTGTTTTGTCCCCCTCCCTGTTTTTATATTATTTTTGTTTCCATCCCTTATGTTCATCTGTTTTGTCTCTTAAAGTCCTCCTATGAGTGAAGTCATTAGATATTTGTCTTTCTCTGACTGACTAATTTCAGTTAGCGTAATACCCTCCAGTTCCTTCCACGTAGTTGCAAATGGCAAGATTTCATTCTTTTGGATTGCCGAGTAATACTCCATTGTATATATGTACCACATCTTCTTTATCCATTCATCCATCAGTGGACATTTGGGCTCTTTTCATACTTTGGCTATTGTAAATAGTGCTGCTATAAACATTGGGGTGCATGTGTCCCTTCGAAACAGCACATCTGTATCCCTTGGATAAATACCTAGTAGTGCAATTGCTGGGTCATAGGGTAGTTCTATTTTTAGTTTTTTGAGGAACCTCCATACTCTTTTCCAGAGTGTCTGCCCCAGCTTGCATTGCCACCAACAATGCAGAAGAGATCCTCTTTCTCCGAATCCTTGCCAACATCTGTTGTTTCCTGAGTTACTCATTTTAGCCATTCTGACAGGTATGAGTTGGTATCTCATTGTGATTTTGATTTGTATTTCCCTGATGATGAGTGATGTTGAGCATTTTTCATGTGTCGTTTGGCCATCTGGATGTCTTCTTTGGAGAAGTGTCTATTCATGTCTTTTGCCCATTTCTTCACTGGATTCTTTGTGTTTTGGGTGTTAAGTTTGATAAGTTCTTTATAGATTCCAATCCTTCATCTGATATGTCATTTGCAAATATCTTCTCCCATTCTGTAGGTTGCCTTTTAGTTTTGCTGATTGTTTCCTTCACTGTGCAGAAGCTTTTTATTTTGGTGAGGTCCCAGTAGTTCATTTTTGCTTTTGTTTCCCTTGCCTCCGGAGGCGTGTTGAGTAAGAAGTTGCTGTGGCCAAGGTCAAAGAGGTTTTTGCCTGCTTTCTCCTTGAGGATTTTGATGGCTTCCTCTCTTACATTTAGGTCTTTCATCCATTTTGAGTTTATTTTTCTGCATGGTGTAAGAAAGTGGTCCAGGTTCATTCTTCTGCATGTTGCTGTCCAGTTTTCCCAGCACCACTTGCTGAAGAGACCGTCTTGATTCCATTGGATATTCTTTCCTGCTTTGTCAAAGATTAGTGGGCCATACGTTTGTGGGTCCATTTCTGGATTATCTATTCTGTTCCATTGATTTGCATGTCTGTTCTTGTGCCAGTACCATACTGTCTTGATGATTACAGCTTTGTAGTATAGCTTGAAGTCCGGGATCATGATGCCTCCTGCTTTGGTTTTCTTTCTCAAGATTGCTTTGGCTATTCGGGGTCTTTTCTAGTTCCATACAAGTTGTAGGGTTATTTTTTCTAGCTCTGTGAAGAAGGCTGGTGTTATTTTGATAGGGATTGCATTGAATATGTAGATTGCTTTTGGTAGTATCAACATTTAACAAAATGTGTTCTTCCTATCTAGGAGCATGGAATCATTTTCCACCTTTTGTTGTCTTCAATTTCTTTCATAAGCTTTCTATAGTTTTCAGTGTATAGATTTTTCACCTCTTTAGTTAGATTTATTCCTGGTATATTATGGGTTTTGTTGCTAATGTAAATGGAATCAATTCCTTGATTTCTCGTTCTGCTGCTTCATTGTTGGTGTATTCGAATGCAACCAATTTCTGTGCTTTGATTTTATATCCTGCAACGTTGCTGAATTCATGAATCAGTTCTAGCAGTTTTTTGTTGGAATTTTTAGGGTGTTCCATAGAGAGTATCATGTCATCTGTGAAGAGTGAAAGTTTGACCTCTTCCTGGCCGATTTGGATGCCTTTTATTTCTTTGTGTAGTCTAATTGCAGAGGCTAAGACTTCCAATACTACATTGAATAACAGTGGTGAGAGTGGACACACCTGTCTTTTTCCTGACCTTAGGGGGAATGCTCTCATTTTTTCCCCATTGAGGATGATATTAGCATTGGGTTGTTTATACATGGCTTTTATGATCTCGAGGTATGATCCTCTGTCCCTGCTTTCTTGAGGGTTTTTATCAAGAAAGGATGCTGTATTTTGTCAAATGCTTTCTCTGCATCTACTGAGAGGATCTTATGATTCTTGTCCTTTCTTTTATTGATGTGTTGAATCATGCTAATTGTTTTGGAGATATTGAACCAGCCCTGCATCCCGGGTATAAATCCCACTTGTTCGTGGTGAATAATTTTTTTAATGTATTGTTGGATCTGATTGGCTAAGTCTTGTTGAGGATTTTTGCACCCACTTTCATCAGGGAATTGGTTTAGAGTTCTCCGTTTTCGTGGGGTCTCTATCTGATTTTGGAATCAAGGTAATGCTGGCTTCATAGAGTGAGTTTGGAAGTTTTCCTTCTATTACTATTTTTTGGAACATCTTCAAGAGAGTGGTGTTAACTCTTCCTTAAGTGTTTGGTAGATTCCCCTAGAAAGTAATCTGGCCCTGGACTCTTGGTTTTTTTTGGAGATTTTTGACTACTGATTTGATTTTTGCTGGTTATGGGTGTGTTCAAATTTTCTATTCCTTCCTGTTTCAATTTTGGTAGTGTATATGTTTCTAGCAATTTGTCTATTTCATCCAGATTGCCCATTTTATTGGCATATAATTGCTCATAATATTCTCTTACTATTTTTTTTTTATTTCTGCTGTTTGGGTTGTGATCTCTTTTATTCTTGATTTTATTTATTTGGGTCCTTTCCTTTTTCTTTTTGATTAAACTGGCTAGTGGTTAATCAATTTTGTTAATTCTTTCAAAGAACCAGCTTCTGCTTTCATTGATCTGTTCTACTGGTTTTTTGTTTGTTTGTTTGTTTGTTTGTTTTGGTTTCGATAGCATTAATTTTTGCTCTAATCTTTATTATTTCCTGTCATCTGCCAATTTTGAGTTTTCTTCCCTGTTCTTTTTCCAGCTCTTTAAGGCATAAGGATATGTTGTGTATCTGAGATCTTTCTTCCTTCTTTAGGAAGGCCTGGGTGCTGGATTTTTTCCTCTTATGACTGCCTTTGCTGCGTCCCAGAGGCTTTGGGTTGTGGTGTTATCATTTTCACTGGCATCCATTTAATTGGCTCTTTAACTTCTTAGTTAGCCCATTCATTCTTTAGTAGGATGTTCTTCAGTCTCCAAGTATTTGTTACCTTCCCCAATTTTTTTTTCATGTGGTTGATTACAAGTTTCATAGCTTTGTGGTCTGAAAATATCCACGGTATGATCTCGATCTTTTTGTATTGCTGAGGGCTGATTTGTGTCCCAGTATGTGGTCTATTCTGGAGAATGTTCCATGTGCATTGGAGAAGAATGTATATTCTGCTGCTTTAGGATGAAATGTTCTGAATATATCTGTTAAGTCCATCTGGTCCAGTGTGTCATTCAAAGCCATTGTTTCCTTGTTGATATTTTGATTAGATGATCTTTCCATTTCTGTGAGTGGGGTATTGAAGTCTCTTCCTGTTATGGTATTGCTATCAATGAGTTTCTTCATGTTTGTGATTAATTGATTTAAATATTTAGGTGCTTTAACATTTGGTGCATAAATGTTTACAATTGTTAGGTTGTCTTGGTGGATAGTCCGCTTAATTATGATATAATGCCATGCTGCATCTCTTGATACAGTATTTTAAAGTCTAGATTGTCTGATATAAGTATGGCTACTCCAGCTTTCTTTCTTTTTCTTTTTTGTTCTTTTTTTTTTTTTTTTTTTTTTTTTTTTGACCATTAGCACGATAGATGGTTCTCCATCCCCTTAGTTTCAATCTGAAGGTGTCCTTAGGTCTACAGTGGGTCTCTTGTAAATAGCATATAGATGGATCTTGTTTTCTTATCCATTCTGTTACCCTATGTCGTTTGATTGGAGCATTGAGTCCATTGGTGTTTAGAGTGAGTACTGAAAGATATGAATTTATTGCCATTATGTGGCTTGTAGAGTTGGAGTTTCTGGTGGTGTTCTCTGGTCCTTTCTAATCTTTGTTGGTTTTGGTATTTATTTATTTATTTATTTACTTACTTACTTACTTACTTATTCATCTTTTCTCCCCTCAGAGAGTCCCCCTTAGAATTTCTTGCAGGGCTGGTTTAGTGGTCACAAATTCCCTTAATTTTTGTTTGCCTGGGAAACTTTTTATCTCTTCTTCTATTTTGAATGACAGCCTTGCCGGGTAAAGAATTCTTGGCTGCATACTTTTCTGATTCAGTGCACTGAATATATCCTGCTACTCCTTTCTGGCCTGCCAAGTTTCTGTGGATAGTTCTGCTGCAAACCTGATCTGTCTTCCCTTGTAGTTTAAGGACTTTTTCCCCTGGCTGCTTTCATGATTCTCTCCTTGCCTGAGTATTTTGTGAATTTGACTATGATATGCCTTGTTGATGGTCGGGTTTTGTTGAATCTCATGGAGTCCTCTGTGTTTCCTGGATTTTGATGTCTGTGTCTTTCCCCCGGTTAGGAACGTTTTCCACTATGATTTGCTCACATAACCCTTTTACCCCTTTCTCTCTCTTCCTCTTCTGATACCCCTATGATTCTGATGTTGTTCCTTTTTAAAGAGTCACTGATTTCTCTAATTCTTACATTGTGCTCTTTTGCCTTCATCTCCCTCTTTTTTTCTGCTTCATTGCTCTCCATAAGTTTGTCCTCTATATCGCCGATTCTCTGTTCTGCCTCATCCATCCTTGCGCCACAGCATCCATTCGTGATTGCAGCTCAGTTATAGCATTCTTTATTTCATCCTGACTAGTTTTTACTTCTTTTATCTCTGCAAAAAGGGATTCTAATCTGTTTTTGACTCCAGCTCATATTCTTATTATTGTGATTCTAAATTCTGGTTCAGACATCTTGCTTGTATCTGTGTTGGTTAAGTCCCTGGCTGTCGTTTCTTCCTACTCTTTCTTTTGGCGTGAATTCCTTCGTTTCATCATTTTGAAGGGAGAAAAAGAATTAATGAGTTAGAAAAAATTAAAATTAAAAAATATTTAAATTAAAAAATTAAACACACACACACACACACACACACACACACACACAAAATCAAAGTAAATGATGCTAGGTCCTAGGTGTGTTTTGGTCTGGGTGTTGAAATTGGCTTGATAGATTAGAGAAAAAAGGGGAAAGAATTAAAAAAAAGAAAACCATTTGAAAATTTGAAAAAATGAGTACACTGAAATAGACTAAAATAAAATGATGAAAGTAAAATAGAATTTGAAAAATTTACACAAAAGTAAAAAATATAGTAAAAAAATTAAAGAAAAATATTTTTAATAAAAATTGAAAATGAAAATGATTTTCTCTCTCTGTATTCAAGAAAAAGAAAGGAAATGAAAAAGAGAAAAAAAGATACTAGAAAAAAGAAAAAGAAAGAAAGAAAATTGAATGGATGGGCCTGCTAACAGACTGAAACACAACTGAAATTATTTTGTTTTCCTCTAGAAGTCAGAGCATGAAGCACTTTATCGCCTATAAACTAAGCAGGAGGTGAGACCTGTGTTCTTGAAGAGCGAGGTTAGCCAGTTGGTTAGCGCTTAGTGTAATGGCTCCACTCTCCACCAGATGGCGCTGCTAGCCTACTGGGGTGGATTCTTGTGACACTTGTAGGTGCGTATGCGCAAGCGCGGGAGCGGTGAAAATGGCGTCACCCAGCTACCCAGTCTCTACTATCGGAAATCCGTTCTCCCCAATCAGAAATCGCACACCAGCCCTTTGTCTTCAGCTCTCGTCTACTCCCTGCTTTTACACTGTCCATGACCAAGCCCCAGGTACTACCTCTCTCCTCCTTTTGTTCTCAGATGTGGCTGTTTTCCCTGACCCCTTACTTCTGAGGGCCTGCAGCTTTGACCTGTTCTGCCCCTCTGTGGGAGGGTCTCATTGAGCCATGGCTGAATGCCGGCCGCACCCAGGAAAATTCACAAGACCATGCTGCTGCCGATGTCCAGAGACTGCGGCCAGGTGCCAGCCTACCCCAGAAAAAGTTCACAAGACAGTGTAGCAGCAGTGTTTCAGGGATTATGGAAAATCACAACACCCATCTGGCACCAGGCTTCACCCTTAACAACCTTCTTCCAGCACCAGCGAATGTGGCCATTCTGTGGGGTATGCTGGGCCCAGGGTGCCTCACAGCCTCTACCAAATGCCCTTCCAGAAGTGGAACTGCTTCTCCCCGGGTGGACTGAGAAGCTCCCAGACCCCACTCTGCTCCTGGGGATTCGCTTTTCCCACCAGAGCACCGCCAGGTATTGAGCTGCGGAATTGCAGACTCTGCCCTCCCCTTGTTTACAGTCGTAATGGAATTTAAACCCTCTCATTTCTCCTTTCTCCTTTCTCCCTTTTTAGTTCAGTCCCTGCATCTGTTTCCAATTTTCCACTTTTTCTCCAGCTGCTTTTGGGGAGGGGTGCTTTTCCCATATTTTCCCCACCTTCTCCGTCCTCTCTCCACCCGCAAAGCACCTCCCTGCCCTCAGTGGTTTCTTGCTCCTCACGTTCTCCTGTCCGTGCCATGTACCTGCTCAATTCTGTGGTTCAGGTTGTGCACATTGTTGTGTTAATCCTCAGATCAGTTTTCTAGGTGTTTAGGATGGTTTAGTGTTGGTCTGGCTGTATTTCATGGATGTGAGACACACAAAAAACTTCCATGCTGCTCTGCCATCTTGGCTGTCTCCCTCCTCCATGCTTTCAACTTTTTGATGCCCATTGGCCTCTCTGTGTTAAGGATGTCATTTGAGGATTGAAATCTATGAAAGAATAATTTTGCTACCGTTGGTAAAGTCAAAGGTAAGATGATGGTTAGGCAGAATTGGTGCTAAAAGTCAGATAGAATTAGCCAAGTTGTGTTCCCTTTGTAAGGAATTCATAATCAGTAAATCGATTTGTTTTTCTCCTAGTATTTTATGTCCCCAAAACAGTATTCAAAGTACATGAAACATTCTAATTGTAAGATTACTAAGGGTATATCTGAGAGATCTTCATGTTTAAAGATAGAAAAATGTGGAACACAGAATCTTGACTCCAGTATCTGCTTTGTCTTCTACTTGTTTTTTCTGATAGTTAACAGACTTTAGGATTCATGTCTTCTATCATCAACATTCTCTCTTCTAATTTTCTATAGTCCTTAACAATTTGAGTTGGAAAATTGGCTCTTTTGTAATTATTTTATTTCAGTCTTGAGTCAGTGAGTCTTGGCATTCAGTCAGTGAGTCAAATGTGCATTTTCTCAAGGTAGAAAATCTGGGTTTCTGTAACTCTTTTCTTGGCTAGTATTTTGCTAGGTAAATGATGGTCATTTTCATTTGTCTTAGAAATGTCATACAAGGGCACATACCAAGAAGGTTAAGTAGTATTTAAGGGCTTCGAGTCAAATTTCCAACCCTCAAAGATAATAGTTTTTACCTCGGACTCTGTTTTCTCATCTGTACAATGAATAGTAAATGTGACACAGTTGACATAAGCCAAGCACAAAATAACTGCTTCCCCCCGCCCCCCATCACTGAAAGAAGACCCTTAACAATTAAATAATGATTAGGAAATTAAGACAACTTGGTGTAAACAATACAGTAAAACGTGATACTGATTCTAAAAACAATCCTAAAGTCAGACAGTGCTTCTCATTTCCAGAATAGTCCATTGCGGCCTTGAGAATAAAAATTACTCATTTTTCAGAGGAACTCAGCATGCAGTTTCTGAAAACAATTCGCTTTCTGGGTATAAAGTCTTATTCGCAGACTACTTTCCAGGGACAGGGCCTAACTTGGGCCAACACCAGTGCCTTTCTCTGTGTGTCCTCTCAGGAAGAGCAGCCATGTGTATATTATGATGTGTGAGGGTAGAAATGTGGACATGAGAGTTAGTCACTGACTGGCTTCGAGTCTACACTCATAATTGGTGGCAGAGTATTGGCTAGTGTTTCTTTGGTACTTTTCCCTGGAGCTGCCAAAGTGATTTTGGACACTTTTCTGCTATATTCTGCAAACTTTAGCTGGGCAAGAAGTTTAACCTATGGGTGACTTAGCTGGGGGTATCCTGCCATTGTCTGCAGGTTTTAAATGGTTTTTGAGTGCATCAGGATTCTCCTGGTTGCAGAAGATAGAAAACTGAATGTAAAACCAGCTTAAGCAAAGAAGTGAATTTCTTGGCCCACATACATAAAAATTCCAGGGTTTGGGTGGTTTCAGGAACTTAAATAATGTCCCTATGCCTTATTTTTCTTGCCTTTTCTCTGCCTCTATTAAATCTGTTGGATTGTTAGGTATGCCTTGCTGGTGTCTGGAACTTGCAGGCTTATATCTTTCCAAGATAAAGTATGACCTGAAAGAGAGGACCAGAATCCTCAGCTTGACTGCTGTCAGCGTGAGTTGAGCCAGTGCCCCTTCCTAAACCAAGGCTAGCAGAAAAGAATTCTCTGGTGTGCTTAGTCCTGGGCCATATGGACACCACTTGTGAACCCCTTGCAGTGGGGTTCACTCTTCTAAAGTATTTGAATTGAGAACAGAGAAAGAGTTATCCCCTAAAGAAAAAAAAATGTGTACTATTTCCAAGTAGTAGCCAAAAATATAGTAAAGAAAACTGGTGATGGAGTATACGCTATGTCGCCATCTTGGTGATAACACTTCTGGAAAGGAAAATGAGTTACCTCCCAGGCTATGAGCATGTGGAGAGCACAAAATCATCTGTAGGTTTCTCCTGTCATCCTGCTCATCAGTCATTTGCTTTTTTCCCACCTATTTCCTATTATTTCTGCCAGGGCACAGAGCTGCCCATAGACTAAAGTTACAGTTTTGTGGACAAGCAGGGCTATGGGGGCTTGGAGGGAGGGCATTAGTGGTCTTGGTACAGTAGTATATGTACCTCAATGTTTTTGAAGGTGTATTCTGCAACTTGAAGAAGGAAAAAAAAAACTTCTAAGGAATTTGGGCCATTTAGGAGGGAGGGAAACAGGAACCTGTATTTGTCACACTCTGTACTATCCCACGAAAATAAAGAGGCAGTTACTCTCACATTTTCCATAATTTAATAATCTGTCCAAACTGCATAAACAAGATGCCACTGATCCATGATCCAGAAAACAGGTGCAGAGTTGTTTTTATAGCCATGGAGGCTGATGGCTTTGACCCCTGCCCCTGCAACCAATGACACCCGTTTTTGAGTGTCCCTCTTTTTGCAAAATGTGTTCTGGCCCTACCTATTGTTGTCTTTGTTGTTTTAGTAGCCACAGCAATTACAGTCATATAGTTAACATTTATTGAGTTTACATGGGCCAGTCATCATACCAAAAGCTTTATGTATATTACATAATTTAAGTGTTAGCAACCATTCTTTGACTTAGGTGTTTTCTCCATTTTACAGAGGAGAAACCTAAGGCACAGGCAGGGTCAGAAACTTGCCCAAGCCCTCAGAACATGAGGTGATAGAGTTTGGCTTCTAAACCACTTATGTACATAGCCACCAAGCTATCTGGCAGTGCTGCAGCTATTGTAGCATGCAAAAACAGTGTGTAGTTGGGAACACTGGAATACTTGATCTGTGCCAACTCCTTTGCTAACAAATGGAGAGACATATTCTCCTTTATTATGCACAGTAACTCACTTGTGTACACCCTCACATATCCTCACATTACAGATGACAAAACTGAGGTGCACAGATGCTCAGGAACTTGCTCAAAGTCATGCACTTCACCTCCAGAATCTGGCATTCAAGTTCATGCTCTTCACTGCAAGCCTATGCCCTTTCAATGTCATCTCACTGTGTTCTAGGCACTTGTTTGGAGGCCAGTCTTCCTTACTAGACTGTGAGATCCTTGAGGGCATGGACACTGCCTTAATCACCTGGCTTATAACCGTGCTTAATGAATGCCTTATTTGTTTGCCTTTTCAGTGCCAAATACCATGCTTCACACACAAAAGGTGTTCTCAGTACAGAACAAGTGAATGAGCAGAAGAAGGTGTGAGTGAGAGCTCCTGAGGTCAGAAAGAATAATCTTTCTCCATAGATGAGAAATCAGGTAGTCTATCTCATAGAAGGTTGAAACTATATAGCCTGTGCTTTGCAGAAGTCAATTCAATCTGCGTGACTTTGTGTCAGAAGTGATATGATTTGGCCTTGGCCAGTCCTCCACAAATATCACAGCATTTAAGTCCCTTCCCTGTTGGTATAATAGCTCCTACCAAAAACAAAACCAGACAAAACAAAGATTGATGTATTATATAAATTCATGGAATACAGCAAGACTCAGTCTTCAAGACAGTTCTCTCTGGTCTGGTCTTTGTTGGGTTTTAGCTCTCGTGACCTTTAACAATTCTCCATTTAACAGCTGTCACAAAAAATGCTGTTCATATAGCAATGAATTCAGCATCCTGGGAACCAGACTGTCAGCTCCCCCAGGGCCAGGGACTAGGTACCCTAAATGTGTAGGAAATAAACATGAGGCCAAAGAAGCAAAGGTACTTTCCCACCCCCTCAAAAAAAAACCCCAAAAAACAAAACAAACAAACAAACAAAACCAAACACCCTGAAGTAGACAATTAAAGGAGGCTGTGGTTTCCAGCCAGTTGGAGAGGTGAAAGATACAAATAACTAGGGGTGTGTTTGGGAAGAACCGGTTTGGGAAGCCAAGGGGGAGCCCAATATGGTATCAAGCCCCTACTTGCAAAACTCTATTGAAACAAGTCCCTGTTCAAACAGTTGTGGTTTCTTCGAGATCAGGAAAGAACTGTCCAGAAAAATGAGTCACCAGAGAGGCCAAACATGTTGTAGATGCTGCCTTGAGAGCAAGTTAGCCACATGTGGGAATGACTTACTCAACCTGTTGTGAAAGCAGTAGATGACATTTGCAGGAAAGGAAAGCACTGTGCAGTCAGCCACAGTTCCCTACTACCAACCCACATCCCAATGGGAGGATTTGCTTACTTTCTGTTTCTCTGCCCATCTCAACCTCTAACATTTCCTCTCTGAGTAATATCAGACATAGGATCATTATACAAAGACCCTTCAGCAGTTCCTTTGGTTGCCCAGTTCTCAACCTTTCCCACTTACCTGCCTTGCTGGCAAGAGCCTGACTTTGTTCCAGTGTTCACTCTCCATGCATGTGTGCAGACATCCAGGTGATGAATATTTATTAACCTAAGTCAACCATGGTAAATCCATTCTCCTTACCAGGCTAACCTAGCTAATCTAGATATAATTAGATGGCATAAGCAGTGGACCATAAAGAATTTTCCCTCCCTAGTAAAAAGGCATGAGGAAGTACCCAACCTATTTTGTTGCTAGATATCTTCTGTCTTGTCTGCATCGACTCCTGGAACCATTATGGCCATCTTGCTACCACAAGGAATGAGCTTTCCCACATCCTGAGGGCAGCATAAAGATGGCAAGCAGCTGGATCCTTGATGACAATCTTGTACCACTAAAATAATCAAACTTGATGACAGACCTCTTGCTGTATGAGTTAACTTCTTATTGCCATGAAGCAGTCTTTAGCTAGGTAATTTACTTACTCACTTGATACAGGTGAGTCTGATCCCTGTTTCCAGGCAAGTTTTTATTTTCTTAAATATTGCTATTTTAGCAGTAATATCTAGTGTTTTTTGAGAAAGTGAGCCTACCTGTTTTTTGAGAAAGTGAGGTAGACAGTTTCACATAGACCAAATGCACCATCCAAAAATGCCTTAATGCATTGTGTAAAGCAAGAGCTGGTACACCTGTTCTGTAAAGTGTCAGCCCTTTAAAAATTTTTATCTTTATGAGCTATATATACTCTCTGTAGCAGCCACACAACTCTGCCATTGTAGTACAAAAGCAGCCATAGGCAATACATAAACGATTGAACATGACTGTGTTACAATAAAACTTTATTTAGCAAAACATCCAGAGGGCCAGGTTTAGCATGCAGAGTGGGGTTTTCCAGCCCCCAAAAGATGCATACCTTTACTGTGAAAAACCCTATGATGGCTTCCTTGTATGATGGAGGCCTGCCTACCTTGCTGACTTTGTTTTGCACCACTCTTTACCTTCACACCAGCCAGTCTGGCTTTCTTTTTGTTAATTCTGACAATTGTTCCCCCTCCCCAACTTTAAGGCCTTTGTATTTGACACTTCTTTTCCCATAATTTTTTTCACTGGCGCTTGCCATGGTGGCTTTCTTCTCTTCATTCGGGAATAAACACAAATATCACTTTCTCAGAAATGCTTTTCCTCAGCACTTAATCTAAACATCCCACTTCCCGCCAGTCATTTCCCTGTCCATTACCTGCTTTATTTTCTTCTTTGTATTTATTGGAGTACATCTCCATTTCCCCACCCTCAACTCTGCCCCCTTAGAAGTTTCCTAAGGGCAAGGACCTTAGGTCACCACTCAATTCCCCAAGTCCCCAAATGAAGAAGATAGTAAATATTTGTTGATTATTGAATGAATGAAAAACTCTTGTGGGCTTTTGTTAGCTTAAGGAAATGCTCTAAAGAGTTTTCATGTATTTTCTTTAATACAGAAAGTTTTTTTCTAATTTGACAGTATACTCATCTCTGCAAGATGGCTCATACATGACTCCCTTCAGAGCTAAATTTTACCTCTCAGTAGCTAAGTATGTTATAACTTATAACTAAATGGCTAATAGAAATATTAATAACTATTGGTACTTGAAACTCTGAGGCAAGAAACTTTAAAAAACAAATCAGGAGAGGGATACTTTCTTATTGTCCTACCTACCAAATAACCCTGGGAACACTAAAATGGCCCATTTATCATGGTGTGTATTCATGAGGGGTTTGCCTTCCTTGAAGAATCTAAGCAGGTAGCTCTGGCCCAGATCCACATCTAAGCTGGAGTCCATATTCCATTCCAAGCTTGAACTATTACGTTTTAGGGTGTCAGGGAATATCTGCTTTACTGCATAGTATAAATAAAGGAGAGGAGATCCAAGCTTGTGTGAAAGAGGCTTTTGCTTTATAAAATTGCACACATGGTGATTTTCAACTAGGAGTCTGACCATATGAAAAGGTAAAGAGTAAAGTGTTACTCTCCTTGCCCATAAATAACTTCAGAAAGCCCCACATACACTTAGAGATAGAGTTCAACACAGTGTAAGAGCAGAGAGAGGGGAGTAGGGGTGAAAAGTACACTTGTTTGGGGCTGATCTCTAATGTGAGTTAATACTATATTTTCCAAAGTTTTGGGTCATCTTCTCTACACCCCTCGATGTGTGAGTCATCCCCACCCTTAATGATTGCCTGCCTGACTCCAGGCCACCTGCCAGCCACCCTCAGACCAGGAAATCTGGTTAAAAAATGATCTCTGGTACTTGATTAAATTTTTTAAGTCCTCTCATTAAAATCTGTGACTCTTCCTTGAAACTCCCTCCCAAATACTGCTTTTAAAATCCCCCAAGGGATACAATAAAGAACAAAAATGTCCTTAAGAAAGAGAAGAGTCACACAGAAGGAAATAAGATGACAGATTTCTCATTAATGTTTTCTTTTTTATTGATCTAAAACTTACTCACCCACCTGAAGGTCATTCTCGAGTGTTCTTAAAGTCTGTATACTCAGTTTCTAGTGGAAGCAGGAAATGTCTTTCTTGATCAAGCGGCAGAGAGATTGAGTTAACATGTACATGAACATTGGCTATTTCAAATGGCCACAAGCCAAGTCTCCACTGTTTATGACAAGCATCGTGGGCCACAGTGAAAAAGGCTATTTCAGTCCAGCCCTAGCTTCAGCAGAAAGAGCAAACTGAAGTGCATATAAGGGGCACCTGGGTAGCTCAGTGGGTTAAGCTTCCAACTTTGGCTCAGGTCATGATCTCATAGTTCATGAGTTCAAGCCCCATGTTGGGCTCTGTGCTGTGCTGACATTAAAAAACAAATTTTTTTAAAAGAAATGTATATACGATAATGTAAATGAGTATCAGGGGACAGGTGGGAATTGCATTCAATTGAGAGCAGCCAATACCCGTTCCTGCCATGTATGATCATATAAGAATGTAGGCCCAGAGGTGCCAGATTTTCTGATTTTCAAAAAAAAAAAATGCAGAAACTTGAAACTTGGATTATTCTTCCAATTTCTAAAGATTAGAACAATTTTTAACAAAGAAGAATGGCCCAAGCCAGGTGCGTCCAACATGGCGATATTGGGTCTATGGGTTGCTGATCTGAGGCCACTGTGCAACAATTATATAAGTCTACACAGTGGCCCTGGTGAGCTGGACTGTCCTCACAGAGCATCATCAACAACTTCCCTGCTTGGAGCCAGGCTCATAACATCATATGGGACAAGTCCTAAGCCATAGATACCATAGCTTCCTAGTTGGTCTACCCTTCGTGACCATGACCAAGAAGTCCTGTGCTTGGCTCATTGCTCAGGATTTGTGGCACATGAGAGCAGTGTATAAAAATGGGGTTAACCATTTGCGATTGTCAGCCTCTTTTCCATCATGATTGACACGTAGGGTAGGAGGGATAAAAATCTGATTTCGATCAAAGAATTTTTTTCGCTTCTATACTGAAATGTTGGGCTCTTTGTCTAAGTTTAGACTTCCACTCAAATTCCTTGTAATTTTTTTTTCTTAGACTCTAGCCAAGCATAAGCTTCAAACTGATATATGTTTTGTTTTTCCAATTTTGTTCCCTGGTTCCTAGAACCAGAGGCAAAATATAAAATAAAAATGAAGACAAGAATATCTTTTATTGGCATAGCATATACTTTCATTTAGTTAGAAGTTCATGTCTTCTTTACTTACATTGCCTTTAAAAAGCTATGATTTCAGTTAAAGACAAATAGGCTTTGGTAAACTAAGGATTTATATTTAAAATACTTCTGGAGCACCTGGGTGGCTCAGTGGGTTGAGCATTGGACTCTTGGTTTCAGTTCAGGTCGCAACCTCAAAGTTAGTGGGTTCGAGCTTCCACACTGGGCTCCACACTGACCACACAGAGCCTAATGGGATTCTCTCTCTCTCTCTCTCTCTCTCTCTCTCTCTCTCTCTTTCTGCCCCTCCCCCGCTTGCACACATGCACATGCCCTATCTTGCTGCTCACTCACTCGCTCTCTCTCCCTCTCTGTCTCAAATGTATAAATAAATCAACTAAACTAAACTAAACTAAATACTTCTTCACGTGTCGTGAACCTAGAAGTGCCAGCAGGTTTTTCTTTGTCAGGAAGCCTCTTCCTATACCTTGCTTCTCTCTAGAAGCACCTTGTGAGCCTTTCTCCTCTTTGGGTGTAGAATGTAACTCCCTCCAGAAAGCAGCATTTGTCCTCTCAAGGCTCCCTGGAGAGGCAGCTGTCCCTGTGGCCCCCATTGACATGAATGTGACTACGACAGAGAAAAGACTTCTACCCTGCCTGCCTGACCCTACTGCACTCTCCCTGGCCACTGAAGTTCTGTCTGTCATAATCTGTGTTTTGGGACTCCCTCCAATCCACTGTGCTCAATTATTTTGAGCTGGTTAAGCACTGCTTATAGTGGTCTAATGTTGTTTTTGCTTTGGTCTGTGTATCTCCGTCTAGATAGATTTTGAGTCCTTGAAAATCTTTTTCTCACTATTAAAAATAGGGAAAACTATTCAGTGCGAAATGGATTCCCAGATTTTAATTTACATCCAGAAGTAACCACTGTAGATCTATTGGTTTATTTCCTTAAGCTGTTAAACACGGACAACACTTGCTCTTGTTTCTTTGATACCATCTATTATAAAACACACCACGAATTTGATTTGTGCTCTTAGAACTTACTGAAGCTAGTTCCTTCCTGCCACAGCTTGTGTTAACTCGCATGTCATCACCTTGGGTGAACCTCCTTGCTGACCTTTCCCAAAGTGGTCCTCCACCCCCCCCCACCCGCCCTGCATCTGTTGCATTCTGTCATATTCCCCCTATTCTCTTATATTCTTAGGACCGAATATTATCTGAAATTGACTCGAGTCTCTACTTGGCTATACACTAACAACTCACTAGAACATAAGCTCTGGAGAGCATGAAATTTCTGTCTTGTTCACTGTTGTAGTTTCAAAGCCTAGAACAGTGCCTCTTCTCTCTTCTAGAACCACTAAAATGGCTGTCCAAGGATTTTTTAAAAGCAATGAATCTGCAAAGACAGGAATAAGGAGAGAGAGGAAGAATGTAGTGGGGCAGAGGGATGGTCCTAGAAAAAGTAAATGTAGCACTGTTGTGTTCTTACACCAATCCTACAGGGTCCTGGCAAACCCATGTTCCCACAGCCTACAACCTAACTCTGATTTAGTACCCTTTCATTTGGATGGTCCTGATTCTGGCTTTGGTTTAAGGATCATGATCTTAAATATATTTTCCTGCCAGTAAAAAGATGAAAGGATCAATTTCTTTAACCCCATCTTACCAGAGATAACTGTTGTTCACATTTCAGCAAACTTGGAACCTTGTTTCTGTATTTTTTTTTTTTTTTTACCATGATGAAGATTGCGCTAATCTAAATGGATACTGAAGCTGTTGGCAAACTACTAAGATAGACTCCATGCTTTTTCCCTGTTTGATCCACCAGGGTGTACTTAATAAAAAATAAAAGTCAGCAATGTGAAAAAAATACAGAGGCCAAAAAGAAAATGAGTAAAATTCCTATTAATTTATATTTTTCATATTTCTTATTTATCTTTTGTGTCCTATTACGAGAGACATGTGATTAAAAGCGGGTTATTTCCTAGGACCCGTCTCCTGCTATGCATCTTTCATCTAAAAGTATTACTTCCCAGCTTGTGAATCACAAGTTAGTGACTATGGAAATGATTATAATGTTATGGAAGGTCATGGCTTCAGAGGGAAAATAACCAGCAGGGATAGAACCTAAGCCACAAAGTTCCAGGGTTGCTTTAAATCTCATTAAGAAAAAAAGAGAGAGGTCAGGGTAAGACTATGTGAGCAGACCCCATAAATGCAAACTAGGTTAAACCCTCTTTCATGCACTTCTATGAAACTATAGACCAGCAACTTTCAGGGTAACAAATATGGGAGGCCCAACCTATCCTACAATGTTTGAAGTGCACTGGGGATAATTTTGGAAAATGAATCTATAGCCAGATGAATTTCTGAAAACCAAATTCTGTCAAAATAACTTATTTATTTTATAACTTTGAGTCTAGTAATTAAGGGTGGTGTAAGTGCTCTTTAAATGGTTATGGTATTTCTTAGTGAAGAGAAAAATGTTGGTTGATATTCTTTAGAAAAATGGCTGAGGTTTTAAGCAATTCTCAAGTGCATTCTCAGTGTCTTTTCAATAGTGGGGCTTCCTGGAGTGTCTCCACTTTCCACATTCATAATGAATGTTGATATGTCTTCTCCTACTGGGAATGATGTAATAAGACCTTATTGGATGACTTCCCTGCAGAAAACAGTTTTGGGTCTTGACAATCCAAAAATCTGGAGATGCTAGGGAGTGAGCAAAAGATAGACTCTAGTAGGGAGTACACACTTGGGGGAGGTTAAGAGGCGAGCTGTGTAAATGTAGTCCCCATGTTCATGGCTTAAGTAGGCCAAGGGCAGTGGTGCAAAGCAGCAGGGTACCTCTGAAAAAAACAGAGTCTGTCTGGCCTGGGAAACCAGAGCAAAGCAAAAAGAGTGGGGGAATCATCACAAGGAGAGATCTAGAAAATTTCCAAATTCTGGAAGTTCCCTCTCTCTGGCTGACTCTTACACTATGCATCCAAGGTAGAGACACAAAGCAAGTAAATTGAAAATAAAAGAGGCTAGCTGAGACTGCAGTTCCCACCCAAAAAAACAGCTTGGAGTTCAAGTCCATAATATAATGGTTAGTTAAAGTGAAAGAAATAACAGAGGAAAATAACAAGCTGCCAGAATCTACACAACTTAATATTCACAATGTTTATGATGCAATCCACGATTACTCAACATACAAAGTATCAAGAAAATGGGGCATGTGTTCTCAGTAGAAAAGAACATCAACTGAGTATGACCCCAGAAAGAACCAGATGGTGGAAATAAAAAGCAAAAATTTTTTTAAAATTTTTTAAATGTTTATTTTTGAGGGAGAGAGAGAGAGAGTGAGCATGAGCACAAGTGGGGGAGGGGCAGAGACAGAGAGGGAGACACAGAATCTGAAACAGGCTCCAGGCTCAGCACAGAGCCTGACATGGGGCTTAAACTCGGGAACAGTGAGATCATGACCTGAGCCAAAGTTAGACGCTGAACCAACTGAGCCACCCAGGCGCCCCATAAAAAGCAAAAATTTTAATGTAGTTCTTATAACTAACCTACAGGATGCATAGGATGATGGATAAAAAGACAGGAGGTCTCCTCAGAGAAATAGGGACAATAAAAAAGAATGAAATGAAAATTCTAGAACCAAAAAAAATGTAGTATCTGAAATTAAAAAATGAACTGCACACTTAGGAATTGAATGGAGATGTGGAGGAAGATAACAAGTGAACTTGAAGACAGATGAACAAAAATTATCCAATATGAATAACAGGAAAAAAATGAAGAGACCTTTTGGGACGCCTAGGTGGCTCCGTCAGTTGAGTGTCTGACTCTTGATTTTGGCTCAGGTCATGGTCCCAGTATCGTGAGATCAAGCCCCATGTCGGGCTCTGGACTGAGCATGGAGCCTGCTTGAGAGAGATTCTCTCTCTCTTCCTCTGTCCTTCCCCTGCTCTCATTCACTTTCTCTCTTAAAAAAAATTTTTTTAAATAAATAATTTTTTTTAAAAAAGTGGATTAGTGGTTGCCTGCAATTGGGACAGGGATAGGCACAGGGATGGGAAGTGACTACTAATGGGTATGGGGTTTCTTCTGGGTGTGATCAAAGTGTCCTAAAATTGATTGTGGTGATTGAACAATTCTCTGAATCTCTTAAAAACCATTGAAATGTATACTTTAATGGGTGAATTTCTGATATGTAAGGCACAGAGATGTAATACAACCAACTACTTTAGCATAAAGGAAGGGAGAGTGGATATGACCTTATATGGATGCAACATTTCCACAATTTACCTGAAATGGCAAATTAACTGTACATAGACAACAAATAGTTAAGGATGGATGATATTGTGATTCCCAGGGAAGCCACAAAAAATAATAATACAAAGAAATATAGCTAAAAGCCAATAGAACCAAGATACTTATCTGAGGAAAACATGAGAGCTTTATGCCATTCTTGACTGATGTCCTCTAGCCATGTTTTGAGTTGACCATTATTATTACTATCAGTAGTATTCTTTATTCATGAGTAAAGTGTAACTCAAGGAATAACGAGAGGATGGCACTCATCTTTTATATTTTACATGGTATTTCTTTCTTCATCTTTTATATTCTACATTTAGACACCAAAAGCAAAGAATGAAAGCAAAAATAAACAAGTGGGACTCCATTAGACTAAAAAGCTTTTGCATAGCAAAGAAAACCATCAACAAAATGAAGAGGTGACCTATGGAATGGAAGAAAATATTTGCAAATTATGTATCTGATAAGGGGGTAATATGCAAACTATTTAAAGACCTCCTACAACTCAACAGAAAAACAACTGTGGTTGAAAAATGGGCAGAGTAGGTGCCTGGCTGACTCAGTCAGTGGAGCCTGAGACTTTTGATCTCAGAGTTGTGAGTTTAAGACCTATGTTGGATGTAAAGATGACTTAAAAATGAAATCTTCTAATAAATAAAATGCCTAATTAAAAAAAATGGGAAGAGGATCTAAGTAGACATTTTTCCAAAGAAGATGTGTAGATGACCAGGTACATAAAAAGATACTCAACATCACTAATCATCAGGGAAATGCAAATCAAAACCATAGTGAGCTACCACCTCATACCTGTTAGAATGGTCAGTACCAAAAAGACAAGACCTAAGAAGTGCTGGTGGGGGTGTGGAAAAAGAGAATACTTTGGCATTGTTGGTGGGACCATAACTTTGTAGATCCTCCGTGAAAAGCAATATGGAGATTTCTCAAAAAATTAAAAATGGAAATACCAGATGACCCAACAATTCCACTTCTGGGTATTTATCTGAAGGAAATGAAATCACTATCTCAAGAAGGTATCTGTACCCCTATGTCCATTGAAGCATTATTTATAATAGTCAAAACACAGAAATAGTTAAAGGTCAATGGATGAATGGGTAAAGAAAATGTGAGCTATCAGTATATAGGTAGAGATATATAATGGAATATTATTTAGCCATAAAAAAGGAAATCCTGTGACAATATGTATGGGCCTTTAGTGCATTATGCTAAGTGAAATAAATCAAAAAAAGACAAGATGTCATTTAGATGTAGAATCTTAAAAAAAAAAAAAAAAAGAACAAACAAAAAGCTGAACCCATAAGTACGTAGATACAGAGAAAAAATTGTTGGTTGCCAGAGGCAGGGGGGCAGGAAAAATGGGTGAAAGTGGTCAAAAGGTAAAAATTTCCAGTTATAAGATGTACATCCTGGGGATGTGATGTATAGCCTGATGACTATAGTTAACAAGACCGTATTGTATATTTGGAAGTTGTTAGAGAGTAGGTCTTAAAATTTATTATCACACAAAAAAATTATCTCTTTGTAGTGACAGATGTTAACTAGATTTATTGTGAATCATTTGCAATATATACATAAATTATTTAAAACTCCTACCATGCTATATGTCAATAATATCTCAAAAATGACATTATAAAGCAATATGTGGTAACGTCTGGCCTTTCACATACCTTATGGTGATGGCAAAGTAGGACCCTCATTATAGAAAGGAGAAAACTACGTAAAGAACAATTAATTGATTGTTCCTTAAAACACAGTAGGTCAAGAATCTCACCCCAAACCCAGTCTGTGCACTTCAGCTGCCTGTGTGGAATGGAATGAAGCCTCTTCCATCAATGACTATACTGAGGAAGGCCTACTTTCAGGGAGAGAATAGATTATAGGAAGAACGAAATTAGAAATAGAACACATATGTATGGGCCACATTTTTATGTGGAAGAATATTATTGACTGCTAACACAAGTACACGATACTGAATTATTATTGTCTCAAGGCAAGAATCCCAACTTTTAGGGAAAGCAGAAATAATGAGAGCACAACGCCATTTTCAGAAATGAGATATAACTATCCCCACTGAGACCCTTCAACTGAAAAGGCTTTTTTGCCCACTTATTCAACACCATTCAATATCCATCTTGTGGGATGGCCTTTAAACAATCTTAAGAGAATTTTACCATTAATTATCTTCTATTCATGGTAAAGAATAAATTTCTTTTCGTGTGTGATTTGAAGCTCAAGTAAGGAGAGGATTTGCAGGAAGTTCTGTATAGAAATTTAAATCTTAATATGCTGAGTACTACAATTCTTAAAAAGTGGCCTATGACAATAGACATCTGAGCTGGCCATCCATTCTGCTTTTAGGACTCACTATAATTTGTTGGGGAAAGGGAAGAGAGATAGTTCTGGAAGGGAGGAGTTGATTATAATTTTCACAGGATTAAACTTCAAATGTTTTCCTATTTTGCTGTGACTCTTAACTATATTCAGGTTATGAAATAGGATTAGTCACCACAGGTCAAGAGAAGAAAACAAAGGAACAATATGGACTTGAATATTTTGATTCACCATTTATAGAAGAGACTTATAAAGTCTAATGGGGCATTCAACTAGCCAACTAGGTCACTTTCATTGCTCAGGTCCTGGGAGGATGGTGATTCATGCATTTTCTTCGGTCCCTTTTGTAAACTGGGCCTTCTAGTAAAAGCTTTATATTTGTGATCTCATTTAATCCTCAAATCAGCTTATTGAGACAGATGGTATTATGCCCATTATACAGAAGTGGACACTGAGTGCTTAGAAGTCAGGCAGTAAGTAGTAGAGCCATGAAATGGACCACGTCTGCTTAACGCTAAAGGCCATCTTTCTTCTAGTCTTCTAAGTTTATTTGCTCATCTTGTTGTTTACAATAGACACTGCTTAACTGGCCACCTGCCATCTAAAATGATTTTGAAAAGCCTAGAATTGCATTATAGCCACCTTAGAGATATTGTAAAAAGGGTTCAGGGGCATTTCAGAATTTCAATTAAAAGACACATCATTGGTTGGAAGGAATTCAAGGTTATAAATGCTAAATATTTAAATACTCTCATCTTAAAGCAGATCACCCTCCAAGAGAGGGCAGTCTATTCTTCTAGATGGTCAGGTCCCTGAATTTTTAATACCCAAGAAATCCTGCAAAGTGATGTAGTCAGGAAGCTTCTCAAATATTAGAACAAAAATGAGCTAGGCATAGGAGGGGTTGCTTGATAGGTGGCTAGCTAACTTTAAAAACAATTAAATATAAGTCCTTTTTCAGACTTTTTATCACATAACTTATGTTGAAAATCTTTGCCCCAGTGTTCTCATCCTGTGGCAGGAAATCTCTTCTCTTTGTGCAAATGAAAAATGTCTCCGAATGTCAGACACATGTTGCTTTATGCCAGTGGTTCTTGTCTCCATCAAATGCAAAGTCCACTTTTATAAAAAATAACCTCTTCTTAACCACCTTGTATAGAAATTCATAGGTTATGTAACTCATATAAAATTGATAGGATAAATACAATGTTCATGTAATATACAAGAGAAGTAAGTCATTTATAATACCATCTCATCAGTAAAAATCTCAGGCATGATGGCAGTAGAAAACATTTTTCTTTTTTTTTTAATTTTTTTTAACGTTTTATTTATTTTTGAGACAGAGAGAGACAGAGCATGAACGGGGAAGGGGCAGAGAGAGAGGGAGACACAGAATCAGAAGCAGGCTCCAGACTCTGAGCCATCAGCCCAGAGCCTGACGCGGGGCTCGAACTCACGGACCGCGAGATCGTGACCTGAGCTGAAGTCGGACACTTAACCGACTGAGCCACCCAGGCGCCCCGAAAACATTTTTCTAAGACACAGAGTATTAGCATGGACAATGCTATTACTAATACTGATCGTATTACCACGAATGTAACAGCCACAATGAATCCCACTGCCAGTGTGTATACCGTGACTCAAAAGCCACTTGACCATTGCTGTCTGTGATGTGATTTTTTTTTGTGCCTCCAAATGGTGAAAACCTCTTGGCAAAGTTCCAAAAAATCAAAACACAATCCCCTTTGATATATATATATTTTTTACTGTAGTTGCATTCCTAGAAAATTAAGATTGCATTAAAACGGTATAAAAACATTTCGTGATGGTGTTTAAAAGAGTTGGTTTTAGTCTGCGGGAGTCTGCCAAGACAATTCTTTGTTGTATAAGACTCTGTGATCTAGCCTCCCCAGGCCTGTCTCAGTAAATGTCCACCACATTACCTCAATCATTGGAACTAGCAAAAATGTCCCCACAAATTTCCAAAACCTTCTCTGAGAAGGTGGTCCCAACTTTGAGAACCACTGCTTTATTCAGCATATCTAGTTCTTGAAGAGCTATGTCTAAATTCAGTTTTCATACTTAAACCTGAATCATCACATATTAAGTTTTCGTAAAGTGAGGTACGTCTGTTAAAAAGACGCACTGGTTTTCGTGACAGGAACAAAGGTGTTCCTGATTCACTATAAGTAATTTTCTTGGCTCACCCTAGGTGGTGACATAGGACACGATTCACGAATGTAACTCAGGCAGGAATGCAGAGCTACCTTCTATGTGTACAGAAGCTGATAAACAAAAAGCAGGTGGACCACAAGCATGACAAGATGCATTGGCACAGGTACAGGCATTTGTATATTCAGCTGACTCAAGGACTAGGCAGAAACCCTTGGCCGTCTCACAAGTTGATGGGGTCAATTCAGGGAAAAGGTGAACCCGGGGAAAGATGGATGACAGTAGTTGCTAGGAGGCTAGAAGTTTGTGAAGGAAACAAAGGATGTGAGTCAGGGTAGAGTGTGAATGTGTAAATGTAAACAAGGGTTAAATAGTCATGTCACAGGCCAGATGAAGGTGACTAGGGCTCGGAAAGCTACCTGGTAGATACTGCTTCCTGACTTAAATTCTCCTGCATCTGGCTCTTAAATTGGGGGCTCCCGGTGGATGGCATGGAACTGTCTTATACTCCTCATCCTGGAGGGGTAGCGGAGCATGGTTTGTGAGTTTCCTCCCCCACTGTGCCCAAAACCACTTCTGCTACCTTTATGTCTCTGGCAAGCCAAGTCACTTCACATGTGTGAGGTGGATATCTGTTCACCATATTGCATGTGCCATAGCAGCGTCTGTTTTTCCATCCCTGTGGGAGAAGGAGAGGTGGGCATGAGTCCCCACAGAAATTCTGGCGGACCGATAAAGACCACCTCCCACGTTCCCCAGGCTGGAGCTTCCCTCAGGCTAACCATGCGCACCTCAGGCTCTCTGCAGTTTGCATACACACCTCAGATGCCTCTCTTCACAGAGGCTCCAAAAATCAGGCCCAGACAGACTCCAGTGCCTATTCATCTGAAGTTCACTAGGCAATGTGCCTGGTGTCATTTGAGCTAGCTGTATGGCAGCCAATTTTTTTTTTAATGACATGATTGCCCAGGCTCTCAAATCCCATTATGAAACTTTTTATCCTTTACTCAGAGCTTTTTTCTTTTTTTTTCTATCTGTCATTTTAGTTTGATGGAAAGAGATGTTGAGGAGAAATATTTGGAAAATTGTTCTCTGGGGCCAGATGATGCAGTGAGTCACAATCACTGAACACATCTGGGGAATCTGCAGTTGTTCCCATTCTCCCCTGTCCTGAAGCTCTGAATGACTGACAGTCTCTGGCATGGACAGGAAGAGGGTGGGATGGATTCCCAGGACAGTGTATTAGAACTGTAAGGAAGAGAGGCCTCCCAAGGCCCTACCTCAGGGCCACCTCCACCCTTGCTCACAGAAAACAAGGAAGGCTGCTGGCTAGCTATGCCCTGCCATGCATTAAGAACCCTGCAGGGATGCTGCCAGTCTGTTATTAGAAATAGTTACCAGCCAATGGCAGCGTTATGCCTGCTGCTTCACTATGGTTACACATAACTTCAGAGCTGCAATATGATCCACTCCACACCGAGGGGCATAGACAGTACAGAATACATACCGTAAGTCAAAACATGGGCCTCAGAATGGGCTTACAGAGAAACGGTGACGTATCTTCATGAACATTCTCTTAGGTCTTGACAGCTGTGAGGGAGTCCTGCTCTCAGGTCAGCTTATCCAGACGAAGCTGTAAGTGATGTTACAGCATGGTACCCACATCTTCTCAAGTGGTCACACACATTCAGTGTCCTGTGTGAAGTGGTGCAGGATTCTTGAGGCACTTAGCCTCACGACAGCCAGAAGGTTGGTAATCTCCACAGCTACAGCCGGTATCTAGTACGGCACCTGGCCCGTAGTAGGAATAAGTAAATATGGAGGAGGTGAGGTAACTGACCGGATGAGCCATTTCTTCTTCATCCCACCTCCTCTCCTATCTCCCCCATCCCACCCCACCCCTCTCCACATTTCTCCACAAAGCTCCGTCAGTCAGTAGAAAACATAGTCATGAAACCACGATGGTTGATATTAAATGACTAAGAGAGGCAGGGTCCGTATTGGCTAAGAATACGCACATAGGAGTTGGGAAAACCTGAATTTAAATTTTACTTCCTACCATTTATAAGTTGGGTGACCTCGGAAAAACTGTTAAGTACCTTGTCTATTTCCTCATCTGGAAAGTGGGAATAATAATAGTACCTACCCCAGGCCTTTGTTATAAGGATTAGAGATGCTACGTTCGAAGTACTGGGCACTGTGTTGGGGACTTCAGTATTCAATAAATGTGAGCTGCTCTTATTATTTTCCATGTGCCTATCAGCATGATGTGGGAATCATCCCAGCTAAGTGACCACAGTCAGGCCTGTGCCTCTCTGAGGGAAATTGCTATCTCACCCATCTCTGCAGCAAGTGAAATTATCTTTGCACCAATTTGACCATTGATTAGTGTGGTTGCCATGGTTGCGTTCCTTAACCTTTTGGGCTTCAGTTTCTTCATTGTAAACAGAGGTGGCTGCTCTGTCTACACTCAAAAGTAATCACTTGTAAAAATGATTGGAAGGCATCCTCAAGAGTAACTTTGAGTTTTTGATTTATGCTGTTGCCTAGATTCCTAATATTTAGGGGATAGGTTAGGGAGTGGGGAGGGATATGAAAGTCTGGGGACACTGTGAAATGTGTCCAAAGGCATTTATCCCACCTTTATTGACTCATGCGTCAGTTAATTGAAGGATTCATGATTTAGGACAGTTACGCCAAATGCTCTAGCTGGTGTAGATCAGTAAACATGTCCTCTTTGGAAAGTTCAAAAAGTCACATGACCTCAGTTTTCAATGCAGCCATTCTTCACGATGTGTCAAAATCATTTTTTAAGGTTTAGACAGTTAAGAGAAACTTAGGGCATATTTTCTGCCAGCATACAGTTCTTTCATGTGCAGTAAGGAATGGAAATGAAATAGCAAATAAGGAGAAATAGTGCATACAATCATCTTTATAATTATGCTAATGTTCTTTGAGCATACCCTGTCACTTAGGGTTCCTGGACCCATTTCCAACATAGTAGAAGGGGGTCCCACACACACACAACACCTGCAACTCTCAGATATCAGCCAGGTATTCAGAATTCAGGTCATTTCTGACACTACCCAGAGATAGCATCAGATTCCAGAGGTTAAGGGCACCGTCATATAAGACTGCCTCCCCACTCCCCACTTGATATGCCAGTCACAAGCCCTGGGCTTTAACCAGTGCTTCTGACTGACCAGATACAGATTAACGGTTTCAACAACCTTACATTCAGTTAATTTGCTACAGGGGCTTGCAGAACTCAGGGAAACACCTAAATTTACCAGTTTATTAAAGTATATAATAAACACTATGAATTATCATAGTGTTATCATCATTATGATATCATCATGAAATATCATTAGTGGATGAAGAGATACATAGGAGATACATACAGCAAGGTCCCAAAGAAACTTCTGTCCTTGTGAAGCTTGGAGCCTCACTTGGTGACACATGGAAACATTCTGGTTCCTCAAGTATGAAAGCTCTCTGAAAAAAGGACAAAGAAGCTATCCTCTTGGGTTTTTTAGGCACTTTGTTACATAGTCCTAATTCACCAAGTCATTGGCAATTCACTGATCCAACCTTCAGCCCCTCTCCCCCGGCCAGAGGTTGAAGGTTGGAAACTGAAAGTTCCAACTCTTTAATCATAGTTGGTCCACCTGGAAACCAGCCCCTGCCCTTGGGTGAGGTCCAAAAGTCACTTTCATCAATAACAAGGCACCCATTTTATTTTGGGGGCTCTGAAGTATTTTCAGAAACTATGGATGAAAACCAAATATATTTGGTCATTTAAGTGACCAAATATATATTTCTCATAAATAATTATATCACACCATGTTAAACATTTTGCCTAAATAATCTCACTTAATTCCAGCCTATATAGTGGATACCATTATCTCCATTCTACATGGGAGGAAGAAATCAGGCTTACAGAGGTTAAGTAATTTGGCCAAGTCACCCAGGCATGCATTGGGGAACATAGCCCTTTTTAAATATCTGCCTTTTCTTGTTGTTTCCTCAAGGTTGATTCAGTATAACTGACCACGCCAGGTTGTCCCCTCTGTGTTGACAGAGCACAAGGTAGAGTGACATTTAGAGCACTGGTTGACTCAGGTTGCCATTAATATCCTCTTGAACTGGCAAAAATTCAAGAATGAGCTTATGCCATTGACACTTAGTCTATGAAATCCCATACACTTGACTCCATTGCTATAGATCCAAGTCAGTCTGCACCGATTGAAGATTCTATTCCTCTTAAATACCAATAGTTCCTTAATCACTGCAATTATCTTGGGTGACCTTTTGTCAATTAACCAACTGCTCAGTTTCCTTTATCATCATTTATGAAGCATGTCCTATAAGCAGAGCCTATCCATATTGGGCATTTGGGGTAAGAAAAAAAACAGGTTGTCCCTGGCCCCAAAGAGCGGCTGCTTTAGGGAAACTGGAATGTGTAGGTAGTTAGGCAGGTAGGTAGTTAAAAAGGTAGAGAGGCAAGACAGTGACAAATATAAAATAAAAGCCAGAATAATGTGCTATGTGTGCAGGGATGGAACAGGGACTAATTCCGGCTTAAGGCTGGGTAGGTACAGAAGCCTCTTAGATAATTTAGGCTGTGACAGAAGAATGAGGGGTGAATCTGGGAGATTACACTACCAATCAGAAAAGACTATCTTGACTAGAAAACCCAGAGATGGCCATCATGTTCCTCTTTTTCACTGAACCGAGGAATAGTCTGAGTTCCCTTCTCTCTACCAATAAGGGAGTATCACCAACTCAACATAACTCATTGTATGTGTGATGAATCTCCTTGGCCAGCCATGACTTACTCTTTTTGTGACTCCAAAGGTGTGTGTTAAGCCATGTAAGGGTATGCCTCCCCTACTCAAGTAGATAGCCATTTGAGCTCAGAAAGGACCTTCCAAAAAAAAAATAAAGTGCACAGCATATAACTACCTACTTATAGAAATGTCCTTAGGAACTCTAAGCTCATTTTCCATCTCTCTCTTTTCCAAACATCTCTTAATGCTTTATTACCAGAGACCATTTGTTGTTCATCTATTTGGTGAAGAACTCTTGGTAAATGTACAAGATGTATGAGATATGGCTTCTGTCTTCAAAGAGCCATCAACTAATGGGAGTAACAAGACCAAAGTTGAGAAAACTCTATACAAATCCATATAATCAAAAGGTCATTTGCATAGGCATTTCGGAGTCCTCCACTAGCCCCATCTATCACAAAGTGAACTGAAAGGAAAAAACTCTATGTTCAAAACATAGAGTCTGGTCTCAAGAGAAAGGCTCCCACACAAAGGATGACATTTTTCTCTCTAGCTTTCTTAGCTTTTTTCCATCTATATGACCCACATTCAAATTAGTTTTGAGAAATATCCACAATTTCTCTTTGAATTGAGCAGCCTTATATGGAGTAATCATACTTTATCATCTTATTTGAATAATGAGCCTGTAAAAGTGGGAGAAAAACATGACAAGACAAAAATTCCTCTTAGATATTAATGTTGGAGCCAAATAGAATGAATAAATGACTTTTACATCTGACCCTGCACATGCAGAAGACAAACACAGAATCTATATTTTCAACTAATTTAAATAGAAGATGGAATTGAAACAGAAAGCCAGCAACCAAATTAGTCATCTTGTTACAAAGAAAATGTAGCCGGCTTCATTATTGTAATGGCAGACATCAGTGGAGTACAAAATTGACCAATCTTATATTAGAAAAAAATATATGATGTTTGGTTGACAAGGAAGCTCTGCTTATATAAGCGTTGACTACATATTCTATAATGGATTAGAACCTTTAAGTTCTCAGTAGCACATCACTAATAGAAATTGTAAAAGCCATATTAAATACTATAAAAAGATGCAATATTGCTACTGTGCTGAGAAAAAATTTTGAGATCAAATTAAAAATTATATAATATTTAAAGTCAACCTATTTGGTTTTGGAGATATTGGACAACGAATGTGAAACCACAGGTAACTGTACCCAAAATTGAATAGAACATTAGAAAGTAAAAGATGTAAGTCAAAGAGAGAAAGAGTTATCTCTTGTCCAAAGCAAGTTATCTTCCAAGATAAGTCACCTGACTGGTCTAGTCATGGACAAAGAAGTGTGATACTAGCTTCATCAAATTGGATTGCAATTAAGATTCTACCGTATAAGATACAAGAGCACCCGGGTAGCTCGGTTGGTTAAGTGCCCAACTTTGGCTCAAGTCATGATCTCAGAGTTCCTGAGTTTGAGCCTCACATCTGGCTCTGCATTGATAGTGTGGAGCCTGCTTGGGTCTCTCTATCTCCCTCCCTCCCTGTCTCCCCCCCCCCCACTCTGTCCCTCCCCTACTTGTGCATGCACACTTTCAAAATAAATTTAAAAAAAACTCTACCATGTAAGATACATATTTTAAAGTATCTTCATTAAACACCTTCCTTTTCATACAATGTGGTATCATCATGTTCACTCATTGTGGTTTTAAGGTCTCATAGTGATGTCATTTAAATGCAAGAGCAAGAGTAAAGAAAACAAAGAAAAGCACAACATAGAGAAAAAGACTCAACAGTAGCAGCATGCATGAGGGTAAACTCTCAACAGTGCATGAGCTCAGATCATTTCTACTAAAATGCATTGTGCCGCCACAGCATTCCATTCCCATTCCAACCTATAATTAATGTGTGTCTCCTTCATGGCATGAAACTAAAAAAGGTCTCAGAGGTGAGCTATAGGCATTTCAGAGTATGGCAGATCCAACAGCACAGGGCTCTGAGCAGAACAGGAGTAGATTCCCACAGTCCCATCATTTTCTTTTCTCTTCTCACCAAAATGTTGTAAGTGGACCACCTTCCCACAGGCAGGTATTAGAGGGTATGGAGGTGCATTTTAGATAGAAAAAAAGGCACTGTGTGCATATATATGAACGTTAGGTGCTGATTTACATATGTTACTGTCTTTTGTTTAATTTTATATTTTTTTTAATTTCCATCCAAATTAGTTAGCATATAGTGCAACAATGATTTCAGGAGTACATTCCTTAATGCCCCTTACCCCTTTAGCCCATAACCCTTCCCACCCCCCGTCCAGTAACCCTCTGTTTGTTCTCCATATTTATGAGTCTCTTTTGTTTTGTCCCCCTCCCTGCTTTTCTATTATTTTTGTTTCCATCCCTTATGTTCATCTGTTTTGTCTCTTAAAGTCCTCCTATGAGTGAAGTCATATGATATTTGTCTTTCTCTGACTGACTAATTTCACTTAGCATAATACCCTCCAGTTCCATCCACGTAGTTGCAAATGGCAAGATTTCATTCTTTTGGATTGCCGAGTAATACTCCATTGTGTATATATACCACATCTTCTTTATCCATTCATCCATCAGTGGACATTTGGGCTCTTTCCATACTTTGGCTATTGTTGATAGTGCTGCTGTAAACATTGGGGTGCATGTGTCCCTTCGAAACAGCACACCTGTATCCCTTGCATAAATGCCTAGTAGTGCAATTGCTGGCTTGTAGGGTAGTTCTATTTTTAGTTTTTTGAGGAACCTCCATACTCTTTTCCAGAGTGGCTGCCCCAGCTTGCATTGCCACCAACAATGCAGAAGAAATCCTCTTTCCTTGGCAACATCCGCATCCTTGCCAACATCTGTTGTTGCCTGAGTTGTTAATGTTAGCCATTCTGACAGGTGTGAGGGGTATCTCATTGTGATTTTGATTTGTATTTCCCTGATGATGAGTGATGTTGAGCATTTTTCATGTGTCATTTAGCCATCTAGATGTCTTCTTTGGAGAAGTGTCTATTCATGTCTTTTGCCCATTTCTTCACTGGATTCTTTGTATTTTGGGGTGTTGAGTTTGATAAGTTCTTTATAGATTCTAATCCTTCATCTGATATGTCATTTGCAAATATCTTCTCCCATCCTGTCGGTTGCCTTTTAGTTTTGCTGAATGTTTCCTTTTCTGTGAAGAAGGTTTTTATTTTGATGAGGTCCCAGTCGTTCAGTTTTGCTTTTGTTTCCCTTGCCTCCGGAGGCGTGTTGAGTAAGAAGTTGCTGTGGCCAAGGTCAAAGAGGTTTTTGCCTGCTTTCTCCTTGAGGATTTTGATGGCTTCCTCTCTTACATTTAGGTCTTTCATCCATTTTGAGTTTATTTTTCTGCATGATGTAAGAAAGTGGTCCAGATTCATTCTTCTGCATGTCACTGTCCAGTTTTCCCAGCACCACTTGCTGAAGAGACCGTCTTGATTCCATTGGATATTCTTTCCTGCTTTGTCAAAGATTAGTGGGCCATACATTTGTGGGTCCATTTCTGGGTTCTCTATTCTGTTCCATTGATCTGAGTGTCTGTTCTTGTGCCAGTACCATACTGTCTTGATGATTACAGCTTTGTAGTATAGCTTGAAGTCCAGGATTGTGATGCCTCCTGCTTTGGTTTTCTTTTTCAAGATTGCTTTGGCTATTCGGGGTCTTTTCTGGTTCCATACAAGTTGTAGGGTTATTTTTTCTAGCTCTGTGAAGAAGGCTGGTGTTATTTTGATAGGGATTGCATTGAATATGTAGATTGCTTTCGGTAGTATTGACGTTTTAACAAAATGTGTTCTTCCTATCTAGGAGCATGGAATCATTTTCCACTTTTTGGTGTGTTCTTCAATTTCTTTCATAAGCTTTATATAGTTTTCAATGTATAGATTTTTCATCTCTTTGGTTAGATTTATTCCTTAGGTATTTTATGGTTTTGGTGCAACTGTAAATAGGATCAATTCCTTGATTTCTCTTTCTGCTACTTCATTGTTGGTGTATAGGAATGCAACTGATTTCTGTGCATTGATTTTATATACTGCATCTTTGCTGAATTCATGAATCAGTTCTAGCAGTTTTTTGGTGGAATTTTTAGGGTGTTCCATAGAGGGTATCATGTCATCTGTGAAGAGTGAAAGTTTGACCTCCTCCTGGCTGATTTGGATGCCTTTTATTTCTTTGTCTTGTCTGATTGCAGAGGCCAAGACTTCCAATACTATGTCGAATAACTATGTGTGAGTGGACATCCCTGTCTTGTTCCTGACCTTAGGGAGAAAGCTCTCATTTTTTCCCCATTGAGGATGATATTAGCGTTGGGTCATTTATATATGGCTTTTATGATATCCAGGTATGATCCTTTTATCCCTACTTTCTTGAGGGTTTTTATCAAGAAAGGATGCTGTATTTTGTCAAATGCTTTCTCTGCATCTTTTGAGAGGATCATATGGTTCTTGTCCTTTCTTTTATTGATGTGTTGAATCATGCTAATTGTTTTGGAGATATTGAACCAGCCCTGCATCCCAGGTATAAATCCCACTTGGTC
Organism: Panthera leo; assembly: GCF_018350215.1. Taxonomy (NCBI): domain Eukaryota; kingdom Metazoa; phylum Chordata; class Mammalia; order Carnivora; family Felidae; genus Panthera; species Panthera leo. The sequence goes on along the minus strand of NC_056679.1, from coordinate 119,296,003 downwards.
ATGGTGAATAATTTTTTAATGTATTGTTGGATCCAGTTGGCTAATGTCTTGTTGAGGATTTTTGCATCCATGTTCATCAGGGAATTGGTCTAGAGTTCTTCTTTTTCGTGGGGTCTCTATCTGATTTTGGAATCAAGGTAATTCTGGCTTCATAGAAAGAGTTTGGAAGTTTTCCTTCCATTTTTATTTTTTGGAACAGCTTCAAGAGAATGGTGTTAACTCTTCCTTAAATGTTTGGTAGAATCCCCCTGGAAAGTTATCTGGCCCTGAACTCTTGTTTTTGGGGGAGATTTTTGACTACTGATTCGATTTCCTTGCTGGTTATGGGTCTGTTCAAATTTTCTGTTTCTTCTGTTTCAGCTTTGGTAGTATATATGTTTCTAGGAATTTGTCCATTTCTTCCAGATTGCCCATTTTATTGGCATATAATTGCTCATAATATTCTCTTACTATTTTTTTTTTTCTTTCTGCTGTGTTGGCTGTGATCTCTCCTCTTTTATTCTTGATTTTATTTATTTGGGTCCTTTCCTTTTTCTTTTTGATCAAACTGGCTAGTGGTTTATCAATTTTGTTAATTCTTTCAAAGAACCAGCTTCTGCTTTCATTGATCTGTTCTACTGGTTTTTGTTTGTTTGTTTGTTTGTTTGTTTGTTTTGGTTTCGATAGCATTAATTTTTGCTCTAATCTTTATTATTTCCTGTCTTCTTCCAATTTTGGGTTTTCTTCACTGTTCTTTTTCCAGCTCTTTAAGGCATAAGGATATGTTGTGTATCTGAGATCTTTCTTCCTTCTTTAGGAAGGCCTGGGTGCTGGATTTTTTCCTCTTATGACTGCCTTTGCTGCGTCCAGAGGCTTTGGGTTGTGGTGTTATCATTTTCACTGACATCCATTTCATTGGCTCTTTAACTTCTTGGTTAGCCCATTCATCCTTTAGTAGGATGTTCTTCAGTCTCCAAGTATTTGTTACCTTTCCAAATTTTTTTTTCATGTGGTTGATTGCAAGTTTCTTAGCTTTGTGGTCTGAAAATATCCACGGTATGGTCTCGATCTTTTTGTATTGCTGAGGGCTGATTTGTGTCCTAGTATATGGTCTATTCTGGAGAACGTTTCATGTGCATTGGAGAAGAATGTATATTCTGCTGCTTTAGGATGAAATGTTCTGAATATATCTGTTAAGTCCATCTGGTCCAGTGTGTCATCCAAAGCCATTGTTTCTTTGTTGATATTTTGATTAGATGATCTTTCCATTTCTGTGAGTGGGGTGTTGAAGTCTCTTCCTATTATGGTATTACTATCAATGAGTTTCTTCATGTTTGTGATTAATTGAATTAAATATGTGGGTGCTCTCACATTTGGTGCATAAATGTTTACAATTGTTAGGTTGTCTTGGTGGATAGTCCCCTTAATTATGATATAATGCCCTTCTTCATCTCTTGATATAGTCTTTATTTTATTTTATTTTATTTTATTTTATTTTATTTTATTTTTTTAATGTTTTTTTTTGATGTTTATTTATTTTTGAGACAGAGAGAGACAGAGCATGAACGGGGGAGGGTCAGAGAGAGAGGGAGACACAGAATCCGAAACAGGCTCCAGGCTCTGAGCTGTCAGCACAGAGCCCAAAGCGGGGCTTGAACTCACGGACCGCGAGATCGTGACCTGAGCCGAAGTCGGACGCTTAACCGACTGAGCCACTCAGGCGCCCCAATATAGTCTTTATTTTAAAGTCTAGATTGTCTGACATAAGTACAGATTCTCCAGCTTTCTTTCTTTCTTTTTTTTTTTTTTCTTTTGACCATTAGCATGATAGGTGGTTCTCCATCCCCTTGCTTTCAATCTGTAGGGGTCTTTAGGTCTAAAGTGGGTCTCTTGTAAACAGCATATAGATGGATCTTGTTTTCTTATCCATTCTGTTACCCTATGTCTTTTGATTGGAGCATTGAGTCCATTGGTGTTTAGAGTGAGTACTGAAAGATATGAATTTATTGCCATTATGTGTCTTGTAGAGTTGGAGTTTCTGGTGGTGTTCTCTGGTCCTTTCTAATCTTTGTTGCTTTCAGTATTTATTTATTTATTTATTTATTTATTTATTTATTTATTTATCTATCTGTCTTTTCTCCCCTCAGAGTCTCCCCCTTAAAATTTCTTGCAGGGCTGGTTTAGTGGTCACAATTTCCCTTAATTTTTGTTTGCCTGGGAAACTTTTTTATCTCTCTTTCTATTTTGAATGACAGCCTTGCTGGATAAAGAATTCTTGGCTGCATATTTTTCTGATTCAGCACATTGAATATACCCTGCCACTCCTTTCTGGCCTGCCAAGTTTCTGTGGATAGTTCTGCTGCAAACCTGATCTGTCTTCCCTTGTAGGTTAAGGACTTTTTCCCCTGGCTGCTTTCATGATTCTCTCCTTGCCTGAGTATTTTGTGAATTTGACTATGATATGCCTTGTTGATGGTCAGGTTTTGTTGAATCTCATGGAGACCTCTGTGCTTCCTGGATTTTGATGTCTGTGTCTTTCCCCAGGTTAGGAACGTTTTCCACCATGATTTGCTGACATAACACTTCTACCCCTCTTTCTCTCTTCCTCTTCTGAGACTCCTATGATTCTGATGTTGTTCCTTTTTAATGAGTCACTGATTTCTCTAATTCTTACATTGTGCTCTTTTGCCTTCATCTCCCTCTTTTTTTCTGCTTCATTGTTCTCCATAAGTTTGTCCTCTATATTGCCGATTCTCTCTTCTGCCTCATCCATCCTTGCGCCACAGCATCCATTCGTGATTGAGGTTCAGTTATAGCATTTATTATTTCATCCTGACTAGTTTTTACTTCTTTTATCTCCGCAGAACACATTCTAATCTATTTTTGACTGCAGCTAGTGTTTTTATTATCGTGATTCTAAAATCTGGTTCAGATATCTTGCGTGTATCTGTGTTGGATAAGTCCCTGGCTGTCGTTTCTTCCTGCTCTTTCTTTTGGGGTAAATCCCTGCATTTCATCATTTGAAGGAAGAAAGGAACTATTGAGATAGATAAAATGAAAATTAAAAAAAATTAAAATTAAAAAAATGTTAAAATTAAAAAATTAAACACACACACACACACACACACACACACACACACACACATCGAATAAATGATGTTAGACCCTAGGTGTGTTTTGGCCTGGGTGTTGAAAGTGGCTGGATAGATTAGAGAAAAAAGGGGAAAGAACAAAAAGAGGAAATCATTTGAAAATTTGAAAAAATGAATACACTGAATTAGACTAAAATGAAATGATGGAAGTAAACTAGAATTTTAAAAATTTACACAAAAGTAAAACTATAGTAGAAAAAATTAAAGAAAAAATATTTTTAATAAAAATTAAATATAAAAATAAAATTTTTCCTTTTCTGTATTCAAGAAAAAGAAACAAAAGAGAAAAAGGGGAAAAAAAGGAAATCATTTGAAAATTTGAAGAAAATAACACAATGAAGTAGACTAAAATAAAATGATGGAAGTAAAATAGAATTTGAAAATTTTACACAAAAGTAAAAAATATAGTAAAAATATATAGTAAAAAAAATTAAAGAAAAATATTATTAATAAAAATTGAAGATAAAAATGATTTTTTCTCTTTCTCTATTCAAGAAAAGAAAGGAAATGAAAAAGAGAAAAAAAGAAAAAAGAAAGAAATGGAATAGATGGACCTGCTAAAAGACTGAAACATGATGACTTCGTTTTCTCCTTGAAGTCAGACTATGAAGCGCTTTACAGTCCATAAACTAAGCAAGCGGTGAGACTTGTGTTCTTGAAGAGTGAGGTTGGCCCAGTATGGCAGGGCTCAGTGTAACAGCTCTGTTCTCCACTAGATGGCGCCGCTAGCCTACTGGGGTGGATTGTTGTGGCGCTTGTAGGTGCGTATGCACGTGCGCAGGAGTGGTGAAAATGGCATCACCCAGCTACCCAGTCTCTAGTACCAGAACTCTGTTCTCCCTGATCAGCAATCACGCACCCGTCCTTTGTCTTCATCTTTCGTCCACTCCCCGCTTTTACACTGTCCGTGACCAAGACCCAGGTAGTACTTTTCTCCCACGTTTTGTCTCAGATGCAGCTGTTTTCCCTGGCCCCTTACTTCTGAGGGACTGCGGCTTTGACCTGTTCTGCCCCTCTGTGGGAGGGTCTCACTGAGCCATGGCTGAATGCTGGCCTCACCCAGGAAAGTTTGCGAGACTGTGCTGCTGCCGATGTCAGAGACTGCGGCCAGGTGCAAGCCTGCCCCAGAAAAAGTTCATGAGACAGTGTAGCAGCAGTGTTTCAGGGATTATGGAAAATTCACAACACCCATCTGGCACTAGGCTTCACCCTTAATGACCTTTTTCCAGCACCAGCGAATGTGGCCATCTCTGGGGTCTGCTGGGCCCAGGTTGCCTCACAACCTCTACCAAATGTCCTTTCAGCAGTGGAACCGCTTCTCCTGTGTGGTCTGAGAACCTCCCAGACCCTACTCTGCTCCTGGGGATTCTCCCTTCCCACCAGAGCACCACCAGGTATGGAGCTGTGGAGTTGCAGCCTTTGCATTCCCCTTGTTTACAGTCTTAATGGAATTTAAACCCTCTCATTTCTCCTTTCTCCTTCTCCTTTCTCCATTTTTAGTTCAGTCCCTGCGGCTTTTTCCAATTTTCCACTTTCTCTCCAGTTGCTTTTGGGGAGGGGTGCTTTTCCCATATTCTCCCCACCGTCTCTGTCCTCTCTCCACCCGAAAAAACACTTGCCTGCCCTCAGTGGTTTCTCGCTCCTCAAATTCTCCTCTCCATGCCATGTACCTGCTGAATTCTGTGATTCAGGTTGTGCAGATTGTTGTGTTAATCCTCAGATCAGTTTTCTAGGTGTGCAGGATGGTTTAGTGTTGGTCTGGCTGTATTTCATGGACGCGAGACACACAAAAAACTTCCATGCTGTTTTGCCATCTTGGCTCCCTCCCTCTGTTACTGTCTTTTATTTGACTCCCTGAATGTTTTACTCTAATTAATGTATTCATTTTTGGTACTCATTCCCAGGAGCATGTTGCAGTGGGCATATTTTAAAAATTGAAGGAATTCATTAAACAAATAATTAGTTGAAGTTGATAACATAGATTAATTTAAATTATTAAAAATACCTAGTACTAACTCTCAAACAATTCTTTGAAGAAAAAAAATCACAGTATTAAAATTCCAGCTTCAGATTGCCTCTCAATTAATCTAAAAATAAAAGTTTGGCTCTAAGCCTGGAAGGTTTGCAAGTGGAGCTTTGATCAACTAAGATAGGCAGGGGATTCCAGAGCCGAGGGCCCCTGCTGAACATGCCCTATCTCCAGTTACCCTCTGTTTAAACTGGGGATCCATTAGCAGAGACCCACAGTAGATTTCAGCTGTCATGATTTTTGTATATAGACAGAGCTTAACTTTAGTCAGGATGATGTCTTAATACCTGAGGCTTTGAACATGTATGAATTTTAGGTAGAGTTCAAGTTGACAGGAGAAGTGGAAAAACTTACTTTGTTTGAGCATTGGGTAGAATGTGTGTGTGTGTGAGAGAGAGAGAGAGAGAGAGAGAGAGAGAGAGAGAGATACGGACATAATTACATTATTCACTTTCTTTTAGGAACTGGTTTCTCATAGATCACTGGGTCATACCCAGTATTAGCTACCTGTAACAAGATGAGCATGATTTTTATCAGCTAGCTAATTCATGGATGACTATAATACCATTCATTTGAGATGCATTGTCTCCGTAGCTATATCTGTCTCCTATACATTGTTCCCCTGCCCTTAATTGGGTAATAAGTCTATTGTGATCTGGGCCCTTTGATGTTATGCTTTATTTTTTTGCCTGTCCAGAAACCTCTCTTCATGAAAGCTGATTTGTCAGCCACAAAAAAAGTGATATTACATATAGTGATGTTTGTGAAAGTGTTTAAGTGCAGCATAAATGCCAATGGATTTATGCAGATTAAAACTGGTACATTAATTGGGGTGCCTGTGTGGCTTAGTTGGTTAAGCATCTGACTCTTGATTTTGTCTCAGGTTGTGACCTCAGGGTTCTGAGATTAAGCCCCACATCGATTCTCTCTCACTCTTCCTCTGCCCCTTCCCAGCTCGTCCCCTTGCTGTCTCCAAAAAAAAAATAAATAAGACAAAATAAATAAAATAAAATGTATGTTTAAAAAGTGGTACGTTAATCTAAAAGTTCGAAATACATGCTTCACAGTTTAAGTCTTACAAATTCAAATTGGTACTAAGAGTTCTTACTATTGGCTAATTTCAGATTTTGCCTATTCAGATTCTGACAACCACAGTCAAATTTAATTTCCCTCAAGGGAAAAAGAAATGTCCTTTTTCTCTTTGTCCCCTGATTTTATTATTGAGTTTTCTGAATTGCGTTTTAAAATAGACTAGTTTAAAAAATCCTCTAGAATCTGTTGACCATTTTTTTCATAATACTAATTGCCACAGAGAGGATTTTCTTATTAATTCATCACATGACCTTGGACCCTGAAATTGTTTGCATATTTATAAAATGGATTAAAACTACCCTTCCTGCTTTCTTCTCACAAGTAATGTGAGATTCAGTCTTTTATTTGTTATTAAAAACATCTTTAAAATATGCAGAGTGTTGTAAATGTGAGGTTGTATCCAGTGCTGTTATTTTTAATACCTTCCATGTGTTGAAGAGTTTTACTGTTATGTCATATTTTGTTAATGGTTTTATTTCAGTAAAAAAGCACTAGATCTAAATGCAACGAGTTAATTAAAACTTGGGAGGGGGGATTTGTTTGGTTAATATAATTGATCCATATTATAAATATCTGTACTTATTCTCTGTGCCTGTTCTCTCTCTCTCTTGATTCTACTTTATCTCCTTTGAACGTGACAAAGGTAAGGGTAGAGATCATGAAAAGAGGCCATAGTCAAATTTCCGCGGCGGGGTGGGTGGTGGTGGTCAGAAGGAAACAAATCTCCAAAATTTCCAGTCATACGTTTCACTTTTGCCTAGAAGTAGCTGGGGAAATGTGCAACCCTATTATCTAAGGACAAAAGTTGATTATCTGAGCTCCTGGCCTCCCTAACAATGGAGGGGCCACAAAAGGGAGGTGAAGCTGGAGAGTCATCAGGTGCAGCAGTTTGGTCTTAATCAGGGGCCTGGTTTTTTCCTTATTGAGTCTGGGCATTGTAACATGATCATCTCTAGCACATACTTTAAGACCATTGGTCTGAACAAAGAATGAGGAAGTGGAGTTTAAACCCTGCGGAGCCATTTCTAAGAACACCTCCTTCCCTGATGATACCTTTCTTCATAGAGCTTCATAGAGTCAATTTCAAAAGTGGCCCCCACAGGTAAATGGGGGGCCACTCCTGAAAATATACTGCTGAGAATTAAAGTGGCTGTATAAAAGATAGTCATTTTGCTTAGATTCTAAAATGTCTGTAAGAGTAAGGAAAAGTTAAAATTTGAAGCCAGAAACGTGATCATCTTCTGCTTGCATGCTCAGGGAGTAGAAGAATCTACTTCAAGAAAGAGCTTCTTATTCTGGAAAATGCCTTGCTAGGACTCTTTAAGTGTGATATGTGAGCCCCAGCCCCCTTTCTTAGGGGTCCTATTCCCAAAGAAGAAACAAAAAAGGAGGAATTAAATCATCTCATCTAACAGAAGTGAAATTTGGGGAAGAGGACCCTGAGAAAGAGGGTGACCAGAAGATGGTCCAGGAAAATAGCAGGAGACAGAGATCTGGAAGAAGGAAAAAGCTGAGAAGAGCAACAGATGGTGAAAGAACCGCAGGCTGCCCTCTGCCCCTCCATTATTCACAGCAGTGTTAGGGGCAATAGAGAGAATCCAGGGACAGGTTGGGGAAAGAGAGTATGCCTCTTGCTTGCCCACCCTTCTGCTCTCCTGCAAATACAACGTGCCGTAGGAATAGACAGCCAACCAGCCGGCCCTCACTTGTGGAACCTGAACTTGACCCAGAAGGTAGAGTAGATGCTAACCTCCTTCGTCCGCAGTGTCGGGCAAGGCATTCCACCGAGGATGCAGCACAGGCGAAAACATGGTGGTCTGAAAGTACCTGAGCAGCTTGGAGGAGCCAGTTGTGATGGCCCTATGCAGGTATTCTCAGACATTCTTTTTTCCTACAGTTAAAAAAAATGAGGAGCTAAAAAAGGGTATTTAGGTGGAAGACTGACATACTCAGATTTTTGTCTTTTTTTTTAGTTTATTTATTTATGTTTTGGGAGAGAGAGAGCGGGGGAGAAAACCCAGGCAGAGAGAGAGAGAGAGAGAGAGAGAGAGAGAGAGAATCTGAAGCAGGCTCTGCACTGTCAGCGAGGAGCCTGATGCAGGGCTGCAACCCACAAACCTCAGGATCATAGCCTGAGCCCAAACCAAGAGTCAGACGCTTGATAGATTGAGCCACCCAGGCAGCCCTTAAGTTTTTGTCTTGAAAAGAAAGCTCTGGTTCATGGCTTCCAACCGTTTATTTCTTGGACAAATATTCACTGAGCTTCAATGTGCCAGGAGTGTGTTAGGCTCTGGGGATATGGTGATGAATTAAGGACTAGTTCTTCCTCTCATGACACTTACAGGCTCGGTTAAGAGGTAGGTGGTATAAAATTATTCACAAAAATTGAAGTTTAATTCTAAATAATGGAAAATGCTATGTAAGAACATGAAGAAGTGCTTTGATTAAGCATTAGAAGGGGACCTAATTTTGTTTGGAGGTCGCATGGGAGTTGAGTCAAGTCAGGCCACCCAGATGAAACTTGACAGATAAGGCAGCCACTGACCAAGTAAAGACAATTACAGTAGCTCTGTAGAGTTTGAAGAAGCTCCAGGCTTAACAATCAATTAGGAAGCTTTTCTGATGGTGCAGTTAGGTTTCTGAGTCCTCATCTACAGAAATTCAGGGGTTAGCCTATGTTGGTCTCCAAAGCCACCTCTAGCTCTGAAATTACAGAGAAGTAAATACCTCCTTTGTGTTTCACATTGTGCTAGGTACTGATTAGGAATGAAATAAAAGATATGTAAGATATGGATCCTCAACAGAGTAACTATCCAGCAAATTGGACATTTGGCGCAGGTTCAGAGAGATTAGCTCTGGTTATGCATATTGTTTTATAGAACTTTAACAGAGTTAATATAGCACTTTTAATTAATTTGTACTGAAGTTACAGGACCTTCTACCATGGCCCAACTTCCATTTCTTAAAAACTTAAAAGTTTCTTAAGTTTCTTCTCTTGGATTGCCTCCTGTTTGGGGATCTCCAGTCACGAAGGATGGATGACTGATAGATAAGTAGATAGACACATATTTGAAGATTGCAACATAGGAGACCATTCTTAACACCTGGTGGGACTACACTGCTCATCTTTACAGTACAGATACAGGTGTCATTAACCATCTGAGGAACTACCGTGTAATCGTTGACATTACCATTAAGTTACAAAGGCAGTGCCTTGCACTTAAAAGGCACTCAAATATATTTGGGTGGATGAATGAGTGTACAAATGAACACTGCTTCAAAGTATTCCCCCTGAGAAACAGAATCCAATGTTTGCCACAAACTCCCATGGCTGTGGTCACCTCAGTATGGTTATGGTGCTGTTTTTAAGTACTGTCACCCATATGATGGACAAAAAGTAGGGTCTGTTCCCACTCTTTCCCTGCCTACTCAGAATCGTTCTCATTCTGCCAGCTCAGTTTTTCTCCACACCTTTGATAAACTCCAAAGAGTTTCCCTTTCTAATTTGCAGGGCTTTGATATTCAGCACTGGGAGGAAAGTAAGCAAAAAAGGTGAAAAGATACACTCAGGACAGGGTTGAGGAATGAGTGGTTTTGTTTTTTCTTAGTTATGGGACTTTTTTTTAGTAATTCTTATACTTTTACATAAATAGGAACACGTCATAAATTCTATTTTTATTTTAGATACTATTTTAAATAAACTTTTGCTTTGCTTATTTGTTGATTTACTTACTTGAGCACCCCCAAGAAGAGTTCTTTTTGTCTGTCTGTTTTGCTCTCTTTTGTGTGTGTATGTATGTATGTATGTATGTATGTATGTATTTAGGAAGAACAAGGTTCCAAAGCAGCTGCAGTAGGCAATGGGAGAGGAGCAATTTTAAGCAATGTTTCTTTAAGGCACAAATCCTTTTTACACTGACCAAAGAAAGCAAGTAAAGGAGATGAGCTGTTATGAAATTCTGTGCTGGCTGCTGGACTGTTTGAATGATCAGGACGCAGGTTTGAAAAGGGCCCAGGGGGGTGCCTGGGTGGTTCAGTCAGTTGACCATCCAACTTCAGCTCAGGTAGTGATCTCACAGTTTGTGGGTTTGAGCTCTGTGCTGACAGCTCAGAGCCTGGAACCTGCTGCATATTCTGTGTCTCCCTCTCTCTCTGCCCCTCCCCAGCTCTCTCTCTCTCTCTCTCTCTCAAAGATGAATAAGTGAGAAAAAAGAAAAGGGCCCATGTAGGGACTGCAGCACCCCTCAAGAAAATGGTTTGTTGGGGCTGCCCTTAACATTTGCTAAGGACAGGTTATAATTTCCTGAGTGAGATGCTAGAGCTGAGGCAGGTGCAAGACTCAAGTGATGGGTAGAAGTTACAGTGAGGCATGTTTAGGTTCAATACATTTAAAAGCTCTCTAACAGGTGGAAATGACTCACAAAAGAGTAGACGCCCTGTTGACAAAATAGATTTCATCTTGTGGGTGGGTAGGCTAAATAACATTGAAGGCCCTCTCCTTCACTAAAATGCCTCTAAGGTAGGCACTCCCCAAATGCATGCTCAAGAGAGAAATGCACAGCCTCTATGCAAACTCAAGATAGAGCCATTTCACCTGCCCTGCATCTCCAGAACCCAGAGTAAGCTGGCCATTTTTCAAGCTAATTTGTCAATAATTTTGATGGGAAGAATGTACTTTATAAGGTTTAGTGTTCCCCCCCACCCCCGCCACATTCTGAGAAGGCTCATCTAACTTAGTCACTTGCAACTACTACCAAACCCAGTATCCGTGCTTAATTTTTAAAAAATAAAGATTTGTGCAATTCCTTGTAAATGAACCCTTGGTTATGGAGCAGTATAAAGTATTTGGGAAAGCTTTCCCTCATATCCTTGAGAGGCAGAAGCTTTGGCAGTGACTTCAAATTGAGCAGCTTCAGTACTTTAGGCACGGCATGAAAAGGCTAAAATTCAACATTAGATTGAGAACAATACAGTATGATGCTAGTAAGTAAGTTAGCTGATCACTTACTGTGCACCATGCACAGAGAATAAACAGGAGGGAGGAAGGGGCTCATCCAACATTTCCCAGAGAGTATATAGTAGTACAGGTAATCAAAACTAAGTTTTCAGCTGCTAGGATTAAAGAGACACTCAAAGAACGATCTTTAACTACAGATGGAGTAGACCCAGAAGTAAGGAGATCCATCTGAGCCAGCTGGATCAAACTCTGGAAGGGATCATGGAGATGCTCTATTCTCCCCCATTTCAGAGTATACATGGGTTACAAATTGGCAAGAGCCAGTATTAGGGGATAAAGCATGAGTGATTGTTTCTGCTCAGAAACAAAACTGACTTCCTTCAGGGGGTGAATTAGGCTGGAAGGAAGTGGATAGGTCTGAGCTCTTTGTGCCCTCCAGTCTGGAAGACAGCTGAGGCAATGGGGCCTGGGAAACACAGACTGCTGGGGGTGCATTGAGGATATGTCCCCAGACACTGGTATTGTCATTGTATGACCCTCATGACAGGGCTGTTGTTTACACTAGTAGCCTAAACAGCAGGTCATGTTTCCACTTAAACTACAATCATCATGCATGAAAGCAAAAAATATAATGAATATTCTAAGAATGCATGTACTCATTGCAAGCCAGGATTAAAATAAATTTTAATTTTATCCTCTCTTCTAAGGTCTTGATAGACAATTTAGCTAATGGCAATCATCAAAGGAAGTGTTTGTTAAAATCAAGTCTCTCTGCCGTCTATGTTAGAATTATCTGGGATGCTCGTTAAAAATGGAGATTCCTGGACCCTATCCCAAATCTGCCATATTGATTTGGATAGGCTAGGTTGACCCCAAAATCTCAATAACTTGACAAAACCAGTGTTTATTTCCCTCTGATATAAAGTTGGTTGCAGGTGTGATGGTTCTCCATAGTAATTATTCTCAAGTAGTGACCCAGCATCCAATCAGCTGATAATTTTCCGGTTCCATTATCTTAATAAGGGAGCATGGAGAATTCACACCACTCTGCCATTCTTGGCCTGATACTCCATTGCTTGTACAGAGATCCGCCCTCCTGAAAGGTGCTGGGAAATGCAAGGATACGCAAGAACATAGAATGGACAATAAACATCTATGGCGCTTTCCATCCTTTTCCCCCTTCTCCTACACAGTTAACATGTTCAATCCCTCCCTAAGAAAGACAACCCAAAGTCCCATCCAGTAGATGTATTGAGCTCTAAGTCTAGGATTTCTGGGTGATGGCCAATAGTCACTACCTGGTTCCGATATGGCTCCTCTTTGGAGAACTGTGAGTTAAAAAGGCAAGTTATCTGCCACTCCCCTGACAGATGTCCCCAGTATAGAATGATGGAACAGGGACACGTTAACTGCAACTGGCACTTCCATTTGCAAAAGGGAAAAAAGGGAGACACACCACAATCATTGGTTGGTTACAGCCCTGAAATCTGCTTGGGAATGGGTATGGTGGCCCCCTACACTCATGTGCAGGAGTTTCTTGACTAGTCCCTAATGTTGTTCTCTGGGAAGAGAGAGGAAGTCTCTTGTCTGCTCTTCTCTGAAGCACCTGGATCTAGCCCCTGGGAAGTTCTTAATCTCGCTTAACTTTCCTTTGCAGCATCTAAAATGGATATTGTGGTATATGCCCTCCTTGAGAACTTTCTAATCAAGGAAGTTTGAGGGCTAAGGGTCATTTTAGGTCTCTTGACTTTTCGACAAGAATAACTTCTTCAAAATTTGAGTAGAATTCTAATATATTTGTTTGCAGTCGGTCCTCTATGCCAAGAACCCCATCCACACATCTTGTTTGAGACATGGTTCTCAAAAACGCCTTATTTCTTTGTTGGTTACTTCCAGCTGAATGGCTCCACACTAAATTTGATCTTTGCCCTGAGTCATTTGGATCATCTGTGTTTCTGGAACTTGGTTATTCACAGCCTTTTTATATCCTCTTTCTCACAGTCTGTGGTCTGGTTGCAGTGGGTTTTCCAATCTTTCAAGGCATCACATTTCTGGGCTCTCTTGCCGTTCATTTCTGCCAATTCATTCTAGAGCCTTTATCTCTTTTTTTTTCTTTCTGTGTCTTTTATAGCAGTTTGCTGGTTGCAGCCACCAGTGATCAGTAAACACTTATTGATATTCTGTTTTCTAAATCACTCCCCCCAGAGCTGCCAACTAAGGGCATGTGATCTCCCTACCAAGTTATCATGGGTGACAGTTTGACAAGTGTTTTTGCCATGGAGTAACATAATCTCACATTTCTAACTCCATTATTATTAGTTTCCCCCTTGCTTGCCACCTGGCTACTGAGCCATTCTGCATACTTTAGGGTTTTGTGAGAGCAGCACCCCACTTTGGGTGTCAAATTCTATACTTGTCATAAGATAGTTGATGCTGCAGAAGAAAGCCCCCCTCCAAATATTTTATTTGAAGTCTATCATGGTACTAGGGACTCTGTAGTTCCTCTCTGTTCCAAGCAGTGATTCAGGGCTGCATTGGTTCCATCATGTAGGTATACAACTGGGACACGTGACTTGAGGATCACCTGACAAAGGGATGAGGGAGCTGAGATGGCCATGCACCAGCTCCAAAATGCTTTGGCAAAGTAGCGACGCATGTGACTTCTGCCCCCACCCCAGTGACTTTGCCAAACGGCAAACAGCACTTGCCTTAGTGAACAGTAAATGTCTCTGGCATACTGACTTAATCAGACTCCAAGGGTGAGGCCTGGAATCTGCATTTTAATATGTATCCACTGTTTGAGAACATAATTTCTAAGGTAAGTGATGGTGTTATTTTTTTTGTTTTTTGTTTTTTGTTTTTTTAACAAAACTGAAGCTTAGAGATGACATACATTACCCAAGGCCACACAAACTTAGAGGCAAAGCTGCTTGTGCCCTCCAAGTTCAGGTCAACTCCTAACCACTCAAGAATAGTAAAAGTCCCACGATAATGCAAGTCATAATCCTTATTCACGATTTCAGACAGAGAAACCATGTCTTTTCTTCATTCTGAGGTCCTAACAGTTTAAAGAAGCAGTGTAGGAAAATAGACTAAAGCAGTGTGTTAACAAAATCAGACAAAAACCAAAACGCAGATGCAGAAGTAGGAAAATAATTTTGTCAGAGAAGAGAAAACAACTTGGTCAAGGGTAAGTTTCCTAAGGGTTCACACCTATACACTTAAGACAAGTGAAAAGCCCTAAATAGACCTCTCCCATCCTTAGCTGGACAAATGACAGTGTCAGAAAGAAGTGTGATGTACCCAGGCATCCACACAGTAGTTGTGAGGATTGGGGAAAGTTCTTTGCACCTTCACAGAGCCAGCTTCACCGGTGAGCTCATTTGCAAACAAACCCTACCTACGCACATCTGAAATAAATGTAAACATTTGCTGGGAGTGAAAATAGTGTTCTGTCAAAGTGAAGGGATAGGCTTCAGAATTGAGGGAATTCACTTTGGAATTTGGAAATTTTATCCTTGGATCATACCAGCGAAGAAAAACTAAATGTGGCGTGAGGAAAAGGGAAATTCTTCCTTGCTAAGAAGACTGAAATAGCTTGAATTAATTATACTAACCTAAAAATGTAAGTCAAAATTAATGAGAAATAAGAGGAATTCTGACTCTGGAAATGGCCTCTCTAATGTGTGTTGAAATCCTATACACTTTGGTGGAATAAGCCCAGGACAGGAGCTAATACGCCAACATGAAATTCTAGAAATAGGAAATGCTTCAGGCACCCTGAGTCCACTCGAGTGTCTTAGAGTATTTTCCCCAAACTTTTGATTCAGTAAAATAGGATTCAAAGTTTTCATCAGGGCTTCACTTTTGGAAAACCTTATATATTTATCAACAAATTCAATTTTGGGGGGTGCCTGGGGCTCAGTTAAGCATCTGACTCTTAGTTTCAGCTCAGGTCATCATCTCACGGTTCACGGATAGAGCCCTGTGTCGGGCTCTGCGCTGACAGCGTGGAACCTGCTTGGGATTCTCTCTCTCTCTCTCTCTCTCTCTCTCTCTCTCTCTCCCTCTCTCTCTCCCCCCCCCCCCCACTCTCATGCACACACATGCATACATGCTCTCTCTCTCAAAATAAACATTTTTTCAATTTGGATGTTTCCTATTTTCTTGCCCTTTAGTTCATTGAAATGTTACTTTGTAAGAGGCATTTGTTTGGGAAGTAATCCGATTCTTTTGAAACAGCCATGAAAGACTTTGTTGGGATAAGAAGCAAAATTTTGCCTGTTCTTGACTATATACCATCAAAGTGACAGGGAAAACTATAGAAATTATCTGAGTCAGGGGTTCTTAGAATGTGGTCCCCAGACCAGCAGCATCATTACCACTTGGACCTGAGCCCTTAGTGCTCTCACTGTCTTAAAATTCCTAATTTATTTTTGTAAGTAAAGTTCATTTAGTATGTAAGGCCCATAAAGTAAGTAAAGCCAAGATAATAGGACATTAAAGCATGAGTACAAGCAGTGGAGAGACATGCAAGTTGTGTTGGTACATTCACAGATGGCATTCGTAGTGCCCCACGAGCGCAGAATTCCAGGAGACTCAGAGCATAGGAGTTCGGTGAGATTCACACCCAGTATATGGTAAGCATGTTATATCTACAACTGTATCAACTGGGGGAGGAGTGGGGGGGGGGGCACTGAGAGCACAGATTGGTCACAATTTCCATTTGAACCCGAACTCTCTTTGAACCCAAAAAAAAACAATTCTAAGAAGCACACCCCTTGGAACACTATGTATGTAGATCCTGACCCTCAGAAGGAAAGGGACAGATAGAGCCACCCATGGTTCCTGATCCTCTCCATACTTCCTTACTCCTCAGGAAGTCAAAAATAGGAGAGTTGACAGCATGTGTGCATGTCAAGGAGTCAGATAAAGACACTTCAATTAGTTTTGTGTGGGAATTCCACTCTCCTGGTAAGAACAGTAGACATGATACCGAGAAGAATTGTATAATTTCAGTGAATTCACAAATGAGTTAAATGGTCTTTAAAATTGTCATTGTGCAATCACCAATGAATAGTAAATTCAAGCTAATTATTTACTCTTTTACCCTTTCTGGACTAAGAACATAAAATAGCAAATAAACAGTACTATGATTAGTTGAGAGAGACAGTAAAAGAAAGGAAATGTTTTATCTTTTAGTACCTTATTTAAAGGTAGGTTTTTTTAATGTTCATTTTTTTAATGTTAATGTTTTTTTAATGTTTATTTATTTTTGAGAGAGAGAGAGGGAGCTAGTGGGGGAGGGACAGAGAGAGAGGAAGACAGAAGATCCGAAGCAGGCTCTGTCGCTGTCAGCACAGATTTCAGGGCTTGAACTCAGGAGCCATGAAATCAGGACCTGAACCGAAGTTGGACGCTCAACCGACTTAGCCACAAGACGCCCCTAGAGGTAGTTTTTGAATAAGTATCTCTGAATATTCATTTTGCTCTGGGTCCCACAAATTAGGTAGATATTCCTGGGCCCCTGTTAGAAATGTAACTTCCCAGGCCACACACCAAACTACATAATCATAACTCGCCGTGACGGGGTTGGGAGGAAGGCAGCAACATGTTGGGTTTTTGTTGTTGTTGTTTTGGGTTTTTTTTTAATATTTATTTTGAGAGACAGACAGACAGACAGACAGACATGGGGCTCGACCCCACGAACCGTGAGCTCATGACCTGAGCCAAAATCAAGACGTTTAAACAACTGAGCTACACAGGTGCCCCGCAGCAATGTGTGTTTTAGCAAGCCCTCCCAGTGATTCTGAAGCAAGGTGAAGTTTGAAAACCACTGGTCTGAATCAGTGAAGCTATAGAACCCCATGGCTCTTTTTATTTAGAAGTTTTGGGTCTGCTAGTTTTATTTTATCTACCCTAAGATGTGGTGGATAAGTCCAGTACCACCATCTTCATAACTGGACTCTAGACGTCTGTCCCCTAATGCTTATGAGCCTCTGCTGTGGAGTCAGACACATCTGTGTTCAGTTTAAGGCAGCCGTGCAACTTTGAACAGGATTCTCAACCTCTCTGACCCTCAGTTTTCTCAGCTGCCAAATGCGGACATTTATGTCTGCCTTATGTGCGGTTAGAGGAATTAAATGAGCTGATACACATAAAGTGTTTAGCACAGTGTCTGCCACCTGGTAAACACTCAACGAAAAGGCAATGAATCTAAATTATTATTAAATTATTATCTGTGTTCTTTATTGCCGGTGCTATTAGTCTCATCCTAGACAAACCTATGAGGCATCCCCCCCTACCTGCCTCTTGCTGGCTTGTCTCTTCTGCTTCATAGCGACACACACACACACACAACAGAGTAGACCTTTTCTTTTTACTAGTGGAGGGGAGGGATTGAGAAACAGAATAGGCTGTTTCTTATTGTTGGTTAGACATTTTCTCGTCTAAAAAGTTCTTTTTGAGATCATTTTGCCTTATAATTTTCAAGCACTCAAGGTAGTGCCTGTCCCCCTTGCCTGAATGTTGGATGGAGAAAGTTATTTCATAATAACTAAGGGCCTGACTTTTGGAGTTGGACCCTCTGTGTCCCAACTGTACTGCTTACTGACTCGACTCTAGGTCTTTTTCTTCAAATGCAAGAAAGTGCCAAGTTCATAGTATTGCAAGGCTAGGGGAGGGGATGAAGTGGAAGAGTGTGTGTGAAGGGCACAGCTCAGCATCTGGCTCTAGGTGCTCTATACATGTGTGCAGCTGTGATCACTGCTCATGAACCGGAGTTCAGACCAGCTCCGGTTCAGTGCCTCACCACCATGTGTGTTGGCAGATAACTCCCTGGACCTCCTTTATTCACTGTCCAACTGGCAATAGTAGTAACAGTGTCTCCTGTCCACCTCTAAGTACAAGCCCAGAGAATTATCCTAAAGCACTCCGTCAGTCATTGAAGTTCTAAAGAACATGAGGAGGTTTTGTTATTGGTACTGCTGTCTTCAGAACAAAGATGGTAAAACCCTGAGAAAGGATGTGTTGTTGTTAACCCATGCTTCTGCTCTTCATGTGAGTTCTTCGCATGTCATGGGATTCAAATCCTATTCATTTCTTTGTGTTTATTGTAATCAGAGAAAGGGTATGTTAGCATCAAGCTAGAAGTGATCTATAAAAAGGCTAGGGTTGAGTGTCAAATATTCTCCTGCTTTTCCTGAGATCTTTACAAGGAGGCGGTGAACAGAACAGATGCACCCTGAGCATTATTAGAACTTAAGTTTAAATCCAGGACTGCCTGTGGTTTCCTCATTATAAGTGGGGTACCCCATTTATAATGAGTATGCCTTCAAACAGGCCATGGGAGGAATCTCCCTTCTCTGTTTTTGAGATTTTAAGTAATCTCTACACCCAACTTGGGCTTGAACTCACAACCTCAAGGTCGAGTCCCATGCTTCATCAACTGAGCCAGCCCAGCACCCCACCTCCTTTCTTTTATGGGTACATCTCAATCCTACCATGGATCCTATGTTCCTTGAGGATTGATCTTGACCTTCTCAAGCGAGGTACACTTTGCAATTGTTCTTCTGAAACATTAATATGCATGTAAATCACCAAGGAATCTTCTTTAAAAGTGGGTTCTGATTCATTAGTTCTGCTTGGGGCTAGAGATTCTTCATTTCTTTCTTTTTTTAATGTTTATTTATTTTTGAGAGAGAGAGACTGAGCATAAGAGAGGGAAGGGGCAGAGAGAGAGGGAGAGATGGAATCCAAAGCAGGCTCTAGGCTCTGAGCCATCAGCACAGAGCCCACACAAACAGTGAGATCATGACCTGAGCTGAAGTCAGACACTCAACCGACTGAGCCACCCAGCTGCCCCAAGATTCCTCATTTCTAACAAGCTCCCAGGTGATGCCAATGCTGCTGGTCCACAAGCCACACACACTTGTGTAGTAGGGGGTTCTAACTAAAACCCCACTGGGATCTTACAGAGCCCACTGGTTGAGGGCTTTGTGTTTAAGGAAGAGCACTGAGCCAAAGGAAACCTGGAGCGGAGGCATGGAGGAATGGTGCCTGTGACCAGCTGGGGATGAGAGCCCTGGCAAGGAGATGTTGAGGGATTATAAGGAGTATGGCAGTAGAGGTGCCAAATTGAGCCCATTGTCTCAAAAAGGAAAGATTTGATTTTTGATCAGTCCCTATATACTGGAGACCAATGGGGTTTCAGGTAGGGATATCAGAATACTGCTGTGCCTGGAAAAACATTCCAGCAAATAGAACACCAGGAAACTGCTATAATGATTCTGTTACTGCTCTGCACACTCCCCACATGCAACCTGTCTCCTTAGCCAGAATGCCTGCTCTTTTCAAGGCTAGATTTCTAGAATCTAATGATATTATGATAGTAGTGTTGCTTTTTGTTGTTGTTTTCATTGTAGAAACTGTATTTGCACGATGCTTTGTTATACAAGGATTTTAAAAGAGGGCCATGTGGGTGGCTCAGTCAGGCATCCAACTCTTGATTTCAGCTCAGGTCATGATCTCACAGGTCATGAGTTTGAGCCCATATTGGGCTCTGTGTTGACAGTGTGAAGCCTGCTTTAGATTATCATTCTCTCCCTCTCTCTCTCTCTCTCTCCCCCCCACCCCCACCCTGCTCATGTTCTCTCTCTCTTTCTCCAAATAAATCAATAAACCTAAAAACTGAAAAAAAATAAAAAGAAGAAAAAGTGGCAGAGTGAGGAAAGGAGCCAGCAGTCAGGAGGGGCCACAGCGATGGCACACAGCAAGACCCAGGATGCTCACCTTTAGGAATGACTTCATCTGTTTCCCCAATTATGTCCTCTCGGAGTCCCAGGTCCTTCACTTGGCTAAAGGGTCCTCCTTCTGGCCAGTGTGTTGCAGCCTGCATAGATCCGGGGCCAAGGCTTTGTTCAGAAGATCTAAAATTTTTGATGCCCTCAGGCCAGTAGCTCCAGGTTAATCTGTAACTCCCAACAGTCTTCAGCCTTCTCCTCTGGCGAGGAGGCATCCAGGGACTCCAGCTTTCTCCTCTGGCCTTTCTTCCTTACAATACGGATCTCAGCACTTGGGGATACTACCTGTTCCTGACTCCGTGATAAGGGCATCACCACAGCCTTTTTGAGGTGACTGCCTGAGCAAGGGGCTGGAGCATTGCGGGATAGAAATTCTCTTTATCCTTTTGGGTCCACAGCCTCCTGGGCCAGAACCTTGGCTTCCAGTTCTTTTTGCTTCATCTTCATCCTTGTGGTCTCCAAAGCTTTGTCCTTATAAGCGCCATCTGCTTTGGCACTCAGGTGCTCAGCCCATGGACTCCCCTGGACCATAATGGCCATAGCAGCAGTTAATATTTGAGAACTCAAGCTGCAAAGGTCCTTATATCTATTTCACTTAATACAAAATCCCTGCAAGGTAGTCACCCTCATTATCCCCATTTTCCAAGGAAAGAAACTAAAACTTGGAGAGTGTTTTAGTTGGGTCACACACCTTATGAGTGAATGCCCCCACTGTTTCCTACCCTTTGTCCTGCACTGGCCCATTGGCCATCATGTTGTATGTGGTCATTAAAAAAATCCCTGTACTCTAAGGGTTGCAGTAAATGCCTCCAGTGATGGAGGACTCAAAAATGTCTAGCAGCCCTTTCCTTCCTGAACATAGGGAGAAGAAGGTACAGGAAAGCAGAGGACACCCCCAGTTTGGGTGGCAGCCTCTGTGCCAGGTGAACTCATCATCAAATGTTTCCCATGAAGGGCAAAAACTTAAACACAATACAAGAGGGCTTCCATATGCAAACAGTGGAAGAACATTTGCCATGAAGCCTTCAGGTGAACTATCTGAAACCTCCTATTTTCTACTCAGCCACCATCCTGGATAGGGTCCAGAAAGAGCTTTCTGTCTCCTTATTCATGTCTTCATGGCCAAGGATTCATCTCTAGGAGGAAAGCAGACTTATTTCCTTATTTCCTGGCACAGAGCCTGGCTCATGGGGGTATATTCAGCACATACCACTAACAAGTTAATTAATCTATCTACTAGAGGTGGCCCTCACTCTCTGCAGTAAAACTAATGGAAGCTGTGCTTGAGTTCCTTCCCCTAACGAGAGGAACACAGTTGAGGGCAACAGGAAGGAACTGTCATTATTGATTCCACAAATATTGCCAGGCACTGCAATGCCTCAGTGACTAGGTGACAATGACAGTCTTAGATTTGAGTCACGTATCTACAAACGGATAGTCATGTAACTTTAGAAGAAGTTCTCAACATCTCTGTGCCTCAGATTTTTTATCTGTAAAACGGGAATGATAGTAGCTCCTACCTCATAGAGTTGTTGAAGATTAGATAAGATAATGCATGTGAAGTGTTGAGTGGTGCTTGTGCTGTGATAACCATACACATCAGCTATATGACTCTATATGACCGTGACATGGGGGTCCCTGTCCACAGGGCAAGTGCCAGCAAATTTTTTTTCTGTAAAGGACCAGATAGAAAAAGTCTTACACTTTGTGTGCTACCTATAGTCTCTGTTACAGCAACTCAGTTCTGCCTTTGTAGCATGACAGTAACCACAGGCGATGCATAATTGAATCTCATTTTTTAATGTGGCATGAAATATTATTTTCCTTTTGGTTTTCTTTCCCCCTAACAATTTGAAAATGTAAAATCCATTCTTAATTCACAGACTGTACAAAAACAGGCAACAGACCAGATTTGGCCCTTGGGCCATGGTTTGCTCATCCCTGGTCTGGAGAGAAAATTTACAAGCTGTTTGCAATACAGCGTGTTTGTTTAAAGTGCCGAGAAAGGAAGGCTTTGTTCTGGCAAGCAGTGAGAAGAGGAGGATTAAGAATGGCTCCAGAGAGGAGGAAACATTTGAGCTGGGCTTTAGGGAGCAAGTAAGAGCTCACCAAATGGGACAGATAAGAGAAGGAACAGCACCTAGAAAAAGAATGAGCAAAGGGGGGAAAACATTATTTCAAGGGAATTGACCAAAGTTCATTGCTGTACAGAAAGTCAAATTGCATGGAAAACAAAGAGGAAAGATTGTTGTGGTTTAGCTGTTTGTTTTTGTCATTAATTTGATTATTTTCTGAGGCCACTGTTCAATCTGGGATGATATCACAAAGACCCCCAGAATAGACCCTTTTCATTTGTGTTCAGTTACCATGTTTTTACCCCAAACCCCAGCCACCATCACCCTTTTCTGAGCAATTCTAACAATGTCCTGGAAGTTTGTCCTAAAATTCTTTGAATTAACATCTACTGACAAAGAACACAGCTTTTGCGTTTAGATAATTTTGTCATTTGAATCTACACAAAAATGTGAAAATCTTGAAATAATAAGATCACTCTATTATTCTTTACGTAGTAAGTTAAAATCAACTGTTCACCTCTCTGTTAAGTGTTTTCTGAAAATTCATTTATAGATTTATGTATAATTGACATATAACATTATGTTGCAGGCATACGGCATAACAATTTGATGTTTGTACATACTGCAAAATGATCACTACAGTAAGTCTAATTAACATCCACACAGTTATACAGTAATCACAGTTATAAAATGTCTTTTTATTTAAATGAAAACTTTCAAGTTGCTATACTCATGGCAACTTTCAAATATACAATACAACATTATTAATTAAAGTTATAAGAAATGCATTTTTAAGTAGAGTTTTTACATGCTGTTCTTTGATATCCCTGGTAATCTCACTATAAAAAGCAGCCAAGTCTTTTGTCTGTAAAATTATATCTCTGAAATTTTAAAAATCAGATACAGAATGGATTGGTTTAAAGAAAACTGAGATGACTTGGAATTATTTTTAAATCCAGCTGCCTGGAATCTGCAGATTTTTGGTTCTAAAATATTTTCAGTATTTAGAATGTGTCCGGTGATACTATGATTGAACAGATTGTAAAGTAGGTGGGGATTTGTTAGTTCTCTTAAAACAACGCTGATTTTTTCCAACGCTTTCAGCCTCTGAAACTCAGGAGACTATAGAAAATCAATTACTTAGATTTGTCGTGTCTTTGATTCGACCTGTGTTGAGCACCTAGTATGCCCCAGGCCCTTTGGGGGACACTGAGGAAGCACCAAGTCTGAGGCACATTCTCCGCCCTCACAATGAGATAAAGGAACACAGCAGTGTTTTGAAGCAGGTCTAAGGCAAAAGTCGTACAAAAGAGAAGACATTCTTTCCGAGCCATTAGCAAATAGATCATTATAGGAGCTCCTATTTTCAGCCAGAGGCCCCTTTTCTGTATTCTTCATTGCATCCAGACTAATTGTGGCAATCTGTAGTGGTAATAAAAATAATAGCCCACACTTATTGAGTTATTAAATGCCTACTATGTGCCAGACTGCTAACTGCTTCGCTACACTACCAAACTAAATCCTCACAGCATCTCTATAAGGTAATCTCTATCATATCTCCATTAATATGCCTGAAATCACAGTTATTGTATATTAGAACCCTAACCCAACCCAGGCTTTTTCCACAGCCCATGCTGTTCCCAGCACACTCTGCTGGTGATATTTTTTTCTAGTATATACATCAGAGGTTGAGTCGTTTTCTATACAGGAATCTGCAAAGCAGCCTCAAAATTGTCAGGCTTAAGTACACCTCTAGTCAATTTCAACCATGGGAAGGCATTAGCAAGTCTCTGACTGCTTTACTGATATGTCTCTAGGTGTTCAGCCATCTGAGGAAATGAATAATGGGATGTCGAGGTGTGTACAACTGCGCTTATTCATAAAACCACGTAAAAATACCAAAGGAGAAGAGGAGGTGTCGGGGAGGGGTTAGGGGTGGGTTATTTCAGACCTTTTCAGTGGTTACCTTCCAAGTGTTGCTCTTGAATCCATTCCAGGGAAATTAGGATTATTAAAAAGCAAGAAATCTTTACCTTATCATACCTGGAAGTGTAAAGATGTTGCTCACACATCAGTGATAACTGGCTTCCTTGGATTACATAATCATGCAAGACAAGAGGAGTTTGGCAGAGTGTTAAAGGTCAGTGCTCCAAGGCAAGAGGAAGACAGTCGAAAAGGAAGGGGGTCTACAAGCCAGAACCGCAAAAGCAGAGGATACAAGGCCCCTGACGATGGGCAGTATAGGTTATCTGTACTTCTAAATACATGGACACCCTACTGAGTTCCTACAGAGAGAACACTTCCACGACCCAGCTTTCTGGGAAACAAATGGACCCAGCTTTCTGGTTCTTCATTGCTTTTTCTCCAAATTAAGCTGGTCTTAGAAGCAAGAGGAAAGGATATGAATTGCACATTGTTTTACTTTGTGGAACACGTCCTATTCCACGCCTTTCACTTATGGTTTTTGTGGCTCTCCCAGCAATATCACACAAGAATCGCCCTTGCCCACAACAGAGTCATGACAACACAACAATTAATTTTTCTGTTGAAGTTTGCCAGTGAGCCAGCTGAATGAATATCTGTAAGTGAAGAAGAGAACCTTTTTTTTCTTCTTTTTAGTATCTGTGGAAAGTTTTATTACCAGGAATCTGGATGGGCAATATTAAATGAAAATAATAATCAGACTTGAAGCAGACCCATTTGTCATAGAAAAATATCTGATCCCAGAGCCTAGTCAGAAAGAAAAGTAATTCATAGAAGGGCCATGAGGCTCTGAGATCTTAAGAACTTGCATTTTATATAGGAAGCATTTTTGCTTTCTTCATTTGAATTGTTCAATTAATTGTTTCAATTAGTGGAAATTGTTCAACAACATGATTTTCTTTTTGAGGACATTTTGGGAGAGGGGAACAAATATTTATTACAAGATTCAGATAAATCTGCATTGCTACTGTCCTCACCCAATTTATCAATATCTCTGCACAGACTACGATAACAGCCTCCTGTCTCATCAATGCCTCTCCAGCCCCTAAAGTGCCACCCCAGGCTCTTCCCAGAGCTGACTCAATCTCACTGTCAGGTCTCAGATTAATGCCACTTCCTCAGGGAGACCTTGCTAACTACCATGCCCAGTACTTATTATCTATTTCATGTGATGTTTTTCCTGACTGTTTTTATAGCCCTTAACATAATCTTCTTAATCTGGTTTATTGGCTGGAGGACTCATTTACTGCTGCATCTCCCTAGAACAGGGTCTGGCATATAATAGGTACTCAATGTTGGTTTAATGAATAAAATACTATGATAAATAAAATGATAATTATAAGTGAATGATTCAATGGAACAAGCAGTAGGTTTAATAATTTAGAAATATTTACTTGTTCAATCTTATAAAAATCCTCTCATGAGGGAACTATTATCCTCATTTAATAAATGAGGAAACAAATGCATAGACAAGTTCCCACAGCTTGTAGGTAGAAAATGAGGATTTCTACTTAGGTCTGACTCTGAAGTCACTTTTATTTCTACCAAATCATATGACCTTCCAAATAGAAAAAGTTTTGCATGAAAGACATTTTTGAACTTTTTCAATATCCAAAGACTTTGGACTCCAGCCTACACAGCTTTGTGATCTTAGACCAAAATTCCTATGATGATATCTTATCCTTTGAATTAAAAAAAGTAAAGAATGGGCTTTCCACTGCCTGTTAAATGGATTTGACATCCTTAAACCACTCTGTGCACACATATGCCAACCCAAAACTGTCAGGAGGAATCTTCATGCTAATTAACAAATGTGCAGTGTTCAACCAGACAATGGTATGATTGGCATTCCACTTATAATGGCCTGGAACCAGTTTCTTGCACACAAATCAGGACTGTAGCCTATGTGCAAGTGTAACTTACAGGACCATTTTAGTTTAGGCATACAAAATCTTCAGGAGGTACACATATAGCATAAGTACTCCCAGTATAAACAGAATGATATATAGACATACATACATGTATATGCACACATATACATATATGTGCCCACAAATATGCATCCACACTGTATTTTAACCACAGCTGTGTATAGAAAACTGTATCTCACTGGAAAACTGAATATGGTCAAGATAGTGCCAGGAGATACGATACAATTAGCCCATTTACTAAGTTTCCTTTATGTGTCTGTTTTCTGATCTAGTCATTTGAACTAAGCTTTTTTTTTTTTAACTGCCATGCCTAATGCCAATAGTGTATTTGCCCAAGTATGACTCTTTCATAACAGACACCCATGATCCATATTATCTTCATTTATTTGAAACCACATTGGAAGACGTTAAACAAAGTATTGCTTAAAGGGCGGTACTCACACCACTGACGATGTACAGAAGACTTAAGTGGCAACATGTCATGGGATGGCCAGAGATGAGCGGGGAGTCCGTCTACTCCATCAAAGGCCCAAATTTCATAGGACTGTATTCATTTATATGAATACTTTTTACTTATGGCAAATGGTATTCGTTGCCTATTTATGCAAGTGTTACTTAATTTCTTTTGGTGGTAAATATACTTCAGGAAAAATGTCAATTTAAAAATATTACATAAGTATCACACAAGTGGTATGCAAGGTGGCAAAAATTTTGCAAGTCATATGCAAGGACTGATGGAGAAAAACAGAGGTAACAGAAGTCTGGAAGTCAGAGTTCACCGCTTAATAACTGAGGAAACTTGAGTGAGTTTCTTGACCTCACTTAAAATAGCTGCAGGAACCTCAGAGCTTCTTTCTGTTCAAAAGGAAAATATGTCAAGTGGAACATAGCAGAGGCTAAGAAAATGATCTTCAGAATGATAGTAACTTTGTATTACTATTAACTGTAATTAATGAAAAGGTGTATGTGAAGCACCAGGCACAGAACCTACCAGATCATATATACTCAGCATGTAGGGATCAAAGTCCCTCACCAATTCAGCTTCCTTCACAGTAGACCTAAAAACACACATGTAGTTCAGAACTCAGTTTTAGCTAAATCCAGTCTAAGATGTGAGTGTTGTGTGGCCCATTTTAAGATGGGCACTTAAAGACTACATTGTATATGATTGATATGGCATACAGAATTCTAAGTAAATGCATAGTGAACGATTTTCCTGTTCCTGTATCAGCAATGCCTAGAAGGAATGCACATCACAAAAACAAAAGGTTTTTTCAAGAAAGCAGCTTTCTGTAAGGGTGAGCATATCCACCTTATATACCTACTGCAATGAAATGGGTTAATATTAATCATCTGGCAGTTTGCAGTTGTAAATTTAAAGGTGAAAACCATACATAAAAAGAGCTTTGAAAGTCCTTTCCTAGCAAGAATTCCGTATCAGGAAATTCACCCACGAATCCAACATAAATTGAAAAAGCTTCTCAAGAAGAAAAAGAAATGAAGATAAACAATTTGAGATGATTGAGAAAATAGGCACAGGGTCTTATGTTACCTAGGGAAAAATCATTATATGTACAGAATCTCATCTCAAGACCCCTAGGAAGACAACAAGAGGAGATAAATGGAATTAGAAATTTGCTGACTTAAAGGAAAAACAGTGAATCAAAAAATCGGGAACTTAGCAAGACAGGGAGATCATTCCTAGGAAGAAAAAAGTGAGACACAAAGAGAAACCACTAACAGCCAGGGAAACTTGACTGAATATAGACATAATAGCAAATCTTTCTCTAAAATAGTGTACTTTTAAAATATTTTATTTAATTTTTAAAAATTTTCTAATGTTTATTTATTTTTTTTTTGAGAGAGAGAGAGAGACAGACAGAGTGTGAGCAGGGGAGGGGCAGAGGGAAAGAGGGAGACACAGAATCTGATGCAGGATCCAGGCTCTGAGCTGTCAGCACAGAGCCTGACGAAACTCATGAGCCACAAGATCATGACCTGAGCCAAAGTTGGATTGTTAATCCGACCCAGGTGACCACCCAGGCACCCGAACTGGGTGAACCACCCAGGTACCCCTAAAATATTTTATTATGGAAAGTTTCAGGCATACACATAGAAGGGAGAGTAGGTTAATAATCTTCATATGCCCACCACCTAACTTCAACACCAGTCAACATGCAGCCAATCTTGTTGCATTGAGCCTCCTATGATAGAGTTGGTGGCGTAGGGGAATGGGGCTGGAGAATTCAAGGTCCAAACCTTAGACTTTGTGTCAACCACAATGAAGATTTCAGTATTCAGTTTTATATGATAAGGAATATTTTACATAGTTACTTTGCTGTTATCACTCTTAAAATAGCAAGTTCCTTAATATCATCTAAGACCTGATTTCCCAAATTATTTCAGAGATGTCTGTGTAAAAAAAAAGGGTCTGAATTAAGATGAAAATATAGGCCACAAAATGAATTTATTTTTGTTGTTGTTGTTCTCCTAAGTCTCTCTTAGAGCAGTCCCCCTGACACATCTTTTTGTACCATTGATTTGTACCATTGAGTCATCCGTGAGACAGAGTATTACACATTCTGAATTTCATTAATTGTGGCATCATTTAACTTATTCTTTCATCATCCATATTTCTTATAAATGGCAGGTAGATCCAGCGGCTTGATTAGATTCTAGTTTATGTTTTCAGGCAAGAATGCTTCATTGATAGCATTGTAGAATTCAAAGAATTCTTGATTCTTTTCCTTTATCAGTTTTCAGAGCAGTAAGTTGGGCCTGGTAACAAGTGGCTTTTTCTCTTGAATATTCTTATGTGTTAGCTGGGTTTCAAACCATTATCATCATCATCATCATTCTTTTTGATGCGCAAATTCTCCTATATTAGCACAGTGGGAACACCTTATGGGTGGACTCCTGCATCTTTTGACAAGATCCCTCCTAGTCTTTCCAGGCTTCCTTGCTGGCTAGCTCAGTAAGATTTCCCAGGCTTATCTCATTCATTTCCTGCTCCAGACCTAGAATCTGCCTTTTCTGAGAACTCTGGTTCCTTTTAGAGAGACATAGCATTTAGAAACCACAATCTGGGTGCCAGGATTACTCATCGCTCTTCCATTATCATTGCTTCTAAAGCTTCCCAGTAGACAAAGCGAGGACAAAAAAATATACAAGAGGAAAAAAATCATGAATTCTTATTGATATCACCATATAATATTTAGGGTAAAAGGTTTTTTTTCTTTGATTTTATGCTTGTATATATTTTATTTCATGCTAAAAATCTAGGTTTTTAACATAATTGTTTTGTTTTACACATATAATATATGCATTTAATATGTATAATATATATGTATATATACATATAAATATGTATAATATCTTACATATATAATACCTTAAAAATAAGATCACAATATTGGCACTGATTATAAGATTCCTGAGTACATAAATTGGTTTTGCTTTTGAGAAAAGGTAACATCAGCAACGTACATGGATTGATTTAAAAAGCTATTCATGTGTACCAGACTCTGAATTGGCCATGTCACGTTAGTATCAAGTGATTCAGTCTCAAGGTTTGAGTACGTGGTGTACTAGTTTTTAGAAGACTTTACCAAGGTATCTGAAGCTAGAATTTAATGACCAAACTAATTTACCCTAACTATTTAGGATGCTCAACCTAACTCATCAGTACCAGATACTACAAAATACACTCCACAGGGGTAGAACCAGATCTTTTTTTCACCAGTATATTATGTAGCATCTAGCATAGTGCTTGTAGTATGCATGTGTGCACCAATCAGTCATCCTACATGGTTTAGGGGAAGCCACTAAAGAGGAAAGTTTCTTTCAGATGTGTTGAAATAATCATAAGTGACAGTGGAGTGGCCATCTATTTCTTCAGATTCTCTACTATTGTTTTCCAGGAAAATGTCACAACAAGTGTTATTTATGGACTAAGAGATGAAGAGGCTCTTAGAAACCTAATTCAGTCCCTTCATTTGTCAAATAAGAAAAATGAGCCAGGCAAAGATTCCGTACTTTATCCAAAATCACCCAGCTACCCCTTGGCAGAGTCAGAACTGGGATCCAGAGCCCTTCTTCCCTGGTCTGGGGTGCTTTCTGCTTGGAGGCAGGTGGCCCACATTCTCATCCATCCCTAGTGTGCTATCTGAACTAACAGTGATAAACAAAGCAGATGCAAGTTGAACAGTTTGGTTGAATCTCTTTCAGAAGGTTTGGATACATTCTCTCTCATCAGGCCCAGATTATTGGCAAATTCAACCTGACTTGTGATTGTCTTGTTCTGACTGACTTTAGGAATGATCTAGCAAGTTGCCACAGACATAGCTTTGTTCCTCTCTAACTTCAGTTTGTATTAGAATGCACAATCCAATATTGTGAGAAATTGTAATAAATTATTACTTTGTCTAACCCAGAAAAAATTCAATAAATTAAAAAAAAAATGTGACCAACATCTACAGACTTCATATTTGATTGACTTCCTAATTTTATACTTTAGATAAAAATTGCAGTTTGTTTATTAATCTTTGTTCTTGATTACCAGTTGTCATTTGACTCTATAGCATAATAGAGGACTGGCCATTCTCCCTCATCATTAAGTCAGAGTTGAAACATCTGATCATTATTAGAGGCTTTATAGACATAATGGCTCCATAGCAGTTCCATGCCCAGAAAAAAATCAAAAACTCTTTGAAAGTCATGAGATTTTGAACAATGTGGTGACCGCACTTTGCTGCTGTACTTATTTTGCATTTGAATTTTTAAATTCCTTTGCTAGGACTAAAAGTACAAAAAAATACCAAATTTTAAGTCACTTTTAAACTAAGATTAAAGAGTATATGCTAATTAGGTGGCGCTATTATCTGGTAATGAAAGTGGCCATTGTGTATAAAAAATATGAACTATTCTTTCAAAATCAAATTCCATCTGTAATACATCATATTCAGGTGCTTGTTTTTATTTCAGCTTTCTATAGTCTCAACGTCTTAAGTGTTTCCAGGTAATATACTGTAATGGAAATTTTATCAGCTTCAATTTATCACCAAAATACTGTCTTTAATGCTTTTCCACCTTTACTGGTGTTGTTAGTATAAAATTATATTTATTTAGCTAAAACATACACATATATATGGGTTGTCAGTGATACTGTTTGAAGAATTATTTATCTTGGTGAAAAACAATAAAACAATATTTCAAAATTCATGCAGTTGAGGGTTTTTGAATTGAGTGGCTTTTTAAAAATTATTTATTTATTTATTTTCGAGAGAGAGAGAGACAACACGAGTGTGGGAGAGGCAGAGAGAGGAAGAGAGAGAATCCCATGCAGGCACCATGCCATCAGCACAGAGCCTGACATGGGTCTTGGTCCCACGAACTGTGAGCTCATGACCTGAGCTGAAATCAAGAATCAGATTCTTAACCGACTGAGCCACCCAGTTGCCCAAATTAAATGCTTTTGAAAAGAGATTACTTAATTCTTTAAAATCAGCTCATCACTTAAATATATTTCACAGAGATTGGAGTTTTTGTTCATTCAGGTAAGGGAAGGTTTAGATGGCAAAGTCAACTTTTTCTTAGCAAATCAACCTTTACCCACAACAATACTGCTACATGTATAATCCTTACTTAAAAGTACAGTGCAGCAAAGTAGGAAAGGTTCTTTTTATAAGAACAGAGATAAATATGCATGCCAAACAAAAGGTCACATAATATATATGGAAGAAATGCAATAAATATGCATGGCAAACCAAAAATTCACATAATCTGTATGGATGTAAAATGAAAGGTAAAATCCTCCCACGTAGAGATTTCCCTTTGAAAAAGTGAATAAGTATATTGATTGAGTAAATTTCTAGAAATATAATTGCTGGGTCAAGTAATATGGACATTTAGATTTTGACACATATTCCCTAGCTTCCCCCTGAAGAGTTTGTATCAATTGAGAGCCCTATCAACAGGGTGTAAGATGGCCTATTTCTCTACACTCTTGACCACATTGTATGTTATTTAGCATTTTTATCTTTGTCAATCTGATAGGTGAAAAATGACATTCTTTTAACTGTCTTATCTTTGAGTAAGCTAAATATCTTTTCATGTTTATAAGCCATTTAAGTTTCTTTTTTTTTATAAACTGAAAGTCCTTAACTTTCTCTTTTTCCCTTTTTCTTTGATTCATCTTCATTTCTTGATTTTTAAGAGCAATTTTAAATATTAAAAAAACTACTTTTTATCATATATGCTGAAAGTAGTTATCCCAGTTTGCTCTAGTTTCTGCCTTGCAATTTTTTTTTTAATTTGTATAGATTTAAACTTATCATTTATTTCCTGTCTGGCCTTTGTGTTCAGTATCTTGCTGAGGAAGGACTTCACCATTTTAAGATTTTCTTCTCTAGTTTTCTTCTAGTATTTTGTCATTTCATCCTTTAAGTATATAAATATTTAAATCTGAGCTGTCTAATGGAAGGAATGACACAGTCTTATTTTTTTTCCCCAAATGGTTGTTAGTTATTTCAGAAACACTTATTTGTGTAATTGGTATTTTCTTCTCCAGTTTGAAAAGTCTTCCCTTATTATATATTAAATATCCATGAGTCTTCTTGGATAGTTAAGCTTATTTCTAGATTCTGCCATTTATTGTTTTGTCTATTCATGCCAGAACACTGATTAAAGGCTGTAGTTTTTAATTTTAATGTACTTTCAAACCAGCTTGTCAAGTTCTGAAAAATAGAGCTCAAGCAAGCAAAAGAGAGAGACAGAGAAAGGAACCTTAGTATTGTGGTCAAGATCACTTTTTTGATCAATTTAGAGTGAATTAATATCCTTATGGTATTAAATTTTCTACTCAAGCTGATGGTATGGTTTCTATTTACTCAAGTTTTCTTCATAGAAATAGAGTTTTAAAGTTTTCTCTGTGTATCTTAAGCATTGTTTTTTGCTAAGCTTATTTCAGATATTTTACATTTTTATTTTTGTAAATGGGATATGCCTGATTCTTAGGGGATTATAAATGGTTCTTCTTGTAGCAAGTTATATCCACTATTTATTAACATTTTTTGTAGGCTACTGAAGTCTATCAAATTAATTTTTGGCATCTTTACAAAAATAGTCAAATGGCTTTTTTTCCCTTGACCTATTATTATCGTGAATTGTATTAATAGATTTATTGAACCATCCTTGAATTACTTGCATAGAGTAGAATATATTATGCTGTAAATGTCCTGCTTGGTTCTATTTGCTCGTGTTTTAGTTGAGAGCAGTCTCAAGTTTTCAGAATAAGCAAGAGCTGCCACATCTGTTTCATTCTCTGCTTTATACCTAGCACATACTACCAAGCCCTGTGTGTGAAGCAGAAAAAATTCTCAATAAATATTTGTGAAAAGCAGGGCGGTTCCATGAGTCACTCGATTTAATTTTCTCTTAACTCTTCTGGTCTGTTCTAGAAAGAGAATCCATGAGTAAGAGCAGTATAAAGGTCAACGAGTTGGTCATGTGAGGATGCATCCAGGTCCTCTGAAAAATTCTTTTTGTGTTCACATGATTTTTTTGATTGCTCATAACCTTTTTGGGTCCATTCTTCCCTGTTTTGACTAGACATGTTTTCCATCTTGAGCAATCTTCCAGACATCAGAAAAGACATCTCTGACACAAGCCTAAGTTTTCAGAACAAGCTGTTTTGCATTACTATGAGGCACGGCTAGGGTGTCTGACCAAACCCATGTGAAGCTGAAAGCAGAGCTTGAGCCGGACCTGGCAAATGACTGTGTTGGCTCCATGGCCACAACTTAATTGGCATAGCTAAATTACCTGGCCAGGGCTCCAGGCAGTGGCCCAGGGCCCCACCAGTATAATTCCTGTAGGCGCCTTTCTTTCTTTCTCTCTTACCCAGCAATGGCAAATGAAATCCTGTACTTTTGTGGCTGTGTGAGTATTGCCATGAGTCTCTCTGAAGAGCTCAATGGCCTGGGTGTGCAGACCAAGTCTTTAAATAAAGACACATGTGAAAAACCACAAGGGTAGAAGAAAGATATGAACAAAGGTCCTTTTTACCATAATAGCTGTGATGATGATGCTACAGATGAGCATTGACTATGACCAATCTGCTCACCTACACTCAATCAGATACTCCTTCAATTTCTTGTCTACCATTATGTTTCTTTTCCAAACTTTACACATGGTGTCTTCTTACATTCACAAAATTGACCCAAAATCTTGCAAAACTTCCACATATCTCCTTTTTCCTTTTCCTCACATCCCATACTTCTATCTAACTGGCCTCTTTTGGTGTTCCTATGGCCACTTATAACAACTGTTTGATTTCAGGCAATACCCATGAAGGTTGTACCCAAACACATTCAGTTACACTGATTGTCCAGTTGACAATACTATTTCCAATTTGATTTACTATTCTTGATTTAATAAATGGCAACTTTAAAGAAATCAGATCAAAAGAGTAGCTTATTGGCTTTCACATCAACTCTCTCATAGCTGGTAAAGGATCAGTTCCTACTGCTCACTAAATGAATAGGTTATTTGATAGCCTAGTTCCATGCTAATTTTCCTACTTAGGTAGAGAACCACACAAATTCTAGGACAAGTACCTTTATAATCTAGAATATTCTTGAGTCCAACTGCGTCAATGTCAATTTGTGGATTTGAGAGTCTTTGCCTTTCTCTATAAAGATCAAAATGAAATGCATGATTGAATTAGTTATTGGGATAATTAAAGGCAAAAATGACTCTTAGCACAGAATATTCTGATAAACTGGTGAATTCAGAGACAATCAAAGTTATTTGGTCTTTAAAACTATACTTTTGGACAAGAATTATCTGCTTTGTTCGTGTGGATCATGTTAGCTACAAGGTTCCCAACTTTTGGCTTCACTTTGTGGTACAGACTTGGCATGGGACTACTTAGTATTCTTTCCCCAACATATTCATTTTAAGCAGGAACTACAACCAGCAGATGATCCCTATTGAATTGCTCCTGCTTCAAAGATGAGGTTTTGCTGTACAGTGCCAACTCTCACTTTTTCCATATTACATAATTCTCTGTTCCCCAGAATTTCCATGCTGCCATGATATAAGTGGAACCAGGAGTGTGGTTTGGTTAATGCTTTGTGTTGATATTGATGGACTACGAAAAGCAGGTTCCTTATTGCCTGGCAACCAAGGAAAGTACCTCAGCCTACTGAACTCAGTATGGGTACCACTTGCACAAATGCAGCTCCATCACTGACTGGATTATTGTTGCCTTATTCCTGATGATCCCCAGTCATATTTAGTGCCTTCAGCCTACCCTG
Source organism: Panthera leo (assembly GCF_018350215.1). NCBI lineage: Eukaryota > Metazoa > Chordata > Mammalia > Carnivora > Felidae > Panthera > Panthera leo. The sequence goes on along the minus strand of NC_056679.1, from coordinate 119,260,687 downwards.
ATGAAGCTTCTGATCGAAAGTAATGTTATGCTGTTTTTCCCCTTTATAGTCTGAAGTTTCATCATAAAACCAGTGCCATAAATGAATCCAAAAGTCCTTATCTAATAGTTCTATTGTCAATGGATCTTGGACGAGACAGTTTAGAGTCACTGATGGAGAATGAGAGACCATTTGCTCATCCTCCTCGATATGTAGATGCAGTATTAAAATGTACTTGGTGCAGTATTTTTTTTACCATCAATTACCTTTTACAATTTGCATAAAAGTTAAGTTTCCACAAGAACAATTAACTTTCTTACTTTGTGCTAAGCACTTAATATATATTACCCATTTTAATCATCATAACAGTACGAGGAAAATATTAATATTATCCCCATGTTTAGATAGGAAAGCTGAAATTCAGTGAGATTTTGCTGTTAAGACAAAACTTCAAAGGTAGTTAAGTAAGTAACAGAGTGTGGATCAAATGCAGATTTACTAAATTGTAACACGTATGTACATTAGACCGCCTCAGGAGATTAAGAACCAATGCCACAAATAATATACTTATTTCTAAAAATACATCCTTTTCCCCAAATCAAAATAATTAGCAAAATGACCATCTTTCAAAATTTTCAGCTCCGAATGACCACTCACAATGATAAAACATTAGAACGTGTCAGGTCTCTGAGTAAACTAGAAGCAGATGATGGACCTCTGGTGCTATATTGATCACTTCAAAAGGAAATCAAAGAAAATGACCTAATGGGGATTCAATTTTATTTAATAATAGTTAGAGTAATATTACTGAGTGTTTACAATGTACCTATTCATCAGAAACAGGCTTCTCTGATATAGCTACCTTGTTATCCACATTTCAGCTCAATTAACTGGAATTCTACTGGAAGGAAACAAACTCAGCAGCTTTTTCTGTTACATTGTTAATAAGCAATGAGATGAGGATTTTAAACCCGAGGTTGTCCAACTCAAAGGACGGTCTTTGGGCGTTTTTGGATTTACAAATCACAAAAGAAAATAAAAACTACTGGCAGGACAGTTTGACATTCGACAAAGAGGGAACCTTCTTAACACTCTTGCATTACCTGTGTAGCCACAAGCTGTTGCTAATAATCAAAACAATTATAATCGTGACCATAGGGGCTAACATTGGCCAGCTGTTTTACTGTCTGGTTACCTGGCCCACTGCTAAGCACTTGGCACATATCATCATTGCCTTGGAGTCTCACAGCCGCCCTGGGTTGCATGTACCAGTACTATCCCCATTGTATAGCTGAGGAGCATAAATTGCCCCAGGACACATGGAGTTGAGCTAGCAACCAGGTCAAGTTCAAACCCCAGCTTTCAACTTTGACACTCACCAGTCCTGCCCTCAGTCTACCTAAGTGTGAGGATATTTTTGGCTCTTTCTACTACCGAAAAGACACTTCTCTCCCAAGAATACTTTAGTCTGTGTGGACCCACCTTGGCACTGGGCACTATTTCGGGAGAGAGGGTAAGTGAGAGAGAGTATGCCTCTGTGGACAGGCAGCAGTCAGAGAGAGGGGCAGCCCACACTTGTTCGCATTAACCAAGGAGGGATGAATTAACCTTGGGCGATGGGATAACTTTCTCCAAGGCCCTGAGACGAGAGAGACTTAGAGCCAGTGGGAAAGAGGGAGGTTTACAGCCTGCTGTCTGCCCAATCCATCTGCAAGACGCAAGTTGGCAGGCACTCCCCTGATGTGGCTAAGTGGTGCCAAATACAATATCCAAACTGTGCAGCAACACTAGCCGAGCATAGTTAATGCTCTTGCAAACCATTACAGTTTGAAGTGGAATGAAAATTATCCTGGGAACACTTGCTCTGTTACCGTGAAATCATTTGTGGTTGACTCACTGAAGGAGGCTTGAAGGTCCCAGAGTTACATGACCAAAACTTACGTTTCAATTTTTCTGTCCCTGCTGACCCAAGGTGAGAGAACAGAGTGACAAAAGGTGACATTACATCCCAGGAGCCAGGGGCCAGAGAAGGCCCTTTGTTACGTTGTTGATTCGGGAGAAGGGTAGCCAGATAGCCAAGCTTATTAAAATTGTTTGATAGAAAGCCAGAAGTGGTTTCTGGGTGAGACCTAAGGAACTCCCTTATTAGTTCAGTGTACAAAGTTCAGTGCTGAGGCTTGGTAACATTTGTTTTGTTGCTCTAAGAATTGTTATGCTCATTTCTGGATTCTTATTTGTTCAAGACCAGTAGTTTCAAGGGAACTTCTCAGTTCATAGGCGCTCCTGAGAGATGCTTACAGGGCACCTTTGGGGCTGGGGGTGCAGGAGTGGGGCTCCAGGCAGGCTCCTGCTACACCCACAGCAGCAAGCCCCTTCTGGTTCCTGTGTTTTATGAAATGGGGTCCTGTTGGGAAACAGCCGTTGTTATACCACCACCTTTCTTTCAGGGAGTACCCTGGTTTTCTTCTAGAAGTCTAACATTCTTTGTCCATATGTCTTGGGTGATATGGACTTCTCTACCAGATGCAGGTGCAGGGATGTACAAGACTCTAGCTTAACCAACCAGTCTCTGATTCATCTCATCTGACAGGCAGCCCAGGGAAGGGCACTTGACCTAGCTGGGGCAATGACACTGAACTTGCTCAAGTCCTGATCTAGCCCCACCCCTTTCCAGCTCATGGATAGGCCCTGAGCCACAGGTTCCTCATCTGTAACCTAGGCATGATGCTATTTATGTCTAGAAAGGTGCCTGGCAGGCAGTATACATTTTATAAAACATGAGCTATTGTTTGTGAACCCAGGATCACCATCTATTGCTCAGTTTTATTAGATCCTTCCTAATTTTCCACTGAACAGCCACCCTACATGCCCTCTACAACTTCCCCTCTCTGAAATGAAGATAGCAGCAGTTTCCTCCTTCTCAAGCCGATTATGTCTCCACCCACCGAAACCCCTATCCAGTTCGCTTTCATTTCTCTTCTCCTCCTTCTCATTCCCATTCTTCACTCTGTGTGCCGGAGGGTACCCGGAGAATGTTTGCCTTCGGCTGGCCAGTTGATGCTCACGATACCACATTGCCCAGTGTGATGGTTCTCCATCATTTTGATGCCCCCTCTACCTCAAGATAAAATATTCCTTTTGTAGCCTCATCTTGCAGGTATAACAACAGTTGGGTACAATGCCCATTTCCCTGGCCAAAATTCCAGCTCTTTCCAGTGTTTCCTTTGCTTCAGTTCACTTCAGTTTTGCCCTCTGCACATTTTCCAAAGCTCCTCCCACTGATCTTTTTATTCCTTAGTTGATGGCCTTTAGTACTTCCCTGCCTCACAGAGGCATACAAGGCAGAGAAAAACAGAAACCCTTTCAGAAAAAAGGGCTCCCTATGTGTTGCAGCTCTCTGAGGATATGATGCTTAATATCCTGACAAAGGAAGAGGCAGGTAGAGAGAGGAATGCATCTGAAGATGAGACAAGAAAAAGGAGACAGGTCTTTGAGCCTGGGAAGAGGAAAAGCCAGATGGCCATTCGAGAGCCAGAATCCAGTCACTCATAGGCCCCACCCCGAGGAGGTGTTGGGATGTAGAAGGGGTAGGCTACCTGGTTCCCCTGGGGAGGCTGATGCTGAGCAAAGATTCTCCAACTTTGGCAGAGTTCCCATGCCAGGGATGGAGCAGGACAGTGCAGAGACTTTAAGAGAACTCCAGGCCTGGATGGTGAGGATGTCAGCAGCAAGCATGATGAGTTGGTGACAGCGTATGAATTTAGTCTCTTGTGTTACCCAAGGAGGGGGGGGCCTGGACAATGAGTAACGTTAGCCTCCCTGCCACGCTGGCTGGGAGGAGCCAGACTTTAACTGAAATAAAACACAGGCAAGAGATGCGGCCTTGCATACAGCTTGTACACTAAAACGTGCCCTGAGGATTGGTACCCGCGTGTCGGCACCTGCAGCTGAGTGTGAGGTACCAGTATGTGAGTGCATTTCAGCGAAGGTCTGCATCGGTGAAGGCGCCAGCCAGGAGCGTGGATACACAGAGCCTCTCTAAGGTAACACATTTTCGTCGGAGGTCCTGGGGTTAGCTTTCAATGTGGGTAGGAGTGCCAATAGCCAAAATACGTCCTTTTGGGGAAAAAAAAATCACTTCCCTACCCCCAGGAAATTCACTCAACATCATCTGTCTGGGATTCTATGAAGCCAAACCCACCAATCAATGTCAAAATCAGAATGAGAGGAAACTTTCTGAAGAAACACCCTCCCATCCTCTCACATCATAGGTGAAAAATGGCTGGCTTTGTTTTCTTTGCTTGTGAAGGTGCAAAAAAAAAAAAAAAGGGCAGATCATGATGCTTAGTCTCAAGTATCCTCATTTCCAGATGCCTTTATAGTTCCCAAGTTGTCCCATCAAACTGAGTTACAACCCTATTAAAATGCCACACTCAATATTTTTTGTCTAATCCCCTAATACTCCAATCCCTGGCTGTCAGCAGACACATCAGGAAACTCCCCTGCCCAGAGGATTCGGTTTCGGTTTGTTTTGGCCAGGGAAAGAAAGCACTAAAGAGAAGGGGAAAGTTGCAGAAAGGCCGGGAGGCAGTGGGGAATCACAAGCCTTATTCATTCAGGCAGTCTCTTCAGTGACTGGCCCTTGGGACACTGGCAGGCAGGCAGGCGGGGCAGGTGAAGTGCCATTTTGAAGGAGAGATGTGACCGGACTGAGAGAGCACCCATTAGCCACCAAGCGAAGGAAATGAAACCTGGTAACCTCGGCTTCTCACTGAGGAGAGGGGGAAGGTGGCCCTAGGGTAACTCGAACCAACAGATCCTGCCCAAGGACAATTATGGAACGCAAATATTTATAAATCCCATGGTTGTCTAATGCTCTTCAGAGCGCTAAACACACACACTGAGTCCCCACACCAAGATGAATGAGTTCTGCCTCTTAAATGCCCTGACCAGCAAGGACAAAAGGAAAGAAACTGTCAGATAAGGGTCATTTTCTCCGTCTTTTGATTATAAATCTCTGTAAACAGGCATTGTTTTCTGGTCCCAGTGTCTTCCTAATGGAGGCAGGTGGCTTTGTATATGGGGAGTTACCAATGTTCTGGTGGCTCTACCCTCCGCCCTCCCCAACCGTTATCTTAGGAAGGGATTTGAAGGGGAGCAAGAGGAGGAAGGGAAAAGGAGTAGACATTTCTTTCTTTCTTTTTTTAATGTTTGTTTATTTTGAGAGAGAGAGACAGAGTGGGGGAGGTTGCAGAGAGACAGGGAGAGAGAGCTCCAGGCAGGCTCTGTCCTGTCAGTGCAGAGCCTGATGCAGGGCTCAATCCCATGAATCATGAGATCATGACCTGAGCCCAAATCAAGAGCCGGATGCCTAACAGACTGAACCTCCCGGGGGCCCCAGGCGTAGACATTTCTACTAGATGTTGTCTTTCACTGTATACCTTCTCTAAAGGCACAGCATACATTTCAGCCCTGTGCTTGTCCCACATGATGTCTGGCCCTCTGCCTGACAAATGTGAGTGGGGTGGTGAAGGGCACCAGATGGGGTTAAAACAGAGGCCAGGTGGTGCTGCTCTGTGGGAAAAGACAGCCAGCCTGGCTTTCCTCTGAGCACCACATTTCCTTTTTTTTTTTTGGAAAGGAAATACAGAATATTTTAAAAATTTTTTAATGTTTATCTCTTTTTGAGAGAGAGAGAGAAACAGAGCACGAATGGAGGAGGAGCAGAGAGGGAGACATGGAATCCAAAGCAGGCTCCAGGCTCTGAGTTCTCAGTGCAGAGCCCGATGTGGGGCTCGAACTCACAATCTGAGATCGTGAGCTGAGCCAAAGTCAGACATGTAACCAACTGAGCGACCCAGGCGCCCCAAGGAAATACAGAATATTAAGAAGTCTGAATAATTAAGGATTTATCAAAGGGACAAAGATGATCCATATTAGGTAATATGTGGCTAAAAACTACAGGAATTAATAACGTGGCTAGTAGGTACTCTGGAATTACTAGGATATTTCTTTTCTCATCAAATGGAAGTGGGGAACGAGTTGAAAATCGCCCAGGAGTCTCGAGTAGGAATCCTGAATGGGCAGCAGGAGCTCACCTGTTGTGTACCCAAGTAGGGAGGAGATAAAATGAAAGCTGGGGAAAATACCTCCCTGGAACACCTGGCCACACAAACGGGAAAACGTGACAAACTGTGGCTCCTTCCAGAAGCTACAAATGTAAAAATATTAAATGCTGAAAGCAAATGAAATCGGTTCCTGAGCTCATTGACAAGGTGCAGAATGGGTGATTGTCTGTCACATGCTGTAATTGTTATAATTGCTTGTGGCAATTATGTTGCCACATCCTGTCCACCACATCTCCCCTAAGGTCTCTGGCAACAATGCTGTCTTGCTAGCCTGTTCTCTAACTTGCCTTGCATATTGATGCACCCAGATCCAGTATGCATTAGAAACCGTGTCATCATAAAATAAGAGAGGTTGGGATAATTGAGGATAGGAGTCAGGAAAAGTTGTATGAGCGGAGTCAGACTGCTTAAAAAAAAAAAAAAAAAAAAAAAAACTCTCAGGATTGACAGCCAAGCAGTTAGCTGGCTTGATGGGATCAAAGTATAATATTTGACTCAAGAAGTGGCTGAAGTATTGTCCTGGACCAACAACATCAGCATCAGCTGGGAAATGGGATAGAAATGCAAATTATCTAGTCTCTTGGCCCCACCCCTCATTGAATTAGAAACTGGGGGTGGAGCTCACAATGTATGCTTCAACAAACCCTCCTCACCCTCATCGATTTGGATGCCAGCTGATGTTTGAGAATCAAAGGACCAAGGACTGAGACTGATGAAGGAATACCACACAACGTCACCTCCTTATGTGTTTTCAGGGGGCCCTTGTTCTAGTGATGATTCTTTTGTTAAGCAGACCAACACTTCTCTTTTGAAAGTGTCTTCAGAGACTAGGTCCAGAGTGGATCTTGTTTCTTTATTTGTTTCCTTCTTTGGATCATTCTTTCCAAAAAGCCAAATCACACATGTCTTTTGTCAGGTTTTCAAACTCAACCTCAGAGGACAAAGCTTTCACATTGAGAGTGTTCAAAGGAATGTGCTTAAGGAGATTATTTCAGACAGGTTTACTGTGACTTTGCACTCATTGTGCCCCTGTCTCTTCTCACTATTTTTTAAATATAGCACACATCTGGAACAGTCTGAGAATGTGGCTCTTCTAGGTAGGATAGGGCTCAAGTACAGAAGAGCAAAGGGTAAACTGATAGACTACAGGAGACAACAGATTTGTAGATCAGAGGCCATGTGCACCAAGAAATAGATGGATAAAGTTTCCAGTGCTGCTCAACTTGCATGATTTGGATTCTAAGGGTATTTTGACAGTGATGGGCCATGAAACAGCTGCCATATCCCAACAGAGACAGAGATGTGAAGTGGGGGCAAAATATCACTGAGAGCTAATGGGGTAGTTTGGGGAGCAAGATATCACCCAGGCTAATTCTGCAAATTCCACTCCAGCTTTCCCATTTGGCCATCACAGTGTTTTCCAGTGAAATGTAACCTGTGCATAAATAACGTATGGGAAATATTGAGACTGTAATGACCTAAGGCATCCCCATACCATGCAAGTCAGGCAGTATGGCTGGATTTAAATGTAACTCAGAGATGTTTGCACAAAGCTCCCGTTAAAGCAATCATAATTGCCAATTTTTTAAAACCTCCTCATGTGGCTGTCCCTCTCCATTTTTGTAATAGAATAAGTATCAAGAAGGACAAAGGGAAGGGCACCTGGGTGGCCTAGTAGGTTAAATATCCGACTCTTAACTTTGGCTCGGGTCATGATCTCATAGTTCATGAGTTCGAACCCCGCATTGGGACTCTTGGGATTCTGTCTCCCTCTCTCTCTGCCTCTCCCCTGCTAGCTCTCTATCTTTCTCAAAGTAAATAAAAATAAAAACTTAAAAAAAAGAGAAAGAAATAAAAGAAAAGAACAGCAAAGGGAGAGGTTTGTGTTCTGATACTGACCAGATTTAACTAATTTCTTTGATAGTCCATGATTTACATATTCACCAAAACTTCCAGTAATGTAAATTTTATATTTCCCATGTCCCTATTTCTTATTGTAGAATGTTGTTAGTAAATGTTATTCTAAATCAATTACTTAGGGAAATAGAATTTTTGCAAAAAAGGAACAACCAAAAAGCCATTGGTAACACCTCATTCTATTCCACCCTGAGGAACCTCTGCCAGGATTAGTAAAGAGAGCAAATGCAAATTTGATCTGCCTGTCTGAATGATTAGACACTGGATTGGTAGGAAATGTGTTCAGCTCAACTGATAGCAAACTGATCATCATTTAAACACATAAAGATATGTTTATCTCTCATCTCCATTCACAGAGAAGCAATTTGCAGTCAGAAGTTTTCCTTCAAGGATTTAGATTTTTCTGTCTTCCTCATCCACCATCCTTGGCTTTTGCTTTTTGGCCTCGTGATAGCAACAGAGCTGTACCCCCCACATTGTATCCGTGTCTCAGGCAAAAGAAGAGAAAGTTCAAGCAGACTTCTGGTTACGTCTCATTGCCAGAACTGTCACATGGCCATATCTGGCTGGAAGGGAGGCTAGAAAACCAGGGTTTTAGCATTTTAGACCTCTAAAGGAAAAAAGGAAAATGGGTCAACAAATCTAGAGTATATTATTACAGACATCATAATAAATAACAGAACTCTGGATTAATAGGTCCTAACATGTTTCAGCAAACATCATCAAGGGCTTTCTCCGGTTATAGGTTCATACAAGCAACTAATCATGATACAATGTGATAAAGACTCAATGCCAGGTGTGTAATTAGAGCCTTGTGTTTTGCTGGAGGGGCTCAGGGAAGCTCCAGTGCTTGTCAGGCTTTAATGGGATTTTGTTAAAATGAAGGCTTAGGATTCAGTGGATCCAGGGTAGGACCTGAGATTCTGTATTTACAGCAGGCTCCAAGGAGATGCCAGTGCTGTTGGCCCATGGCACACACCATAAAATAAATAAAGATGTAGGTCACAGTTAAACAGGGTCTTAACATAAGTAGGAATTCACCAAGTGGAGAAAAGAGAAGGGGGCACCTAAGACTAGGGAATAGTGTGCAAAATGCATGCGCACATCCTCATTTATGCAGTTCTTTGCCATACTGTATGTATACGTGTGTATGTGTCTGTGTGTGTACACACACACACACACACACATATATATATATGAACTATATATATATATACATATATATATATATATATATATATGTATGTGTATATATATATATATATATATATATATATATATATGTATGTATATATATGTAGTTTCTGTGACCTTTCCTTTGGTCATTTATGTTGTGATCTATGATACAGGTTTGGCCCATTATGACCATTGAAAGACATGCAGTATTATTATTCCTGAAGCTGTCCAAGAAAACAAAGAAAGAGTACCATGTAAGATCTTAAAAGGTGAACTTCACTTCTTGAGTCACATCAAGAACTGGTCAAGGGCACAAACTATATAGATCATCTCTTAAATGTTATAAAACTAATCATAGTATAACTGTGGCTTGGGATGATTGACCAATAATTGTGTGACCCATGGCCTAGGAGAAACTATGGCCAGAGGGATGTCGTGCTTCAAAGCTTTTGAGAAAATCTGAGGAGTCACTGCCAGTGCATGATGCCAGACATACCTCTCTGGGGAGACCATATTGAAACGACCGCATGTGCGGATGGTTCAAGTAGCATTTCCATTTCCAGAAGCTCATCCTCGACACTAAATGAGGAATGATACTATGGGGCACATTTAGAGACTAGCAAATAGTTTTGATGTTTTGGAGTACAGGACAAGAGCGGAAGAGTGGTGGTAGATGAGGCTATTCTCGCGTCAGAATTAGATCAGCTTAGCCATGCTAAGTTCCATATTACCCTACAGGCTAGGAGAAACCATCAAAGTTCTTAGACAATGGAAAAACAAAGTCACATTTGAGCTTTAGTGGGATAATTTTGTTGACTATTCAGTGGAGAGATGCAGGGAGAGTAGAGCAGCTAAACTGGAGATAGGGTAGAAGGAGAGGTGGGGGGGAGAGGAAAGATGAGACCCTGAACCTGAGCAGTGATCATAGCAAGTAAGAAAAGGAGCAAGATATAATAGTCATGTCAAAGGTAGGCTCACTAGCCCAGACTAAACTTTAAGGTGTGGGGCTTAGGGAAAAAGAGAAGTTGAAGATGACCTTGAGACCAGAGAAGTTTGGACTTGGGTGTGTATTTTAATTAATTAATTAACTAATTAATTAATTAATTAAAATTCACATTTGAAGTCCTGCAGTCATTCACATTCCCTTTATACCCATCTGCCTTATTCTTGGCCGCATCGTGTATCTTTGACACCTGCCAGAGACTGAAATCTTTTGAGATTGAGCACAAGAGGTTTTAGCTTGGCCAACAGGATGAATGATAGATAGTGCCTCTAACTGAGAGAGTTAATACAGGAGAGGAGCTGGTCTGTAGAACAAAGGTAATTCAGTCTATAGCTTCACCAATAAAAAGGAGAGAATGGTTTGGCACTCATAGATTGAGAACTAGCCTGAACCTTGATTCACTTTTTCTGTGACCTTGAGCCAGTTCCCTTGGCCTTCCAGTAGCTATAAAGTAGAAGAAAACATCCACCACCCTGTGAATAGCTCCCCAAAGCCACTAGGCTCAAAACACTGATTCTGGCCAGTACACATTAATCAGTGTCCTCCCTCCCTCCTTGTAGACATCTTTACAAGCCCTCATTTCCCTGCACACTCAGCTCTCTAGACTCAGAAAATATGTGTTGGTAACCGGGACTCAGGGTGCTTCCCCAGAACAATGCTGCCCTGTGGAATCAAACCTGAGAGGGAAAAATAACAAGTCAGTGTATCACATTTCTCTGGGACCCACCATCCGATTCCCAGTATGCAAGAATTTTTAGAAAAAGTTCAGTGTTTATTTTCATGGTTGCACTATAGACCTCTGGAAATACCACAGATAACCACAGCACCAATAACTACTTAATTTATTACATTTGTACATGCAGATGGAAAGAAACCAATCTTGGCATAAAGACAACTATAAACAAATGTAAATTACAAATCAGACAGTCAAATTGCAAATGGGAGTAGAGAAGATTCAAAATCTACCTTACGTTTTTCCATTCCCATGCAGCATTGTTATAAAATCTTTTTATTTTTTCCCCCACTAATATGAAGTCCCCCTTCAGTTAATGAGCTTTTGTTTTTTCCTCCTTATACATTCACGTAAAAAAAAAGAAAAACAGGCATGGTTCTAGGCTCTGGGTATGCAAAGATCAAATAAAACTTGCCCCTAGTCAAATCATTAGTTAATCCTGTGCCTTGGGCAAAGTTTAGTTGTAAAAAAGAAATTTTTAATGGATGAGTAAATGGACTAATTTAACCTATTAAATGTCTCAAACTCTTTTTTGAAGAGTAAGGGGCGGGGGGTGGGGAGGGGGGAGAGGAGAGCTTGCTCTTTTTAATGAGGAATTGTGACTAAACAATACTGAAGATGGAAAAAAAACAGATTCTCTACTTTGTATCTTTTTAATCATTCCTTTGGTCCCTGATTATCTCAAATATGTGTTTATTTCCTCAAACTGGATGATCTTGATTCTATCAAATGTCTAAATTTAAATACCTAAACTAGAAGCCAAGAGGTAGTATTTTCCTTCCAAGAGGCACAGCTACTGTTTCTCTCTACCTGCTAACGAGTAGCCTCAGTAGATTTAGCTAAATTCATGGGCTTCTATTCGAAATCAGAACAGTGAAATCACTGTTTCCAGCTTCCTGAGACTCTAAACCTGGTTCAAGTGACTATTTTCACTTAGATCAATGCAAAAACCATCCGAATGGTGTCTGTACATCTTCTCTTGCCTCATCCATTCCATTCTCCACACCATGAGCAAAGTGGTCTTTTGAAAGCACAAGCTAATTATATTGACTCTGTGCCTAAAATATTCCCATTGCTCTCGGGATAAATACATGAATACATAATGTGGTCTTATACCCAGTGAGATAAACCCATCCTCATGTATCCAGAATCAGCCTCTACCACACTTTTCCCCCTATAATTGGCTGTTCTTGCCCCACATATCTCTATTTGAAGCAATCATCATAGGTGTAATTTTTGGTATTTTTAAATTCCTTGATGACTTGATAATAAACAACAAGAAGGCAGTGACTATCTCTTAAGGCTCCTAGTTATATCCCTAGTGGCTAGCATCAGAGCCTCACACATGAAAGACGTTAATACATATCCATTGTGGGGCATGTGGGTGACTCAGTTGTTTAAGTGTCTGACTCTTACTTCGGCTCAGGTCATGATCTCATGGTTTGTGAGTTTAAGCCTTGCATTGGGTTCAGTGCTGACACTGCAGAGCCTGCTTGGGATTCTATCTCTCTCCCTGTCTCTCTTTGTCTCCCCACTTGTTCTCTCCTTCTCTTTCAAAACAAATAAATTAATTAAAAAAAAATAGTATATATATCCATTGCATGAGTGAAAGAATATATGACCAAATGATCTATTGTTAATCACATGGTACTGATTTTAGTAGTCAAAAACTTATTTCAGAGATGAAAACTGTATTTTGTTTAATTTTACAGTAGATATTACCTTCAAAGTATTTCAAGTCTTCGAGGGTAGATATTCAAAGTGGTCATTGAAAGTATTTGTATTTCTCCCATTCCAGAATGGAGGGAGAGAAAAAACATAGTTATGATCTACTATCTCTGAAATTCTCTGTGACTGTCTGCATTTGAATGAATCTTTTCATCTTTAGAAAGAAAGTTTTGTCTGCAGAAATCATAAATGTTTTATAGAGTCAATCATTTTACAAATCATATTGTAGAAAACACTCTTGCTTCCTTCAATTTCATTTATGTATTGGCCCACCTTTCATAGTCCAATGCTTATGATACTAAACATTCTGCTACAAAGATGAATAAGATATCCAGCAAGGAGTGATGAACTCTTAAATAATACATAGAATAAAGATTGTAATATAAATGGATGCAAGTCTTAAATGAGGAGAGACTGATATGATACAAGAGTTTAGAAACTTATTCTGAGGTTTATGTGGCCAGAAAATCAAAGAAGTTTATCATACTTGGCCAGATGCTATTAATACTCAATGGAAAAGAATATCCTTTCTTTTGTGTTCCTAATTAAACATTGTATCCAATTATGGGGCACCAGCGTGGCTTGGTTAAGCATCTGATTCTGGATTTTGGCTCAGGTCATGATCTCACCGTTTGTGAGTTTAAGCCCTGCGTCGGTCTCTGTGCTAATAGTGCAGGGCCTGCTTCGAATTCCCCCTCCCTCCCTCTGTCTCTGCCTCTCCCCTGCTGGTTCTCTCTCTCTCTCTCTGTCTCTCTCTCTCTGTCTCTGTCTCTCTCTCTCTCTCTCTCTCAAATAAATAAACTTTAAAAACAGCAACAACAAAAGCATTGTACCAATTAAAATTTTCCCTGAATGAGAACTTGCTTTACCATTGCTTTCTATGTAACTACTGTTGCTCTTGAATGATTTTCCTCATCTCTGATCCTTGGCTCCTGTTACCAACTCTGTCTCTGGCCTTTTCCTTCAAATAACCTTCCAGTAGCCAACCTTGCCTACTCTGACACTTGTGCCTCCTGGACCATGAATAGAACCAGTCGATGAACTCTCTGCCTGTCCTCTTATCCACCCATTCCTTCCACATGATTTGTATATGCTTGTCATCTAGGTAGGGAAACAGACATGAACACAAGTAAACTGCTACACCAGAAAAATGAAACAGTGTTGTATGAGAAAGCACAGAGCTCGCACTTAAGAACATGGGCTCTAAAATAAGGAGACTGAGTTCACATCCTGGTGCTATCTCCTATTAGCCGGATGTAATGAAGCAAGTTTCTTAACCTCATCAGTAAATTGCAATAATAATGCCTATATCTTGAAGCTATAGCAAATGTTAAATGAAGACATTTATGTAAGATGGTTAACACTGTCCAGTACATAGTAGACACACAATACGTGATAATCCTGACAGTGATGCATGAAAGGACCATAAACACATGTATCAAATGCTGCAGGAAATCAGACCAAGGTATGTCTGATTCTGTTTAAGAAGGGGTTCACAATGGGGCACCTGGGTGGCTCACTCGGTTAAGCATCCGACTTCGGCTCAGGTCATGATCTCACGGTTTGTGAGTTCGAGCCCCGTGTCGGTCTCTGTGCTGACAGCTCAGAGCCTGGAGCCTGTTTCGGATTCCGTGTCTCCCTCTCTCTCTGCCCCTCCCCTGCTCATGCTCTGTCTCTCTCAAAAACAAATAAACATTAAAAAAAATTTTTTAAAAAGAAGGGGTTCACTGAGAGAAATATTTGAGCTGGATCTGGAAGGATAGAAAGAAGAGAGGAGGTAGATTGGGAGATTTATTTCAGAGGAGAGAAATATCATAAACTGAAAATAAAAGGTAAATTTAAGGCTTAAGAGTGTACAGAAGAAATAAACGATAAGCTAGCTTGAATCTTGGGCTCAGCTATGGATGATAGGAAAGAATCTGAATTAGATCTTGGAGATTTACCCAGACTGGCTTTCAATTAATGACATAAACTGTGTTAAAAGTGATGTGTGTATAAAGTATATGCAATTAACAGCTTGGACATCATGAAATGGGGCCTTTATTAAAGGCTCACCCTCTTCTTTTCAGACATTTATATGGAGACCTCTAAGTGTTTCATGACTGTGTTTATCAGCTACTTCTCTTGTTGAAAACTCCTCTTACCATTTTTTTAATCCAAGTGCACATTTTCAGGATCTAACCAAAAATTCAGATCCAAGTCATGATTTCTCTCTTTGCTTAGAGGCTACATTGCTCATATGCGCCTAGCAAGGGAAGCTCTTGAAAACTCTTACAAAACATGTTTTTGGTCATTACAGTGGAATCGAAAATTCTCCTAAAAGCTTGCCTTTTTGTGTCAATGTCTGTCTCTGTCTTCCCACCCCTTCTTAATCTCTTTGTCAGTTCAGCTTCTTTTATGATGGACACCCTCACTTGTGAGACTTTGAGTAATTTGGTATTTTGCCTATGATTGTTTTTAGCCCCACATACTCTATAAATCACCCAATACTTTCTATTTCATTAGTACCAAGCTGACACTTGAGAAACGTGGTTTGCTATTTTATTTTCCTCTCCCATTATTCATCCAGCCCCTCCATATGTATTTTTCTTACACATAAACCCAGTACTAAAAATACACATCAGTTGAAGGTTCTGCCAAAATACTTCATGAATGAGTAATACAACTTACCCGAGACCAGAAGAAGTGTGGGGGTCCTAAAATAAATCCCTTTGAAATGAATGAACCAATTTGTCTGGAACCTGACTTCATTAAGACATTATGAATAGCTATGTGGGATACAAAGTCAGCGGGTTGATATGAGGCTCAGCATACACGACACGTCAGCCCCCAAGAATTGGCTTCTCTCCCCAGATGTTGTAAGCTCAACCAGTGTTCTCAGGGCACAAGCATATTGCAGCCCCTGTTTTGTTTTGTTTTCATTCTTTCATTGCCCTAATCTTTATCTATAAATTTCATATGTATTTGTTTAGTTATATGTGACATATATGTTATTTATATGTAACATAAATCTGTATCTTCCTTCTAGATTGTAATTCCATGAAGGAAGACAGGACTGTTTTGCACTGTTTCCCACCATGTCCCCAGCGCTAAATCAGTGCCTTGCACAGGGTAAATGTTCAGATTTGTTGAACTGATTTCAAACCCAAAGTCCAGGAAAGCCAAACTAACAGCTAACTCCATTTTTGCTTATATGTCTCCTGAGAATAAAATAACAAAGATGGGTTTGGTTGATCAGTGCCTACTACAAGGCTAGTACCGTGCTACCACACTGAAATAGATTTTGCTTCATGGTCTCTAATCCCTGCAACCCGCCTGCATGATCCATGCTTGCATTGCCTCTGTGAATGAGATCGGTGATGCTCAGAGAATTTAGCTGACTCACCCAAGGTCATATAGCTGGAAAGCAGAAGCCATAGGGTTTGAACCTACGACTACTTTATCACAGCTTCTCAGGTTTATCACTCTGCTACTCCTTACCATGTATCTTCTTGACATTATTAGGGTGTAACCCCTTTTGTATTGATCCTGAATTGAAGTTTGAGAAAGGAATTGTTGCTTTTAGTGGCTTGCTGCTCCTTATCTCAGTTGTTGCAGAGTTATACAGATGGCCACTCCTTCTCTGTCTCATCCCCTCTGGCTACTTCAGTCTTCCACATCCTTTGGGAAGAGCAAAATAAAACTGATCCCTTTAACAAAACTCAGCCATCTTTCCCAGGTACATTTCCAAGGAAATCTGATTGAACTCAAGCCTCACAGTAAAGCTCCACCATCAAATGAGCCCAGATTCTCTTCCTGCTCTTGAAGAATTTTACAATCCACATGAACTGTTTGGCTAGCTGCTTCAAGAGGGGTAAACTCTCCAGCTGAAAACAAAGCAGGAGGGGAAGTATGCCTTTTGCCTGCCGACCGGCATTCTTGTCTTCTGGATCCCATTCCAAGCCGATACCTGAGAGTTTTCAAGAGCTCTGGAACCATTCACTCCCCCCAGTGAGCCTGGAGTCATAGTACCATCCATCCAAATAAGGCAAAATGCTTCTTGTATGTATGTATGTATATATGTATGTATGCATGTATGTGTGTATTTGCTTTAAAAAGGTCCCTGAGGGGCGCCTGACTGGCTCATTAAGTTCAGCATTCAGTTCTTGATTTTTGCTCAGGTCATGATCTCATGCTTCTTGAGATTGAGCCCCCTGTCAGGCTCTGTGCTGATAGCACAGAGCCTGCTTAGGACTTTCACTCTCCCTCTCTCTCTCTTTCCCTCCCGCTTGCTCTCATGTACATGTGCATGCTCTCTCTCTCTAAATAAAAAAATAAACATTAAAAAAATGTCCCTGGGTTCATGTACATATTTTATTTTTTCTAATTTTTTAAAAAATTTTATCGTAGAAAGAGAGAGCACATGAGTAGGAGAGAGGGGCAGAGGGAGAGAGAGAGAGAGACCCAGGCAGGCTCCACATTCAGGGCCGAGTCCGACATGGGGCTCGATTCCATGACACTGGGATCATGATCTGAGGGGAAAGCAAGAGTCAGACAAACTGAATGAGTCACCCACGTGCCCCCATGTACATATTTTAAATGTGCCTTATTCCGTTAGATCACCATTGTGCTTGTCTTGCCTTTATAGGATGGAATAAGTTCTGAAGAATTTGAGGAACTTCAAATTAATCAATGAGTTTGCTCCACATTGATATTTCACTCCTCTGTAATACTCTGAACCATTTTCAAGATACAGCAAGTATAACTTATGTGCAGTGTTTCCTGATTATCCAAAGCAGAGCATTGTCTATATACAAGTTTGCACAAACTCTACAGTGCACAAAATAATTATCTATTTCCCTGCTGTTTACAGATCACAGACTGTAAATACCCTGTGGTCAGGCATCATATCACATTAATTTCATATTCCTTTCCTGTCACCTGGTATTCAGTAGATCCTCAGTAAGTGTGAAATGCATTGTGTATACACACAGGCTTTTCATCCTCTTTTGAAACATTATGATTGACAGCTCACTATTTCAAGATCTCGCCCCTTCTGCTGTTACGCAGATATGGTTATAAGATCATTATTCTTTCTTGTATTGGGCTGAGCTCAGTGTCTCTAACACTTCCAACTTTGGTCCTGGTTTTGCCTTCTGGGCCTACCCAGGCGAAGCATGCTTCTCTTCAAATATTCGAAGACAGTTGATGTGCCCCCCTCCAGGCAGGCACCTGACCTGCCTCTACTGAGGGCCTTCATAGGACAGCTTCTGAACATTAGCCATCCTGGTTCCTCTTCCCAGGATAATCTAATGACCAAAATTCCTCCGAAAGAGGGCACCGTACCATGTCCCATATACGGTAGCACCACCGAGTGCTATGAAACTCTACCAAGCTGGACACTATAATTTTGAAATAGCCTCCGTAACATGATATTTTTCAGTATTACACCAATTCTCTCACATCTTTTTTTTTTTTTTTTTACGATAAGTAGGTCAGATTTCTAATTAATCCTGCTATACAATTCACTTTATAACCTTAAAAGTAAAAGTTCATATTTATCAGTATCCAAAGATGTTTGCAATCTTAGGGTGTTTAGGTACAGAACACTGAACTGAGTACAGTCATGTATTTTGGTAGTTAATTTACACACTATTTATGTAGCTGATACCCTGTTACTGATAAGCCTATAAATAATTAGGTTTTAAATAGTTGCATTCTGAGTACATTTCCAGGTATGTGCTGGCCTTCATTCACTACTCTGGGTAAGTGCCAACAAATAACAACAACAAAAACAGCAGGTTTTCATGCCCTGAACACCAGGCCCTGCACTAAGCACTTTCCATGCTTGTCAGCTAGGATGGGCTGGGTTTGCATGATGATGAACAATCCCAAATTCTCTGTGGTTTAAACAGCCTGTATTTTTTTTTTTATCTCATTCTATGTCCAGTGTGGGAGAGGAGGGGGTAGAATCTTGCTCAACCTAGTCACTGGAGAGCCGGTTGAATGGAAGTTCTTTCTCAACACCTAATTCCTCATCATCATGAGAGAGGGAAGGAAACACGACAACATTTCTTTCCCTCATTGGTTCTAAAAGTCCCTTCCCAGAAGTGACACGTGCCATTTCTTCTCATATTTCATCAGCCTAAACAAAGTACATAATATACATATCTGACTTCATTGTTTGAAATTTCCATACCCAGAATGTAGTAGGGTGCCTGACCCAGAGTCACCACCAAGAAAGTGTGTGTTGAATGCCTAAAAGGATGGACAGATTGAGTCTTCAGTTAGGATGCCCCTGTTCCAACAAACCCAAGCTCAAAATGGCTTAAGACATGAGGAAACTTATTATCTCACATATTGAGAACTTCAGCAGGCAGCTCCAGAACTGAGTGAGTCTGAGGTTTGGGGAAGTCATAAAGGTCCCAGATCCTTTGGTCTCTCTGCTCTGCCATCCCCCAAGCGTGCTCTGGCCATCTCCCCACCCCACCCCCCATGGTCATTAGGTGGCAGCAGCAGTTCAGCAACCATTATCCAATGACAATAAGACCCAGAGGAAGAAGAAATCCATTCTTTTGTGGGATCCTCTGTAAAAGAAAGGAAACCTTTGCAGAAGCTCCCCCAGCAGATTTCCTGTCATGTCTCTGTGGCCAGGGTGGTATCTATACCACTTGTTGGCAAGTGGCATGGGGCTGCTCTGATTCCTTTAGTCTAATCAGACCCATCTTCAGCTTTGGGATGGAGTCATTCTCCCCTGGAGTCATGCCAATGAGGAGGAGAGTGGATCCCCGAATACAGCTGGAGTCTTGTTAACAAGAAAGAAGGAAGGAGTGGATGTTAGGTGGAGCACGTGAAAAGTCCCCAAAGGTCTTCTGACATTGGCTGTTGTCACCATCAAGCTTTGATCCCTCCAGCTTTCTGGGTCTGTCGATGATCTGAGATTTTCTTTCATTTATTTCATCACCACCCATACCAACTTCAATTAAGTCAGAAGTTCATTGTGACTGTGTTGGTTGTCCTTGCAAGGGCCAGATTCATTCTATATAGAGTAACATGATATCAGCTGTATAAAGTAAATTACTTCACATATATAAGGCATAAATGAAATATGATTTCTCCACAGAATCCTTGTAGACCTCCAGTCTACCAACATTTATATCACCTTAGTTACCACCTTGGCAGGGAGAAATCACTCAGCAATGTAATGAAGAGCATTAGAAAAAAAGGCTGGCATGCATTCTCCATTACATGATCCAGGGCTCCTGGCCATGCCTCATCTGTGCTGAGATGAGATCACAGGCTTCCTTCCAGACTGTTCTCCAACTTACCAGGATGTCTCCCTAGAATCTGCACCTCTGTTTCATTCCCCACTGCTTCTGCTTCCCTGTCTGTCTCCTAATTACTCTCTGTGTCAACAATTAAATACAGTAGGCACAGTATATGCCCTGTTAGATTCTTTCAGACCACCAGAAGACACCTATCATAGTGCTTATCACACTATATGACTTGTTTCATTGCCAGTCTTTACTTTTTAAAAAATGTCTGTTTATTTTGAGAGAGAACAAGCAGGGAAGGGGCAGAGATAGAGGGAGCGAGCAGGTTCCATGCTGCCAGTGCAGAGCCTGATAAGGGGCTCGAACCCACAAACCACGATATCATAATGTGAGCCAAAATCAAGAGTCAGACACTTAACCAACTGAGCCACCCAGGCACCCAAAATACTTTAGATTAAACTTTGTTTGGAAGAGCCAAAAACTAGAAACAATCCAAATGTCCATCAACAGGTGAATGGATAAATAAATTATGGCACATCCACACAAGAGAATAGTATAGTAGTGATAATTTACTAAAAAGCAGTAAAAAGGAATAAACTATTGATACATGCAATGGATGAATTTCACAATCATTATGCACAAACAAGGCAGGCAAAAAAGTATATATTTTTACATTAAATTCAGGAAAATGCAAACCAGCATGTACTGACAGAAAGCAAAACAGCAGTTGCTTGAGCGCGAGGTGTAAAAGGAGACATGGATTTTCAAGGAGCCTGAAAAAGGAAGTGACAGATACATTCTTTATTTATTTTCTTGATTTTGGTGATGGTATACAATGTGACAATTCTGACATGATCAAAGAGGATCAAGTTGTATATGTTAAATACATGCAGGTCATCATAAACACGTGCAGGTTGTTGTATTTCCCTATTTCCTTACGGTTGTTTTTGAAAAGCCAGATAATGTAGGCCTGTGGGAGTCATTGGCACAAAGTTTAAATTAAACTCTGAATACAATGTGAGGCTACTAATGGGTTCTAAATAAAGAAAGGGCATGATTAGATTTAAAATTTTTTTTAGTATTTATTTAGTTTTCAGAGAGAGACAAGAGTGTGAGCAGGGGAGGGGCAGAGAGAGAGGGAGACACGGAATCCGGAGCAGGCTCCAGGCTCTGAGCTGTCAGCACAGAGTGGGGCTCGAACTCACAAACCGTGAGATCATGACCTGAGCCGAAGTCAGATGCTTAACCAACTGAGCCACCCAGGCGACTGGAACATGATTAGATTTGATACTTAGTGTGACAGAGGTGCTCAAAGCATGTTTTTTAAATCTTAGGTGACCTATCCTCATACATCTCGGAATAAGGCAGCCACGCAGCACTCAGATAATACTTGTTTCTACTAATTGCTTTGACTTTGGATTGGTCAGAGTATTTGCTCTCTTAAATGGATAGAAAGGTCAAAGCTGGAGTGGGGACACCACACTGATTTGGGTTCACACTGAGTAAGCAATGAGCAGAAAGTGTGAAACCAAACATTCCACTTCCCACAATAGATTGACGAACAACTGACCAGCAGAGGCAGAGCATATCCACTGGGTACTTCCTACACGAAGTCTGCAACATAACATATGCTCTTTCTAAGTGTTCTCTGAGGAGAAATGACACACCCAGGAGACTTGAGGAAGCAAATCTCTGTTCCAGCCCTTTCCTAGAGGATGGGAAAGGAGCCAGGCAATGTTAGATCAGGAAGTCTGACGGTGATAGCAAGTGAGGATCCTAAGAGATGAATAAGGGATGAGATCACACCCCCAGGGGCTCAAGCTGGTCATCACCATTTGAAAGAGTGTGTGTGGCACATCCGAGAGCCTCAGTGGCCATTTTCGTAAAAGATGAAACACTAGAAGAAGGGGTGGAACATCTAAGATAATCAAAAACTTGGGATTTGAAAACTCCTCAAATCTGAAATCGTTACCCTAATGCCAACGGCTTGTTTCGGCCTCAAGTTTAACCATTAACGGACAAGGGGTAAAAAGAAAAGAAAGACCGACTCTTTGTCAACTGCAACCTGTTTCTAAGGTACTTTAAAGCCCTTGAAGAAGCACTTTTGAACTATCTTAAACGAATTAAGTTGTCGCTGACAGAACCTTTTCTAACACCTGACAACTAGCAGGCTGCTCTGGTTGGG
Organism: Panthera leo; assembly: GCF_018350215.1. NCBI lineage: Eukaryota > Metazoa > Chordata > Mammalia > Carnivora > Felidae > Panthera > Panthera leo. The sequence continues at coordinate 119,238,585 of NC_056679.1, read as the reverse complement.
GGAGAAATTTTACACATTGTTTTATCACTCACTTTATCGTGACACTGTATAAACAGTCTGACCAAACCAAGTATGTTGTCAATGCTGGGAAATGCTTCTTACCTCCCACTCTGACAGGAAGTCGCCACTGTTGGTTTAGCTAATAGAATGTCTTAAAAGTTCCTTTGACACAGCCACTGGAAGTTGTTTCTTTATTCTCCTCTTATTTTAAAGAGTGAGACCTTCTTTCCAAATGGTCACATTGGGGCGCATGTACGAAGTGCCTGCCCTGGGCAGGCCTGGAAGGACTCGGGGAGGTGTGCTTTCCGGCCAGAGCTATGAGGGTGCACACGGGGTCTCGGCTCGTGCATTGCAGTTGATACACTGCAGAATTGGTGAAATTTCACGGCTCTCCATGTCTGAACGATAAAGGCCAAAGAGAAGATTTTAAGTGGGGCCTATCTTTAAGTTAAATACAAATCCAGTGGAGAGAGAGGACCTAACTCAAGGAAAGTTAGGTTCGAGGACCTAACTCAAGGAAAGGAAATAAAAATTAAAACATAGTTGCCTCCAGAATTGTTGTGACCCAGAGTAGTACTGCCTCCCTAAGATTATAAATTCCTAAAGATGAAGGGAGTTGTCAAAGTTGTTCCCCATTCAATGCCCAAGAGACATTTTGTTCCTAGGAAAACAGAGACATAGACCCAGCTGCAGAAAAAAGTGAAAGACTGCCCTTAGGCTGGGTACTGAAGTCCTTCTTAGCTCCTCTCCCTCACTGAGAGATTGGGATACAAGAGAAGTTAATTAACATAGATTTTCTCTGGCTTCTATATAAATACACTCAGAAAATGGGAAACTAAGTTTTGTGGAATTCTGAGTCATTCTCTGGTGCAAAATCATGAAAACTTAAGTTTCATAATGGCGGGGATCTTTCTGTGTATTATTCCTGACTGTATCCCCAGTGCCTGGTACCTCATAGATGCTCAGTAAATATTTTTGAATAAAATCAAGACAATTGATGTTCCAGCTTGTGTAAAAACATGAATTTCTGGAAATGTGTAAGAAAGAGGAGCTACTTCTGAGAAGTAATAGGAAAAGGAAATTTTATTTTATGGCTTTTTTTATGTTTAAATTTTTTATTGTGAGTTTGAATCATCTTTATAATTAGAGCGAAAGACCAGTAGTTAAAAATAAACCACTCTTTTGATGGGCACTGATGAGGGCACCTGTTGGGATGAGCACTGGGTGTTGTGTGGAAACCAATTTGACAATAAATTATATTCAACAAAAAAATAAATAAATAAAAATCACTCCTTGACTCCTTTTGAGAAATAGAAACAAACAAACAAACAAAAAAGGCAGGGGGGCAGGGGTGCCTCCTGGGTGGCTCAGTCAGTTAAACATCCAGCTCTTCATTTCAGCTCAGGGAATGATTTCATGGTTTGTGAGTTCCAGCCCCCGGCTTGGGATTCTCTCTCCCTCTTTTCATGCCCCTCCCCCCGCCTCAAAAAAATAAATAAACTTTAAAAAAAAGAAGAAGATCTTTCCTCTTCAACCTGAACAGCAGCCTTGCCTCTGGGAGGATTAAGTTCAGTCTTTGAGGAGTGAGTCTCACAGAGTGTTTGTGTCGGTGCCTGTGGTTCCTAAAATCTGGTGAAATACTGAAGAGAGCTAGTTTGAGGTATATTGTGGAGTTAAAGAGATAAAATAAAAAGACTGAAGGCGTTCAGCATAAATAGGTGAGAATCTGGAGGCAGATTGCCAGAGTTTGAGCATTGCCCCTTCTCTTACTAGCTGCGTCATTAACCTTCATCAGTCAAACTTGCTAGACCTCAGTCTCCTCATCTGTAAAATAGAGATGTTGATAGAACCTGGTTCCTGAGGTTGCTGTGAAGATAGAGCCAGTCGATACTATCAGGCACCTAGAATGGTGTCTGACACAGTAATCCACTCGGTGTGCGTCAGCTTTTATTAATGCAGAGGAGCATAGGAAAAAAATGAAGGTAAAAAAAACACCATGTATATTGATGTAAATTCATATGCATCAGCCTGTCTGGGTTCTTTTATGAGAATACAGAAACCTAATAATACCCTTTTTCTTTCCTTTTGTGCATATTAAATTGTTCTCAATTAGACACAGGTACAATTTCATTTTTCAACTGGTAGATCGAAGGACAGCCCCAGAGGTGAAAAATAAAAGATCCAATGGTGAAATCAGAGTCTTTGCATTGAAGTGAGCATTGAATTTTCTTCTCCTTTTACTTCTAAACAAACACACGTAAGAGGAAAGACAGGGAAGCAAAAGTCCAAACGTGAAAAAAGTGACTACACTCCCATTGTGCATACAAATGACTTGGGCTGTGTTTTGTGAACACGCCTGTTTGTTCACTGAAAGGCAGATAATAATACAGATTTCAAAAGAAACGGCAGGGCTTACTCTAAATGTGGGTGGCTGGGTAGATTTCAGAGCCTAAAGCTTCAGTTTCTATCATCTGCCCACTTAGACTAATTTGAAGTCCTAGCCCAGTTTCCGTGATGGTCTCCTAAAGGAGGAAACCAAGAACGGAGCGGGCTTGTCCACCCCTCTTCTTGAAGCCACCTGGTATTCCCTCCATACTTTCTCTGCTGCCTGTCTCTTAAACATAGCTTTTCTGTCTGCTCTTCTCCCCCCTCAGGGAACATGATCCTGGCAAGTCTTCGATTCATCCTTCCCCTCACTTCCCAGTGGAAAGTATCTGCTCACCCTAAAGTAAAATCAACATTATGGGTCAAATCAATCCAAATGACTTGAAAATCAAACTCCCCACCCAAAGTCTTCCTTAAGTATCAGTTTTGGCTTTCCATCTGGCTGTTTTCTTTGGGTGCTAATCAGAAACACATTTCTACTGTGGCTCAGTCTTAGGGAGGAATATTTTAATCCTGTTGTTTTTTTTTTTCTTTTGCTACATCTTTCATCACTGATTGTTTGGCTTTTCTTTTATTCCTTCCAAACAGAGACTTATTTGCACTATGATATATCACGTACTAAATAATTAAAACTATCTGGCCGATCTGTGTTCCTATCTTGTCTCATTCCCAGTTGCGTGCCCCGTGTTCCCAGCAGCCACCTCCCCTCCCCCTCTGCCAGAGGTGAGCACAGCCCCAGATCTCCCCTGAGTAACCACACAATCTGAATTGACCCTCTGCCCAGCAGCTCCTGCTGTCCCACTGGAACTAACAACCAGTGTGTTCACTTAATAGCTGTCGCAGAGAGAAATAAAAAGGAAGGTTGTCAGTGTGCAGAGCAAGAACAGCTCCAGCAAGCCACAGGGGGGTACCTTCTGTACCCAGTTTGAGATGAATTGGCCCAAAGTTCATCTTTGCTTCTCCGTGAAACCATTAGACATCCCCATGAAATCAGAAGTCCTTGGACTTTTAGCCTCTAAAGGAATTAAGAGATAACATCAGGAGATAACCAGGCACTCTCTAAACACTTTACATAGATTAATTCATTCACTTCTCACAACAGCCCTATGGAGTAGGTGGCTTTATCACCCCCTATTTTAGAGGTGAGGAAATGGAGGCTCAGAGACATTAAGTAACCTGTCCAAGGTCACACAGTAGTAAACAGAGGCCCTGGGAGGAGAAGCAACTAGCCCACCACTTGAATCTCTTCTGATGTCGCCCACCTGAACCCCACTTTAGTGAGACTGGCAATTCTGTGCCTCTCCTGCTCCCTGCACACACTCCTTTCCTACCATTTGCACAGCTGTACTGCTCTTCTCCATTTGTCTCTCCCTTCTGGTCTTCTAGGCTGGGGACCCAGTCATATTGACCTGTAGATTCCCGGTGCCTAGCATATCCCTGGCACTTAATCCCACTGCAGATAGTTTTCTTCTCTTATTTTATTTACTTTTTTTTAAAATCTTTAATGTTTATTTTTCTTTTTGAGAGAAAGTCAGAGCATGAGCAGGGGAGGGACAGAGACAGAGTGAGACACAGAATCTGAAGCAGGCTCCAGGCTCTAAGCTGCCAGCACAGAGCCTGACACGGGGCTCAAACCCACTAACTGTGAGATTATGACCTTAGTCAAAGTCATACTTACCCAATGGAGCCACCCAGGTGCCCCACTTCTCTTATTTTAATTCTGATCACTGGGTAGCAAATACCAGGCATTCTGCACTGAGAATGCTTCTGAGGAAGACTGAAATCATTGGGGAAGGATTGATTAGCCATGGCTCTCTTGGGAAGGAGGGTGGCTGTACCTCCACCCCTTATTCACTGTCCCTCGTTCCAGGGCCAAGAACAGTGCACATTCAGCTTGTTTGGTTCGTTTGTGACTATTCTGAGTATTTTGAGTAGTTTTGAGTTGTCTATTCCAGTGGCCTACAGATTCAAGAATGTTTCACCCATAAACCCCAGCGCTTTCAGAATTACTGCTGGACTGTAATTCTAACCACACTGTCTGAGGGGGAAAAAATTGCCATTCTTACAAGTCCTTTTGATTACAATACTCGGGAATATCAGTCTTTGGAAATTCTGCCATACTGTAGCAAATCAGAAAAAGACCAGGCAGGGCTATAGACAGAGATTTGAGAGTCTTTGTGCATGGCTAGACTTAGACGCCAGGGTAAGAGATGAGTGCAGAGAAAGGAGGCAGATCGCTGGAGCAAGTGTCGGGCACACAGGTAGGAGGAAAGTCTGGAACCAAAGGGGAAGCGAAAAGGATTAGAGAGCTTTAAGGCCAGTGCTCACCCAGTCCAAGTGCTGCAGAGAGTGGTACCAGGGCCCCATAATGAAAAGATCCGTCAGAAGCAGCCCCACAGCACACACCAACCAGGAGGGAGAGCAAGCACTGTCTACAGAGAATTTAAAAATAAAGTAACCAAATAAAATTTCATTGCCTTTTATTATCACCATGCACTGGCAATTCTACACAATGCCAGTGAGAAAATCGTCTTTCCCCCCAAAATCTCTTGTTGATCTAAATTGTAGTCAATTGTTGCACTTACTGTCGAGTTTTGATAATATATGTCTAAGATTCACATTAGCAGACTTTGACTTCTTATCTTTAATGAATGCCTTTGTATCATACATGGGAGCTAATTCAGAGAATTCCCAGGTATAAAATTGCCGCCTGCACTCTCTTCTTTTTTTAAATTTAAATTTTATTTTTTAAATTTACATCCAAGTTAGTTAGCATATAGTGCAACAATGATTTCAGGAGTAGATTCCTTAGTGCCCCTTACCCCTTTAGCCCATCCCCCCTCCCACATCCCGTCCAGGAACCCTCTCCATATTTTGTTTGTTCTCCATATTTATGAGTCTCTTCTGTTTTGTTCCTCTCCCTGTTTTTTCATATTAGTTTTGCTTCCCTTCCCTTAGGTTCATCTGTTTTCTTTCTTAAAGTCCTCATATGAGTGAAGTCATATGATTTTTGTCTTTCTCTGACTAATTTCGCTTATGATGCCCTCTAGTTCCATTCATGTAGGTGTAAATGGCAAGATTTCATTCTTTTTGATTGCTGAGTAATACTTCATTGTGTGTGTGTGTGTATATATATATATACCCCATCCTCTTTATCCATTCATCCATCCATGGACATTTGGGCTCTTTGCATACTTTGGCTATTGTGGAGAGTGCTGCTATAAACATGGGGTGCATGGCCTGCATTCTCCTCTAATGTAAGTTTGTAACAGCTTAGAATTATTTGAATGTGCTTCAAGTGCAGCACCGTGTCTCCAAACTCTTGCTACCACATATTCCTTAGTTTAAACAGAAGTTAGAAAAATTGTAAATGATAATACAGGGATCATAAAAACAGAGAAATACAATTTGAGTTTTTTCAGCTCTGCCAGTCTCTGTAAACACATGACTTTTTTTTTTTTTTTGTATTTAAAATTATTTGACGGGAGAACCATTTGGAGGCTGCTAGAACTGATCCCAAATAAACAAAGACATGGACATTATTGCAATTTCTGAAGTTTGTGATAAAGTAGTATTTTTATGAATGTCTGACAAATAGGTTTCAGAATTTTTCTCCATATCTGTTTCATACAAAAGTAACTTTTCAAAATTAAAAATTTTTAGTGTGTTCTTTTTTTTTTTAATTTTTTTTTCAACGTTTTTTATTTATTTTTGGGACAGAGAGAGACAGAGCATGAACGGGGGAGGGGCAGAGAGAGAGGGAGACACAGAATCGGAAACAGGCTCCAGGCTCCGAGCCATCAGCCCAGAGCCTGACGCGGGGCTCGAACTCATGGACCGCGAGATCGTGACCTGGACCTGGCTGAAGTCAGACGCTTAACCGACTGCGCCACCCAGGCACCCCTAGTGTGTTCTTTAATCAACCGTAAGAGAAGATCGGCAGATCTGCTTATCCATCCATAGATGGATGCAATATCTGACTATAATACAAGGAAACAAACTGTAATACTTACATTTGTTTCTGTGGCAGGCCCATTAGTAGGTATGAGTTTTCCTTTTGTTCAAAAAGTACACTGATGTAATAAAGATGCATTAGTCCATTTACCTTTCTGTGCATTGCAATACTATAATTTTTATATTTTTAACTGCTTTATGTATAACACTCTATTATACATAAAACACAATAACAGAAAATGTTTGCCTTCTGCATTTCTCTTCTGGCCACTATTATTCATTTTATTTCATGATTATTACTGAAAATAGGCAGTCATGTTGAGGAGGAAGAGGTTTTCCAGGGTGATCTCCGCAGGGTGTCAGGTATACTAGGTGTGCCTGTGGTGGTGGTGGGGTGGGGGGGCAGCCTCACCTACAGGGACTCAACACAAGCAGATAAGGTTAATGAAAGGGTACAGACGATAGGGAAAAGAGTGTGTGCAGGCAACAGTGGGGCACAAGGTTGCCAGTACTTCAGGGGTGAGGGTTGGGTAGGAGTTTAGGGCAAAACTTGGTAGAGGGATTGTTATCTAGCTGTGGGACCTGGGGCGAGCACCAGGGCCACACTTCCTGTAAAGTGGTGAGGTGTAAAAGGCTGTTCCGACCTGTGATAAAGAATGCACTTTCCTCCACTTACCAGCTATGAGCCTTGAGCAAGTTATGCAATGTGTCTGGACCCGTACATAAAGTGAAACACAAGAGTGATAACAGGACATGCCATGTTCTACTGTTGGTAGAATTCGAGAACAGGGCTTAGATCAGTGCCTAGGCACAAAGAGCATGCTTCAGTAACAGTTGTGAGAATACCTTGGAGGGACTTCAGTGACGACAGCCTGTAAAGGGAAAGGAAGGAGTGGGAAGCAGGGATTCAAGTTCCAATCAATCCAGCCACACTTCTGGAAGGTAGGTCCTGAACAGATAGAGATGCTACCAAAAATGGAGATGGAGGGAGACAGATGTTGTGTAGCTGGTCGCACTTTCATTCTAAGTTCTCCAGCTCTTCTAGGAGGTCTCCTCCAAGCCCCCCTCAATGTATATCAACCCCTCTTATTTCCTATATCGTGCTTGACACTTGACTATAGTGCTTGACACTAACATGGTCTTGTTCATTGATTTGTTTACCGTCCTCTCCTTCCACCCTAGAATGTAAATTCCTAGAGAACAGCATTTTGACTGTTTTGTCCACCTCTGTGTCTGCAAAGCCTAGAATTATCCCTGGCCACTGCTCAATAAATATTTGTTAAATGCATTAATTGTTGAATTGATGTCATATACCCTCATTACCATGTAGATAAAGCAGTGATTTGAGCTCACTTTCCAGCAGGGAGAAAGAATCCAGGAGTAGGGGGCAACTTGACAACCTAGAGAGCAAGAATTATTAGGAGCTTCGGATCAAAAGCACAGGTGGAAGGTGAGAGAGGAGAGGATAGAGAATATTTCTTGCCCTGGATATCAGATTTCATCTAGAGCTGACTAATATCCCTCTAGCTTTCACTCTCAGACAGCTGGGCTCTGATACTTGTGTGATTAGGCACTTGCTGTAATTAATCATCTTTATAAAATAGCTCAGAGGATTATATCCAGCAAGTAGCCATCCAACCTTGTTAAAGCCTCACAGCCTTTCCTTTATATGCTGGGTTTGCTCCCTAAAATAAGCAGAGTTTATCTTACTCTCTCAGCAACTCTAAAAGATTCAGGCATGGTTTGTGTGAATCTTGTTTAGAAAGCTCCATACGCACATGGAAAGAAGCTTTTTGGCTGAGATAAAACAGCTCATCTAAACATAGTTAGCAAAGTGAGTATTTGCATCTTCAGAAAGGAAAATGTCCACCTACAGGTAGGAAATTACAGCTAAGGAAGGACTGGCAGAAAAAAGAGAATTTCCCTGCCTTCTGAGTTTTAACACCAGTCAATATATACCATGAAGCACAGCATTATGCCTACGGTGAAGGTTACACAGTTTACTCTGTATTTTAATGTATGCACATAGAGATGACACCTTTCTTGTGACATTTGGAAAGGAGTCTGGAACACTTGGCAAAGGTAAAAATCAGTCCTTTATGACCATTGATGCAGAAATGAATAAAATTCTGGGATCTGCAGCAAACTACATGATAAACAATAGAGCCAACACTACAACAGTGATCAAAAGATCTTTTTCCAAATTTTGGCAGTGGTAAAGGATATAATTTAAACTTGTTTTTCAGTGTAGCAATTATTCATAGTGAAATAAAATTTAATTTGATAAACAATAAAAATGTCATGAGTGCTTTCTATGAAAAGTTAGGAAAGAAGACATCTGATTAAGTTACATCATCCCAATGCCATTAGGAGACTCACCGAGCCACCTCTGATGCAAAGGATCCAGATTTCATTTGCCTTTTTTGCATTGTAATATCATTTTTTTTTACATTTCTTTAAATTGGCATAACTGTATATATGAAACACAACACAAAACTTTCACTTTCTGCATTTCTTTATTCCCAAAGAGTATTTGTTCAGTTAATTAATTTTTGAATTACTGCTCTATGTCCTCAATTCTATCTAATCAGCTTGTTTGTCAACAGTGAGAATCCAGGGATAGGGGGAAGCTTGAGCATACTGGAAACCAAGAATCATTGGAAACCCTCATTGCCAATGTCTGCACTTATTCATTCAACCAACATTTACCAAGCTCCTTTCCTGTGTGAGGCATTTTCATAGGGGGATGACCCCCTGGGGATGGAGGAGTCATCATGATGAAGACTCTGTGCTCCTGGATAAGCTCACCTAGACAGAAGGTAGATAGAGAAGACAGGAAAGCTGAGTACAGAGCAGTGCAACATGTTTAGAATCTGACAGAGCAATAGAAACAAGGCTAAGAGACTAAGGAGCACCTTACATGACAGAAGGAACACAAGAAGAGCTTTACGTCATGAAAGCTTTCAAGATCGTGGCTTCAAGAAGAAGGGCATGGGCACTGGGAACAACTGCTATAGCAAGAGACCAACCACAGGTAAGGAAAAGAATTGGCCTCTGGATTTGGCAAAATTCCAGTAGGCAAAGATATTGAAAAGAGAAAATTCAGTAGAGTTGTTGGGGACAAAAGCTACTTAAAGGAGAATGAAGAGAGAAATGGGAGATGAGAACGCAGAAGCATTAGGTTTCAACAGCTTTGATATAAAGGGAATTTTGAAAACAAAGCTAATCTGGGAACTAACTGAGTCCACTTCAGAAGACACTAAGTATGGAGACCCAGAACATCTCTGCTCAGCTCACCTTCAACTGTTTGTGGCCATACAGAAATTGAAGACTGATACGTCAGATTTCCAATTTTTGAAGAAAATCTAGAAGGCCATATGTTTTTTTAACCCTTTTTTTAATGCTTATTTATTTTTGAAAGAAAGAGAGACAGAGTGCGAGCGGGGAAGGGGCAGAGAGAGGGGGAGACACAGAATCTGAAGCAGGCTCCAGGCTCTGAGCTGTCAGCCCAGAGCCTGATGCGAGGCTGGAACTAATTGCGAGATCATGACCTGAGCTGAAGTTGGATGCTTAACCAACTGAGCCACCCAGGCGCCCCTAGTTTTTTAACCTCCCAATTGTACATGTTGACTCAAGTTATTTTAAAAATCCATGTGATAATCAAATCACATCTGTGAGCCAGATGGTTCAACAAATGAAAACCCCTGGTCTAACAATTAGAACTGTAGGGGAGGTTGGATGCCTGTCTTCTCCCGGTTCCACCTCTTTCTCTTTCTGAGTAATACCCACCTCACATACTTACTTTTCTGTATTCTGCTCTCAGAATGGTGGAAAGAATGTCAACCACTTGATTCTTGTCTAAGTTGTACCAAATAACTGGTTCCACCTTTCCTCAATTGAATTGATGAGTTGTTTTGATGTTTCAATTAAATATTTGTTAAACCAACAAAAAACAAGTAGAAAACTCAAAAAGCAATAGCATTTACCTTTTTTTTTCTCTTTGTGTTGAGAATACTTAAGATCTATTCTCTCCGCAAATTTCAAGTATGTAGTACAGTATATTCACATTGCTGTAGACCAGTTCTCCAGAACTTAATCATCATGCACAGCTGAAAATGTGTACATCTTGACCAAAGTTTCCCCATTTCCCCCTTCCCCAGCCCCTGGCAACCGCTGTTCTACTCCCTATTTCTATACATTTGACTAATTTAGATTCCATGTACAGATGAGATCATACAGTATTTGTCTTTCTCTGAGTGGTTTATATCACCTAGCATAATGTCCTCAAGTTTCATTCATCCATGTTATCACAAGTGGCAGGAGGACTTCCTTCTTTTTTAAGGCTGAATAATATTTCATTGTGTGTGTCTCTCACATTTTCATTATCTATTCATCTGTGCATTAACATGTAGCTTGTTTCTTTGTCTTTGCTATTATGACTACAGGTGAATATTTCACAATGAATATTTCACAAAATAGGTGAATTTCAGAGGTCATCAGGTTGTACACCTTAAATACATGTAGCTTTTTATTGTCAATTGTACCTCAATACAGCTGGGGAAAAAAGATTGGTGGGAAATCACCCATAATATACATACACACTCCATGTAGGTAAGGGTACCTGGGCAGCTGCCGAGCATTCCAACAAATTGAAGATGCTCTACTCCTGTATCACATGCCCTGCACCGTTCGGTAATAGTAAATAAATGTAGCATTAGGTTAAAACAAAAAGCAATAACATTTACAGTAGCAGCAAACCAAACATCAAATACCAAAGCATAGAAAGTTAACAAAAGTTGTGTAAAACCTGCACACAAAAAAGCCTTCCAAAACACTATTAGCAGAAAGTGGAGATGATGTTACAGAAAGGAAGAGATATTCCATGTTCTGTGATTGGAGTATTCAAAATATAAATAATGTCAGTTCTTTCCCAATGGATCTATTGATTCAGTCGCTAGCCTTGAGGTAGTCAATCCCAACCAAAATTCCAAAAGATTTTCCTTGCCAGAGATTTCCTGAAATCTAAATGGAAATGTAAAAGGCAAAGAATGCCAAAGTAGCACTGAAGAAGAACAAAGTTGGAAATCAAGATTCATTGGAAAGCTACAATAATTAAAACTGTTGTGTTGGTATTAGGCTAGACAAACAGTGGAAGAGAATGGAGAATACAGGAATAGATATATCCATGCATATATAATCACTTGAATTATGACAAGGGGCCTTTTCATGGTGCTAGGACAGTTAGATATTGAATTTGGGTCACAGCATACACAAAATTAATCCAGTTATATTTTCAATGTAAGCTTGAGAGACAAAACAATAAAGTATCTGTAAGAAAACAGTGGAGAATATCTTCATGATCTTGAGGTAGTCAAAGATTTTTAAGCAAAAAGCATTAAAGTATCATAAAAGAGGGGGCACCTGTGTAGCTTAGCCAGGTAAGCATCTGACTCTTGGTTTCAGCTCGGTCATGATCTCATGGTTTCATGAGTTCGAACCCCACATTGGGCTCTGTGCTGATGGTGTGGAGCCTGCTTGGGATTCTCTGTCTCCCTCACTGTCTACCACTTCCCTGCTCACGCTGTGTCTCTCTCAAAATAAATAAATAAACTTCAAAAAAAGTATTATAAAAGAAATGATTGATTAATTGGATCACATCAAAATAAGTTATATTTATCAAAAACTGTCTTTAAGAGAGCAAAAAGGCAGGCCAGAGAATGGGAGAATATATTTGCAGTACCTATACTATTTGAACAAAGCATTCATATCCAAAACACATACGAAATCCTGGAAAGGGAAAAAGGACCAATAACCCAATAAAAGGGGGAAATGGGCAAAAGATGTAAAGGGCACTTCACAAAAGAAGATATTTATATTATCAAAAGCAGGAATAGGTGATCAACAACATTAGTCATCAGAGAAATGCAAATTAAAACTGCAATGAGATATCAATACAGACCCACCAGAATGGCTACGATTTAAGTGACTGATAATTCCATGTTGCTGGCAAGCATGAAGAGAAACTGAAACTCATATAGTGCTAAGAGAACTGTAAATTGGTATAACCATTTGGTAAACTTTGGTAGCTCCTACTAATGCTGAACTACACTTTGGGAATTTACTCACAACCTACCAATCGCATTTCTAGGTATATTCCCAACAGGAATGTGTGCATGTACCCCCCAAAATATAGTCAATAACATTAATAACAACATTACTTCTCAGAGCCCCAAACCCAAATACCTATTAGTGAGAAAATGAATAAATTGTGTTGTATCCATGTAATGCTATATAGCAAGATAATGAACAGATTTTAACTAAATGCAAGGATATGGACGAATCTCTCAAGCATAACATTGAGCAGGAGACCAGATGCAGTAAATACATACTATATAATTCCATCTACATAAAGTCCAAAATCTGGCAAAACTAATCAATGGTGACTAAAGTCAGGGCAGTGCTTACCCTTTGAAGGGTAGTGATTAAGAGGGGCTATAAGTGTCCTCTGGCATGCTAATAAAATATTCTTCCCTGTTCTTGGTGGCAGTGTTCCCGTTATGAAAATTCATCATGCTGGGGGCGCCTGGGTGGCGCAGTCGGTTGAGCGTCCGACTTCAGCCAGGTCACGATCTCGCGGTCCGTGAGTTCGAGCCCCGCGTCGGGCTCTGGGCTGATGGCTCGGAGCCTGGAGCCTGTTTCCGATTCTGTGTCTCCCTCTCTCTCTGCCCCTCCCCCGTTCATGCTCTGACTCTCTCTGTCCCAAAAACAAAAACAAAAACAAAAAAAAAAAAAGTTGAAAATTCATCATGCTGTACACTTACAATCTGGGCACTTAGTGTGTTCTCATACGATAGATAGTTTTCTTTCAGAGACACTTAGTGAGCACCTATGATGCTCACATGGTAAAAGTGTAGTAAGTGTGGCACTAACAAGAGGAACATTGACATCATGGGACTTAGTACTCCGAGGGATTAAATGAGCAAGCTCTTTTAATGTAGAAATGACAGACCATTTTGAAGCTCAAAGACAGATGTACAGAAAACCCAAATTTGAGGACGATTCCTTCATCTGGGCATTTGTAAGAAATTGTGAACCTTCACATTCCCTGAGACTGCACTCACCCTTTCTTCCTCTCCCATTCATAAAGGCAGAGGTATTCTCTGCCCCATTCAAATCTCATCCTTCCACCTTTCCCCAGGTGGAGGAAATAATAATTTACACAAATTGCTATTTTTCATTTCCATGAATGTTTCCTCTTCTAGACTAAATGTTTTGAGAGCACAGGAGTACTATCATATCCTTTAATCCTTGCCTAGCAGAGTACTTGACCTATAGTAGATATTCCATAAACATTAGCTGGATGGATGGGTGAATAGATACAAACATACAACTTCTATGTAGGATACTTAACATTCTCTCATTTTACATCTGATGTATCTTAAAAATACATTTGAGTAATCCTTCAGTCATTTTCTGGTATGTCAGTTGATTGAAGGCTGAGAAGAAGGGATATCTTTTGGTGATATAAAGGGTTCCTTTCTCATAATTTAAACACTGCCCACTATATGAAGGTTGAGTTATCTCAGTCACTAGGTGACTCTAAGTGACTCCAGCCTATGTGATCTGATTAGCTGTTGGCACCAAGCAACCACATGTATCTAAAGTCAGTACTTTATACCCTCAAAATGTTTTTTTTTTTTTGTAACCAATATTTCTGTACTACAAGTTCCTCACTGTGAACTTTCATAGGAAAGTAAATCAGGGCCATGACAAAAAAAAAAAAGTGAATTAATGACTTGGCACTAAAAATAACACCATCTGTAACCTAAGGACGCAGTCCTCTGACCTTGAAAAATATCTGATAGTCTTTTTTGGAATTATTTTTGGACTGTCTTCCCACAGTAACTTTCTTAACCCCCAGCCTGAATGGATCTGCAGCAATCAGCTGCTACCACAAGACCCCATCCCACTGGTCACTGTTGACTGGAAAAGGGCCTGGACACTGGGCACTAGCTGAGCCAAAGAGTTTGAAATTAGGATTAAGGGAAAGAGAGTTAGTCTCTCCACTTGACTAGTCTTCTAATGTCCAAGTTTGAGAGCCATGAGCCACCAGGTTTGCCATGAGGACTGGCAGTAGAAAAACAAGTCTACGGAGAGTAAGACTGAGATAGAAATGTGGAAAGAAGCAGAGAAAGAGCTGGAGAAAGGCCATGGCCTGAGTTCCCAATAGTTGGCCATTTTTAGGTATTTCTGAGGCCAGGCTGTGCTTCTTGCCACCAGGTTCCATAAGATAAGATTCTCTCATAAAAATATTCCTTTGTGTATAATTTGAGTTGGTTTTTATAACTTAAACTAGAATATCCTCAGTACTCTGTCTTCATTCTGTTGTTTTGTAAGGGGGCATTAGTGGATCCTGAATATTCTGTTAAATTTTGCTAAGTTTAATTTATATATGGCAAAGATTAATCCATGAACATGGCATAAGCATGTGAAGTGAGAGGTAAAAATTTGCCTCCATCTTCCGTCCCTAAATAACTATGCTTATCAGTCCCTTATATCTCTCCTAAGAAAGCTTTAATGAATACACAGGCAGATGTATTTACATACTTTTTTACATAAACAAAATCATTTTATAAATGTACTGTCACTTGTTATTTTAATATGGATGCGTTCCAATGCCAGACAATATAGGTCTATCTTATGTATAAATTCCTAAATTACAGTTGCTGGGGCTCATGATTTACACATTTTTAAGGTCAGTGAGTATTGTTTAATTGCTCCTCCCAACCATAACTCTAACTTTGAAGAAAGGGGGTTTTAGAACCTCCTTTAAGTGTAGCCAGAAAGGATGTGGAGTAGTGAGTCAGACAAAGCACGGAAACACTGAAGTGTGAAAGGGAATACAGTTTTGTGTGACAGAAGCCAGAAAGATGTTCAATTCTTCCTCATCTGATAAAACCAAGGCCACTGAGTTCTTAATGGGCCGTATTGAGTCACCGCGGTATAGATTCGCATTCACCCACATCCTGCCTGCTGGAGTGAGGCGTGCCATTGAAAGCCCAAGCCCTCTGTGGCTGAGAATTCAGGAGCTCAGGAGATAGAGAGATGGGAATTCTCCCTCTAGCCCTCTGCTCCCTTCCAAAAGTCCTTCTGAACAAAAATGGGAAAACAGTAAGTTTGGCTCCATCATCTAAAGGTTAAATACGGCACTTAGTGGTTTAGAAAGCACATTTTTTCAGTCCTGATAGGACTCTGGGAAAGCTGAAACTACAATGCTTCTGGTTACAAAACAGGCTGCCTTTAAACAGTGCCACTTAGGTGAAATAGCTGATTTAGACCCCCCAAAATAAACCCTTTATTTGTAGCTAGTACAAGCCATTTGTTAAGCAATAATTAGCTTTTCAGTTGGGTATTTGGGAGTCATGGAAACACAGCTCCAGGGAACCAGCGGGGATCTATTAGGGTTTGAATCCTCCAGGATGCTCTCTCAGGTTCTTGGGTCAAAACCCACCATGTCAGAGAAGAAGGAACTCCCCTTAGCTCAGAGCTTATTGAACATGGGCTCTTAGGAAAGAGATGAGTAAAAATTTCTGATAATCAGTAAAGAAGTCCTAAATTAGCAAAGCTTTCTGCGAAACTTTGACATGTTAGAAAACCCTTAGAACTATAAAACTGGTTTTCTGCAACCACTTACTGCCTCCCTTGCGCATGTGCCTATGAGCGCATGCGCGCCCGTGCGCACGCGCGCACATACGCTCCACAAGTATCAAAGGTCATTCTTACATTTTCTTGTGGTTTGAGTTTTGTTGCCAAATCAGCGGCAGTAAATGTTGGCACACAGGGGCACGCCACATTCTATGTCCGGTTGCCCTAGGTCTCCGTTGGGAAACATAGTTCCCTCAAGTGACAAGGGCTTTGCCTTGCAATAATGAGTGTTAAAAATAGATGTGTACCAGCAAAAGGAACAGCCATGGGAAGTGGGTTTTGGCATTTCCTTTGGTCATGTGTGCATCTGTTACCCGCCAACCGATTTCTAGAATGTGATTACGGATAGCTTACAGTAACCATTTTTACACCAAATACCGAATTAATAGAAATATGTGACTCTTCAGAGGTATAAATGCAAACTATCAGGAAGAATCGAAGAAACTATCAGGATGATTTAGACCCTAAAATACAATAAATCAGCATAAGTTATAGGCTTAAATATTCAAGGAGTTTGCCTCCCTTCCTTCCTCCCTTATTAATCGACAGCCTTTCCATCAGTGATCCCGTTCAGAACCATAGAGGTAAGGCCATTATATGCTGGTGACTCCACAGCTCCATTTCCAGGCCTAGACCTCTCCACTGAGCTGAAAACTTGTGTAGCCACCTGCCCCTGACATCTCCAAATGATTGTGTAATAAGTGTCTCAAACTTAGAACTTTGTAGGGTTTTCTTCCCCCAAGAACCTATTTCTTTCCTGATTTCCCCCAGCAGAGTAATTGCGACCATTATTCACCCAGGTGCTCAAGTTCACCCTTGATTTCACTTTTTCCCTCATATCCAATTCATCAGCAGGTTGACCTACCTCGTTCCATATCCACGACTCCTCTTCTAGCCCAGGCCTCCATTTGTCACCTGAACTGCTAAAATATGCCTACTCTGGCTCCTGACTCCTACCAACCCATTATCCCCTGCTAGAACCCTGTCATGTCTTCCCATCATGCTCAGAATCAAGTGCAAATGCCTTAAGAAGACCTGAAATAATATACAGTTTCCAGCTCCTACCTGCCGGCTGTCCCACTCCAGGGAGGCTCCATATGGTCCTGTGGCCTTGTTTCTGTTCCTCAGACATACCAAGCTTGTCTCCTAGGGCATCTGCTGCTTCTTCCTGGAATGTTCTTCACCCAGATCTCCACAGGGCTAGTTCCCTTTGTCACTGAGGTCTTATTACAACCACCACCTCCTTAGGCCTTACCTGAGCACACAAATCTATATCACTCCTTCCATCCCTCACTCCTTATCACATCTGTCACATCACCATTTTTTACTTCCAACATGGTTCCCATCAGTACCTGAAATTAATTTTTCTTTTTTAACTTTTGTTCTCCATTTAGAAAGTGAATTCTTTGGGAATTAGGGACTTTTTCTAACTCCTTACTTAACTCCCAAAATCTTGCCTGAGTTGAATGAAACCTTGACTGACTTTGTAGACATGGGCAAAGACTGCCCCCGGCAGAATGAGGCCGTGCCACTCCAAAAGAGAAGCATCCTTATGTATTTGATCTCTGCCTCAGGTAGGAATTCTGGTTAGAGAAATGAAGGTTCCAGCCAGGGCAACCTGATAAAATGAGGCAGTTATGTCACAAACAGAAGGCAACTTGCAGCTTCATATTTCCAGACACATAAAGAACCAGAAAGCTTGTGACAGATTCATGTTTTCATTTATTTTGCAAACATTTATTGAGAGCCTGTTATATGCAGAGACTGGGGTAGGTAGTAAGAACTCAGTGGTAAATGAGACAGTGGTAGCCTCTGCTTTTGTGGAGCTCATAGTCTGATTGGGGAGACATGATACACAATTAACTACACAAGTAAGTGTGTAATTACTTTGTGATGGGAACTCGGAAGAAAACACAGGACACCATGACGGGGAGACCTGCATACTCTGGAGAGTCAGAGAAGGACTCCCTGAGGAAGAACTGCCATGCTGGGTTGGCACTGAGGCAAATTGGCAGAACAACAGGGCAATCCTTGTTCCTGTCTCGTTTCCCTTCTCCTTCCTTCTATTGCCAAACTCTTCACTGGAAAGGACAGCATTTTCTCAACATAAGCAGCACAAGGTCGGGTGACCCCACTGCAGGTGACAATTGGTCCTGTGTGACCTCCCTTGGGCAGCAAGGGGGAAGGCAGATGACCCACCTGAGTCAGCTTATCTCTGATAAGCTCACCCTTGTCCTTGCATATCCTCACTAAAAATCACTATATAGCCAAGAACTTTTCTAGTCAGGAAATGCCTCCATGACTAAGAAGGACAATATGGAGGACAATACCTCGTTATTTTCCTCATTGCCTGGCATTTACTCAGAGCTTCATGTGTACAAGCTAATGTCCCAAGCATTTACTTTCCTGACCTCTTTCCGTCTTCACCACTGTTGTGGTAGCTACAGGCATTCATGTCCCTTTTCAGAAGAGAAAACCAATATACCAGGAATTTAAGCAACTCACTCAAGGTCACATGAGAAAGTGACACACCCAAAATTAAAACCCAGGTCTGTTAGTACATGCTTAGCCACCACTCTTAAGCCATTTGCCTCTTGTAGAAATCAAACACTGGAAGCTTTTCTAGAGCAATCTGATTTACTCAAGGAGTTGAATGAGATCCATCTGGGGTCCTGCAATCGCTGAAATAATTTGGAATGGAAGGAGAAGCCTCATTTTTATTCAAGGCTTTATATTACTTGATTTTACCGGATGTGAACCCTCCAGAGTTAAACTGTTTACTGGTTACATTTTGTACTTTCAAGGCACAGTGTACTTTGAAGATAAGACCTAATTTATTCTCAGAAAATTTATTTGAGTCAGAAACCATTGTGACCACTTTGCAGATAAGGCAACTGAGGCAGAGGAACAACAAACCAATTAGGGCCGAATCTCTTAAATTGTATCAGAAGCCAGTGAGAAACTACAGGTCCCATCTCCTGTGCTGGAGGCTGGCTCTCCAACATCTCCATGTCTGACCTTCCTTATTCACAGCATGAGGGACCTAGGCAAGGGCTTCTCTGCGAACTTCACTTTTCCCCAGATTCACATTACCCAGTGTCAGATGTTGTGGTCCCCAGTTAGCTCTGCCTGCTCAACAAGCATGCTCTTTTTGTTTTGGGGAGGGGGCTGCCCGTTTGCCAACATTCCTATGAGGACCCGCTCTCCCTTGAGAGCCCAAGGACAGCTCCCCATCCAGGGGGGTGCAGGCCCTGTGGAGCAGTACATGACCCTGCTGCCCCCAAAGGGACAGGTGTGGCTTCCCAAAGGAAAATGAAGGTGTCACATGGGATGCCTGCCACAAGGGATGTTCTTCAAGGTGCTGGAGAACTTACGCTTTCTCCAAACCTTGATGCAAGAGGCCCCAGGCATGGGTTCAGTAAGGTGAGCGATACTGTGACACAGGAAGGCATGAAAGGGCACTGCAAGGGAACAAAGGAAAATTTGAATTTGAGCATCTTGTTTGAGGTTCAAGGGAAGGCTCTGAGGAGCGGAAGCAGACCATCTGGCTGTTCTTCCAAATTTTCTTCTAACTCTTCTTTGCTTTTGCTCCAGAGTCTGCACCAGGTGGCTATGTTCTCCTACTGTAAAAGGAAGGCTTATTTTGGGTTTTGGTTTTGAACTTTCCAAACGAAGCTATTTATAAGGAAGATCCCTACTGTTTCATCCTTCATTAGGGAATGAAGAAAAGAAAAGTGTGGACTAATTTAAGGCCACTTAGGCGAGAGGAAACAAATGTGACACCAAGCCAGAAAGGCACTGGTGAGGTTATGGAAGAGAACAGCAGAGGTTAGTCACAGAGGTGCCCAGAGGACCAGTTCAGGCCCTCTGACGTGTGTGAGCCAGCACAGTGGGTCTTCTTAATTAATTGCCAACATTTAAAGGTTAAAGTATTTCACATAAAAAGATTCTGCATGGTGACATTAGGCTAAACTTGAGGGGCATCTGTTCCCTCTGGACACCATCTACATCCTCTGTCCTCCACATCTCTTTATGCCTACTCTCTACCGAGGTTAGCTGCTAGGCTCCCCAGAGCCATCTGTGGTTTGCAACCCCTGCTCTAGAGAGTTCTTCTACAAGGAACAGCTGCAGCCACCAGGAATCCATGTAGACATTTCTCTCAACTTTGATGCTCACCCTGGAAACTGAGCTACTCCTAAGACGGTTGTTAGAATCTGCATTAATTATCTTGTTATGCTTTGTGAGTCCTCACTTTGAGGAAGGGAGCTTAAATCAGTCCCCAGACTGGTTGGAGAAAATAAGATCCGTTAGAAATGGGGTTTACACTTCACTTAGGCTTCTGCCAGACCCGGGAGTTCAAAACGAACCTTAAAGAAAGGTGATTCGGTGTGTATGGCATGGAGTGAGGTCTGCCAGCCAGAGGACATGGCCAGCTTCTGGGAAATGCCAAAGCCTGGATCAGGCAAGGTGGAAGAAAGGATGTGCGAGCTAAAACCATCAGCTCCACAAAGGAACTACAGAATAATACAGAAAAGTAACAAAAAAGATATCAGAAGTATCTGTGCCCAAGTGAGGGGCTTAACAGTCCTATTTCTTGGTGAGCTTAAGCAACTTTAGAAAGTTAGTAGATAAATTTTAGATTACAGGATGAATGTTTTCAATAAATTAGTGCTTTCTTTGTATATTCATTCAGCAAACATTTATTGAATACCTACTGTGTGTCAGGCAATGTCCTGGGGTTTTGAAGGGCTGAGCAGGAGTTTAGTTTTAACTTGTTATTTTTATCTCTTTAGTTTATCGATATGAATTTTGGCCTAAGTTTCCCCTAAATCTCTGTAGCATATGACCATTAATTCCTAGAATAGTAATTTCAGGGTTCAAGTCAGAGTAGCCTTGGACACAGGTAGCAGGTTCATAGCATGGGAGGAAAACCACCCACTCAGTATACATATCACTGTATACATATATTTGTTTATCAATTAGATACATATAGTGCATATAGTGTAACATATACTCTATAATATATAATTAATATATTATATATTGTACAATATAAAATATAATATATATTAATATATAATTATAATTATTTATGTTAGAGTGTATTTTTATGGTATAAAATTTACAAAGAAATGGACAATTTGAAAAGAATAAATTTTTAATTTACTTTTCTTTATTGACTATTTTTTTTAAGTTTATTTATTTTTGAGAGAGAGAGACAGAGAGAGTGAGTGGGGAAGAGGCAGAGAGAGAGGGAGAGAGAATGTCAAGCAGGCTCTGCACGGTCAGCACAGAGCCCGACGTGGGGCTCGAACTCACAAATCGTGAGATCACGACCTGAGCAGAAGTCAGATGCTGGACTGAGCTGCCCAGGTGCCCCATTATTGACTATTTTTTAAAATAGAAGCCCTAATATATCCCTGCCACTCTGCAGTGAAGGGTCTCTGGGGTGTATCACCCCATGGTGAAGCCTGGATGAAGCCACCAGCTCCTAAAAATGTTGTGTGACTGTATGGTCAGATTATCACCTGTTCACATTCACAGGAATTTGGCTGGTCCTCACTGATCCAGTAAGTGGAGGATAGGATGTCAGCTCCAAACCTTCCCAAGGCTGATAAGATCCCAAGTAATCCTCTAATACACTATACTCACAGAGCACTGACTGATCTTCCCTAAAGTAAACCTGTTTATGGGATTCCACTGCTTGCAGCACTTGGTAGGCTGTCCTTGTGTTCAACCATAAAGCACAGAACCCAGAAATGTCCTTCAAGGCCCTGAGTCTATGGCCCCATCGCCTCATCCACCCCATGGCCTCTCCCAGAGGCTCCTTCTTCCCCAAAGGTCCTTCACTCACTTTGCACCTTGGATATCACTTCCTCAGCATTCCTTCCTTTACTTTCTCATCCCAAGTCCAGTCACCCATTAATGTTTTCTCATCATATTTAAATTTTTTTCCTTGACAGCAGTTATAATAATTTAAAATCACAAATATATTTGTATATTTCTGTTTGATGTGTATCTCCACAATAAACTGTTAGCTCTCCAAAGAGAAAGAAGGTACTTGGGACATTTGTAGGTGCTTTGTGCCTAGCCCAGTAGATGGCATTTAGCATATGCTCAATGATGATTTATTAGAAGAAAAAGGGAAAGGAAAGAAGGATGAAATGTATTCCTTTATAAATATATAAGCACATACATATATATTTTCAGAGAACTGAGAAAGAATGAGAAACTTGCTAATAGATTCTGGCAAAAAATGTTGGTGAGCTTCCCTATTAATACCTGCCTGTGAGACCAACCACTAAATGTGTTTGTAAGTACAGTAAAAGAAAAAAATAGATCAACTAAGGTAGGCCAGCAATTTTTTTTAAGTCATTAAAAGAAGTAATTCAGGTGTTCTTATGTTCTTGGCTCCTAATATATACTAAAAAAAAAAAAAAACAAAAACAAAACCGTTAAAAGACAGAACGATTCAATAAGGTGTAAGCAGCCAAGAAACATTAAATGCCTAAGTTATAAGAACAATATTCAATGATGATAAAAAAAAGTTAAATAAAAATAGGAAAGAAGTGCTACCAAGATAGTAACATATTAGAAATACAATAGTAGTATTTATGTAATGATTCCTTTGTACCAGAAATTTTACCTATATTAATCTTATTCTCCTAACCATCCTTGGAAGATAGGCTCTATTTTTATCCCCATTTTATAGACAAGGAAACTGAGGCACAGTGACTTCACATTGCGCCCACAGTCTTGCAGACAGTAAGTGACAGCCTCAGAGTCCAGCCCAGAGCACCTGGGTCCCATCTTCCAAAGGTCTCAAGTATTGCGCTGATACTGCTGCTTTTAGCAACATGGAAATACGTACACATACCGTAACACCTGTTGTTTCAAAGAGCAAATTTATTTTCACCCATGGCCCATAGGAACTTGA
Organism: Panthera leo; assembly: GCF_018350215.1. NCBI lineage: Eukaryota > Metazoa > Chordata > Mammalia > Carnivora > Felidae > Panthera > Panthera leo. Next base: position 119,215,604 of record NC_056679.1, on the reverse strand, counting down.
TTCCAGATTTTTATTTCTATGATATTTTAAGAGGGCTGTTAATCTTTGAGGTTAACACGTGTGTCTTGAAAAGGGAAGACTGCCCTGACTTTCTAGGGGTGGGTGGGTGAATGCCACCCAACAGTATAAATGTTTGGATAAGGGAATTCATGCACTTGGCAAATTTTGATTTTATATCTACTAAGTTGGAGTCACTGCTGGGACCTGGGGATTCAGCAGCCATCCAAATAAGCATTGTCCCTGTCCTCGAGAAGCTTCTGCTCAGGCAGAGGAGAGGGACACTACACAAGTAAGTCCTCAATGATGACTGTTGTGAGAGCAGTTAAGGAAGAAGGGTCGGGGTGCTGGGAGCAGGGAGAGGCCAGGCGTGGTGAGCAGCTAAGACAGGTGGTCTCTGGAGCATTTGTCTCAGCCCTCAGCATACGGCTGGCCCCTAGGCCAGAGAAGATGCTTCTTCACTCAAATCTTGCCCCTTCCTCGCTCCACCAGATGTGTGACCTTGGGCAAGTCAGGGCACCTCTCAGTGCCTCCATTTCCATGTCTATAAGATGTGGAGAGTACAATACTCATCCAGTGAATGTAATGTGAGGATCAAATGAGACAATAATTGTATAGCACTGAGAGATTCTGGCTGCTATCATTATTCGGAGAAGTATAATAGTATTATCTGAAGACCAGAAATCTAAAGCGAATAAAATTGGGGAGATGTCAAAGGGAGTATCACTATGAGGGAACACTTTAAACAAACATCAATTTTCATACCAAATCACTAAGGGGTTTGCTGAAGCACTTGTAAGATCTACCAAAACAGCCGTCCCTGTATCTCTCCGTACTCATCCCGACTCCAGATTCCCAGAGCCAGAGAGAGAAGGGTCTGTTTTGGCTTCTCCCTGAAATTTAATTGAGTGTTGTTGGTTTTCCAGACACCGCACATTGACATTTCAGAGTTTAATAAAGTTGCTTGGGAGTTTGTAGGAAGGGTCTTGGACTCCCCTCCACCTTTTGCCAGTTTTTCACCTAGGATTATTAAGTGATGGTAATCATAATTGTAATTCTATATCCTTTGAAGTAAATTTGAAATTGAAATTTTTAAGTTTAGTATTTATCATTACTTTAAAACACAGCAAAGGCATACTTCCGTTTCACCGTGGCTCAGGAACATGTTGCCTTGACATTTATTTTGCCTGTGCCAGGTTTCTGGATCGAAGGTTCACTTTTCTGCATGAAACAGAAAAGACTCATAATGGAGGGAATCTCCCTGGGAGCACACCCCTTCCTTCCAGCGTGGCATCCCAGCATGTTCTTGGGGTTGTCACAGATGGCAGAGCTGGGGAAATACCCACCGCAGGGAACTACAAGGAGGCCAGGGTAGAAGAGCAGGGGGAGTAGATCCCCAGGCCTGAAGAAAGGAAGAGAAATATTTACACCTCTCCTCAGTCATGGAGTCAAGTCTCTCCAAGCATGCTCAGGGGGCCTCCTGAACCTTGAAACTTGGACCGAGTCCAGACATGAAGTATGGAAAGGCGCTTTCTGCAAGGTTTGCATGACCACCACTGTTTGGCCTCACTGTCATCTTGGCTGAGATATACAAGGCAGGTTCTGGTAACCGCTCCCTATGATTGCCATGCTAACAAAATTGTTTACATGGAAATTAGGAAGATTTCAGAATCAAAGGGCATGTGGACATTGTAATCAAGTACATGTCTTTATGTCCACAGCACTGTGCCCATATGGTAACGATTCCATCTGGATGCTAATTCTAAGTCAGTTCCTTCATGGCATGTTTCATAGTGCTCAGTGTTATTGTCTGTTTAGTGTGCAGTTAGCTCTCCATTTATATGAGACCACGGTATCAGCCTTCTGAGTAAGGAGAAAGATAGATCCTTTGTAGGGGTTGCCGAAAACACGCACGCACACATGTGCTAGTCAGATTCAAAAATCACTTAAGTTCTTGATGAAGAGACTGCCAACTCTGAACCAATAATCCTGAGCTCCCCATAAGGACAGATGTCCCCTAAGCAGTGGGGCTCATGCCAGCCCCATGCCAGAGACAAAGGGGCTAGAATCTACAGAAGGCAAAGGATTTTGCCCTGGGAATCAGAATCTCTCCTCCTCAGGCTCCTGCCCCTTTAAGTAAATCCGCCCTACAAAAGAAAGATATGTTTATTTGTATTTTCAGTTAAGTTGACTATTTATCCACATTTCCTGCCGATGAGTCATTTATGCAGTTTACTGAGAAAAAAAAACAACAAATTGAGAACTGAAGCACTGCAAAATTAAGGATCAAAGACGCAAAACTGACGTAAGCCCCAAATAGGTATGGGTTAAGAATTTAATCAGCAAACCGATCAGTCAGCACACCAGGACAGGATTGCCAGGGAGGCTGTGTTTTTGATTTTTTTCTTTTTCCTGAAGTCAACACAGCCTGTCCCTATGGAGCACCTTTGTTGGTTTTGCTCATCAGATGCTTGTAAATAAAGGACATACTGGTATCTGGTCAAGGAACCAAATCACATTTGCCTGGGGTCCATGTGAGGAAAGACTCCAGGCTTACTGCATGTGATGCTTGTGTAAAAGGTGTATATGTTTGTCTCTGTAAAAAAGAGTCCTGAGTTGAGGGAGGACAAGAGAAAGATTGCTCTGTTTACAGTGTGCAAAGGCAGATAGAGGCATCCGTCCTCGGGGTGAGAGGGTTAGCTGTGCTTCTGGAAAGCAGACGCGAGATGCCCACATATACCCTAAGTGGTGAGGGCTCCATTCCACACACACACTCATTTGTCATTTTCTACTCCAGGACCCACCTGACTGCACAGCCAGATGATAAGTGTTATTTTCATCTCTTCCTCTGGACCCATTTTATCCAACTTTTTAAAAAATCAGTCAGAGAGGCAGATACATATATCCACACAATAGCCTCACTAAAATATCTGAAATGATGAAAAACATCAGCAGAGAGCTTAGAAATGGATACACATAACATGTCAGCAGTATTACCTGTGTCAATCCTCAAAACAATCCTGTAAAAGGCTTACCATTAGTACTCCCTTTTCATAAGTGAAGGAAACCAAAATGTGACTTGGCCAATGTCCACAGCAAGTAAAGGGTGGTCCATTTTGACTTGAGGTTCAAGTTCTTAGCCACTACTGCACTATGTCCCTTTGAAGACGAATCATTTCTGTCTACATCTCACTGTGTTATCATATCAAATCATTTGTATTTTGAAAAAAAATTCTCCAAATTAAAAGCCTCTTAACATCACCCTAAATCCATAATCCATAAAGCACAGCTTTGAGTTATCATTTACATTTTCTTTATAATGAACACAGGAAGAACTCTGAACTTTTCATTCAGCTGGTTGAAATGCTGTCACCTGTTCCTAACATAACAGGTGAAGTTACACAATCATTTTCCAGCCGCAGTCCTATCTCTGCTCTTATGACCTCCAGCCTTTAAAGGACCGACCCCATGGAAAACCCACAAGGTTCTCTGGAATGCACACAATGCACCAAGTACACAGCTATGTTTATCAGGTATGTTCTCACTGGTCTTAGGTGTTACAGATGTCTCAGCTTCCCCAAATGGAAGAGACACCTCTGCTCCATTCTGTTTCTCCATTTACAGAAACCACTTTCAATTATCCCCTCTGCCACCTGTTCCTTCAATCTCATTCTTCTCAGCTTTGCATACTTCAACAAGTGTAATACTATCCAACTGCAGTAAAAATTTCACTATTTTCCAAGGTCACATAGTGCCTCTGACTTCACCAAGGGTTATAGAAAAGGATCAGCTTTGAAAGTCAGTCCCTGTACTCTCTCCCTTCTCTGCATCAGCTTGGGCATCCCCTGTGCTCCTACTGTCTATAGACAATGACTAGTCTTGAAAGTGAGATAGGAGAATGACCTACATTAACCTTTATTTTCTAAAGCTCAGCTTAAAATATGTAGAATGGAATCAGTTACATGTGAACTTCCGGTTTGCAATCCAATAACCCACTCTTCTTAAATGTATATTCATCCAAAACCACCCTCCTCAGCAGAGCATTTTTTTAAGCTCTCAGGAGATCACTCTCTTCAACTCCCTGGGCCCCAGTTTGCCCACCTATAAAATTAAAGGAATGGATTAAACAATTTCTCAGGTCTTCCAGCTCTCAGGCACTTTGATTCTAATCTAGGTTTCCATTTTCCTACACTAGAGTTTTGATCCATCCATCCACCCATCCATCCATTTATTCATTCATTCATTGAAAAAAATGTAAATATGGAATGCCTGTTTTGCAGTAGACAATGTTCTAGGCAGAGGGATTTGGTGATAACCAGGATGAATAACATTTCTCCCCCATGGGGTTTATGGCCTTCTCTCTTTCATCTACCCCAGATAATATGAGAGTGTAAAGAAAACCCATAGTAGTGTTGACCCAATAATCTTGGATAATCAAGTGAAATCTGAGTTCAAATTCTCTGACTACATGTATAACCTTGGGTAAGTCACTTAAGCTCTCTGAGCTATTCTTTATGTAGAGAAATGGAGACCAAAGCCTATGTCATGGAGTTGTTATAAAGAATACAGATGTCTGCAAAGTGCCTATCACATAGTAAGTGCTCATTTATGATAGATGACATTGGTAATATTGGGAGAAGTAAGAGCCACTAATGCATCCTACATGTTTCCCTTGGGCTACTCTCCTAGTTTTTGTTTAACTGATGAGATTGTTGCCAGACAGGACATGTCCTCTGAATTAATCAGAACTTTGCTGCCTACCTCTTTCGTTGAAGTACATGGCATTGCAATATAATTACCCAATGGGTTGTATCCTATACCACATTTCTATTGCTGTTGTAAAAAATTACCACAAATCTAGTGGCATAAAACAACATAAGTGTATTGTCTTATGGCTCTGAAGAACAGAAGTTAGAAATGGGTCTCATTGAGCTAAAATCAAGGTGTCAGCAGACCTGCATGCCCTCAGTAGGCACAGGGGGGAAAATCTGTTATCCTGACTTACCCAGCTTCTAGAACCCCTTCCTCTATCTTCAAACCAGCTGTTTAGCATCTTCAAATCTCTGACTCTGGAGTCCCTTCTACCTCCTTCCTCCATCCTGAAGGCCCTTGCAATGACCTTGGGCCCACCTAGATAATCCAAGACTTTATCTCCCTATTCTACATTAGCTGATTAGCAGCCTTAATTCCATCTGCAACCTTAATTCCCCTTTGCCATGTGACCCAACACATTTCAGACCCTGGAAATCAGACTGTGGACATCTTGGGGAGGTACCTTTTCTGCCTACTGCTTCTCCTCTCAAGGTTCTCTCAGCCATCTCCAGCTTTGCATTTCTGTTGTCATTTCCCTAACTTTGCCTGTAGTCCCCACTCTGTAGAAACCATACCAGTATGGAGGGCCCAATAGGACCTTTCTGGGAAACAGACCCACTTTTCAGACCATGAGCCAAGGGGCCTGAGCCCTGGGCAATTCTTGGGTAGTAGGATGAATCTGCCCTGTTCCCGCCCTCCCTACTGAGAACTCATCTCCCACTGCTTCCTCCTGACTAAAGTATGAACACTTACATCATCCTGGCCTGGAAGGATGTGAAGAAGCCCCAGTGTTGCTGTGTTGCTGTCCTTCCTGATTTCCTGACATGCAAATTCTGAGCAAGATAAGTGGCCTCTGTCAGCATCTATGTTTTTAGGCGGTTGGTTCTGTAGCAATAGAAATTCCGCACAACTGGGAATTTCACTCTATGAGCATAGCAATTTTTGTCTGATTTGCTCACTAGTGTTTCCTAATATTCTAGAGCAGTGCCTGGCAATAAGATGTGCTCAATAAGTAATTGCTGAATAAGAGAATGAGTGATGAATTCATTCCACCCACTTTGCCTGGCCAACTTCCCTGCAAACTTCAAGCCTCAGCTTAAATATCACTTTCTCCCAAAAGGCTTCCTCAGACTGCCCACCCTCTACCCATTAGATGAGATTCCTCCATTCTTTGCCTCTTCCTTCATTATGCTAATCCCTATTATAATTCACATAATGATTCTTTTAAGCACACATTTAATGCCTGTCTCCCTTCCAGAATATGAGCTCCCTGAGAGCCAAGATGGGGTGTGTCATGTTCCCAGCTCTACCTAGCACCCAGCAAGTGCCCAGCACCAGTTAGGCACATAGTAAATATTGTTGCATAAAGGACAGAGGCTGCTCTACAAAAAAGATTTTATCTAGGAAGTTCTGTGGATCTGTAAAGATTCATCCTAAAGAGCAGCACATACCATCATTGTCCATGAAATACCAAAAAATCTCATTACAACGGCTTTTCTTCTTGACTTTTTTTCTTCTTTTTTTTTTGCTCAACGGCCTGACAGAGGTTTCTGCTTTCCCCACGCCCCAAGCATCCACACAGCTGCATGCTGAGCCCAACTTATTCAGAGAGACAGCTTCCTGTCACATGGGGGACTCCGGAATTAGTGTTCTGCCACAGCTGAGCAGTCACAAGAGCCCCGCTCATCCTCAGGTTGATCCCAAGGTCCAAACTCTCCAACACCTGTGTGGCCTCTGCACGTTCAGCGCCAGCTACCCGGTCGCACTCTTCCCAGTGGGAAGGAGACCAGTCTGGTTCTTCACGGGCACCTATAGGGATAGGTGATGAAGAGGGGGGCGGACTGGGGCTGTTACAGGACTTACTGCTGGGGATCTAGGAGAGAGGCCTGGAGCGCCAGTTGAGAGCCTGAGTGGAGAAGTACAGAGACCACTCAAGGGTAAGATAAATGCAACACTTCCTGTTAGTTCAGTGCTGTTTATCTCCAACAGGTCCATCACCATCTGCTAATGCCAGCTTCCCACCTCCATCAAAGGGATGGGTAAACTGTATCATTGGGATCGAGGATCTAATCTAACTGCGTCAGGTTAGCTCTGCCACTTATGGCTTACTCATGTGAGTCAGGCATTTGAGAGCCCCAGGCCTCAGTTTCCTCACACGATGAAATGACCATAATGCCTATCGAGTGGTGCTGTTGTAGGGATCCAGGATTCATGAATAATAGTAATCACAATATTGACAGATAACAATGTGAGAGCACTTACTACTTACAGACGTTGTATGATAGTGTGATAAACTCTAGGTACATAAAATCACCGAATCCTCAAAACTCGCTTCTGAGAGAGAGAGCTTCTTCTTATTCCCATTTTGTAGATGAGGAAACTGAGGCTGCAAACAACGGTTCAGCCATTTGCCCGAGGCGCTCCAGCTGACACAATGCCACAGAATCCATATGGCTTCCCATTACCCTCAGGGTTCGGAGCTCAGACTCCACAGCCCAAAAGCATAGATTAAAATCCGGGCTCTGCAGCATACCAGCCAGATGACCTTCCTCTGTCCACTCATTCCTCAACCTGGCCAAGCAACTCTGTGGAGATGATTTCCCAGGCAGCATCCCGCTCATCTCGAGGGTTGCCCCGGCCACCTGACTGGATAGTAATTTATGGGGAGCTCAGTTCAGCAAGAATACAGCCACCTTCATAAAGCTTTCATTTCTCCTCTCTGGATATATAAAGGCCCTGTTCTAAACTAGGCTTTTAATACCCTTCACTGTTCCCCATACTTCAAGTTGGTCTTCTTCCAGACACAAGAGCTGAATATACTTTTTATACCTGCCCTTGTTATTCTGTGCTTCTGAAGAAGACCAGGAAGCGGGTGGGGTTCCCTGTGGCCCACAGAACTGCTGGGGGCGCTAACCCCCCAAAGGAGTCTCGCCACAGCAGCAGGAGAATTGGGAGGATTATAAAGTAAAATTGTCCCCAGTGGTAAAAAATCTGACCTAATAGTCAGTGCCTGCCTGGGTGTCTTCTCAGTAAACAGTCTGAAATCCTGTTTCCCCTGGAATTACCACCTTGTTGAAATTTGCTTTTGGTATTTACCAGATATTTTGAAGACCTGGATATGCTGCAGGAAACAGAACCCCACTAGGACACCCCAAGCTGTGCTGGCCCCACCCTACCCAAAAGCCAAAATGCTGGCAGCCTAAAACCCAAGACTTCTCTTGAGCCAGAAAACAGGCCTTTGCTCAATTTAAAAAGGCAAATGAGAAGGAAACTTCTGGACCAGGTGATAATTTCAGGGTGATTCTCCTTTAAAAACAAACACAAATATTTTTCCTCACCATGCTTATAAGGATACAGGAACCACATGGTAGGCTCCATCCTAGGTGGATTTAATCCTTAGGGACTGAATTGCAGAATGCCCTCCACCTCATTTGCAGATAAGAAAAGTAAGGCTCAGAGAGGTCAAGGAACTTGCCCATAGTCGCAGAGCCTGTGAGGGCAGATAGGACTCAGATGTAGGTCTGTCTGACTCCAAAGTCTAGTCTTCCTTTGTGCCTCTCTGAAAACTGGATTGATCGCATCTCTTGGGCCAAGAAACCCTTTAGCCCCCTCCACACTCCTGCCAAGAAGCTGCTTCAAAGATGGTTTGAACAAAGGAGAGATGACAATGTACTCACGGAAGAGTGCCATGCACATTTTCACTATGCCTGCACAAGAAGGGACAGCTACTGGTGACAAAGGGAATGTTTCAATCTAATAATTGGGCTTACTGTCTGCATGACAAGTATAACTGGTTTGACTGATGTTGTCAGTGAGCTGTTTCGGGGAGGGATAGGCCCAGTTTTGTAGCTGAAGCAACTAGTTAATCTGCTGAGCTTTCCATTGTCACTGGGACACCACATAGAACCAAGGTGTTCAGCTCAGAGGTTTCACACTTTGGCATAAGCTTTGCCACGTGGCTAACCAACTGCCCAGAATTCTAGGTTTGACTTTAAAAGATCAGGTTGGAAGCCTTTTCCTTTGTAGGAATGTTCAAAATGTTCAAGGCCACCTCTGTGCAGCTGAAACTTGCCAGCCATTCACCACTTCACCGGACATTATATTACTGCCTGATGCCTCCGGTGGTATTTTGGAAACCATTGGATTTAAAAAAAAAAAATTATTTGAGACAGAGTGTGTGCAGGCTCCATGCTCAGTGCAGAGCCTAACGTGGGGCTAGATTCCATGACCCTGGGATCATGACCTGACTCGAAATCAAAAGTAGGATGCTCCATCAACTAAGCTACCCAAGTGCCCCATGGATACCACTGGATTTTAAAATATAATATTTATGTTTTAGCAAGAGTATTATGTGAATACATGCTTAGTGTAAAAATAAATTCAAATAGGGGCACCTGGTTGGCTCAGGTCATGCTCTCACAGTTGGTGCATTTGAACCCTGAAATGGACTCTGAGCTGAACAGCTTGGAGCCTGGAGCCTCTTTCAGATTCTGTGTCTCCCTTCCTCTCTCTCTCTGCCCCTCCCCTGCTTGCACTCTGATCTCTCTCTCTCTCTCTCTCTCCCAAAAATAAATAAACATTTTTGAGAGAGACAGAGACAGAACACAAGTGGGTTAGGGGCAGAGAGAGAGGGAGACACAGAAGCAGAAGCAGGCTCCAGGCTCTGAGCTGTCAGCACAGAGCCCGATGCGGGGCTCAAACTCACGAGCTGTGAGATCATGACCTGAGCCGAAGGGCTTTTAAAAATTATCATTGGTATCATACTATATAAGTTATTCTAGAGCATGTTGTTTTTATTCAACAATCTCTTTTTATTCAGTATGTAGAGCTCGATATTATTCTTTTAAGCTGCTATACAGCATTCTGGAATTGATTGAACCATTTCCCTATAATTAGACATTTAGGTTATTTACAGTTTGTTACTGCCATAAACAATGTGGTAATGAACTCACACTGTTATCCTTGTATATCTGAGGGAAGATTCCTTGATTGCAGGCACTGCAGTGTATGTTCATGTCCGTTTTTTATTTTGATAGAAAAATGACCAAATTACTTGTCCCTCTCCTCAGTAAAAAAGCAAAACCAAAACCAAAAACCAATACCAATTTCATCCCGAACCAACAGTACGTGAAAGAAAATGAAAAATGGGCAATACCGACACCTCCAGCCACTGCATGAGAGTGGGTCTTTGCCAGCTAAAATGTTATTCTTCATACCAGAACTTCCTGGTAGCTGATAAGGGAAGTTACCTCTGGTTCCGCAGAGGCATTTGGTGAGCGGTCCCCTACTCTACTTTAGCTAGGCTCCACTGCCAGCTCGGGTTCCCTCCGTTTTGTGTTCTCCTGAGCTCTCATCTTTCCATATCCTAACTGATGTATTCATTTGCAGCTCCTCAACTAGGGAATGACCTCCTCTGGGGCAGAAATGATGCTTTAGCTCCCTTTGTATCCCCAACACCTATCACGGTGCCTGACGTTTGTCAGTCCTTTCTGAGCTGTGGCTTGAATCAATGGCCCTAGGCAGGGAGGGAGAGGAAGAGAGGGAAGAAGAGAGAGGGAAGGAAGGTAGGCTGGTTCCCTGACAGAGCTGTGAGATAGAGTAAAGCTCTGTATCGAGTGGAGAGACTCCAGCTTGCTCGTCCTGCGGTACCCTGGAAATGTGAATGTTTGGAACCGGGGAGAGAATGTATTTTTTTTTCTTTACCCAGTCACATACCTGACAGAGGTGACATGGCCCATCTCCATTCGAAAAACGGCAAGATAAATGCAGGATTTTTGAGACAGAAAAACCACATTCGTTTTGTTCTTTTGAGTTTTCCACTTTACTCTTTCCTTTTCCTGCAGCTGTCTCAGATTCTGGCAAAGCTGTGTGTGGGGAAACGAAGATCAGAGCAGTTTCTGCTTTGACTCCAAGGGTCTTTCCCAGGATCTGTTCTCTTAGCGCTCAGAGGGTTTCCTACCACCACGCTGTCTTCTTTCCCGCTTAATTTTCCAGGCATCCTGCAACCTTCCTGCCCACTCCCTCCTGCCTTAACTTTCTCTCCAATGCAAAGGAACCCCCTGAAGGGAATCCCATGCTCATTATTTAAACAGCTGGAGAACTGCTTTGTCTTTTCTCTACCTACACGTTGTATACAGGACTTACAGGATATGTTTTATCATTGACTCTTGAGCTGACTGAGGCGATCCAGGAAATATTTAAAATTTCCCGACTGCAGTCAAGTTCAAGACACTGCTAGAGCCGCTCAGGCTGAACTTGCAAAAACCATATCCAAGGCCCATATCACTTAATGATCTCAAGTATAAGAGGAGAATCTATACATAAAGGCCAACATCCACACACAAGAGGAAGGAAAGGGGAAAAATGAAAGGAGGGGAGTGGATCCTAAAAGAAGGACATGAACTTTCTAGTTGAGGACAAGGCAAAGCTGGCACATCTTATTTCATTCAACTAGAATGATGGATCCGCAGGTAGCACCTTCTCTGGAAATCCCTCTGGCATGCTAGTTTAAATATGCTGCATTAATGCAAAGTAAGCTGCCTGTGTGTCTGGAACACTTGTTTTCCTGCTAATGACCAAATGTTTACTATATCCACCAGCTGCTTCAATACCCCAGGCCTCCGAGATGGCTGTAATGAAGCAGCAGCATTGGTCATCAGCTTCCCTCGGCAATGTTTAGTGCTTTCTGTTCATACCTACCACCTGCCACCCAGAGGGGCTTTGTCTTGTACGAGCATTCCTCTACCATTACCATTTCTGAATGGGAGCTTTGTGACTGGAAGACTCCTGTAGGAAGTCTCTATATATGTTGTTGTTGTTGTTGTTGTTGTTGTTGTTGTGTTTTCCTTTTTAAAATCAATTTATTCTTTTTTAATTTTATTTAAATCCAAGTTAGTTAACATATAGTGGGAAAGTGATCTCAGGAGTAGAACCCAGTGATTCATCATTTACGTATAACACCCCGTGTTTGTCCCAACAAGTGTCCACCTTAGTGCCCATCACGCATTTAGCCCATCCCCTCACCCACCTCCCTTCTAACAACCCTCAGTTTGTTCTCTGATTTTAAGAGTCTCTTATGGTGTGCCTTACTCTCTCCTTTTATCCTATTTTTCCTTCTCTTCCCCTATGTTCATCTCTTTTGTTTGTTAAATTCTATATATGAGTGAAATCATGATATTTATCTTTCTCTGACTGACTTATTTTGGTTAGCATAATACATTCTAGTTTTATCCACGATGTTGCAAATGACACATTTTCATTCTTTTTCACTACTGAGTAATATTCCTGTGTGTGTATATACACACACACACACACGCACACACACACACACACGCACACACACCACATCTTCTTTATCCGTTCATCAGTTGATGGGCATTTAGCCTCTTTCTATAATTTGGCTATTGTTGATAGTGCTGCTGCAAATATTTGGGTGCATGTGCCCCTCTGATTCCGCATTTTTGCATCCTTTAGATAAACACCTAGGTTAATTACCTAGTAGTACAACTACAAGTAGTTCTATTTTTAATTTTTTGAGGAACCTCCATACTGTTTTCCAGAGTGGCTTCACCAGTTTGCATTCCCACCAGCAGTCCAAAAGTGATCCCCTTTATCTGCATCCTTGCCAACATCTGTTGTCCCTGAGTTGTTAATTTTAGCCATTCTGACAGGTGTGAGGTGGTAGTATTTGAAAGCCAATTAGGAAATAAAAATATTTTCTTATCTGGAATTTTTTTTCTGTCTTCTGTCTCCTATGCTGCCTACCACAAGCACTACCAGCTCTCCTATGCAAGGACATCTTACTAAATGCTATCCCCTGCTTTCTGGTTTTATATATGTATATTATATACATATATATATATATATATATATATATATATATATATGTAATTGATAGAAGTATATAATGTACAATAATATAGTAATTATAATTATCAGCACATTATGACCTATTTCATTTCTCCAACTAGTAACACATTTGAACTTCCTCAAAACCAGAAGTTCCTAGCCACAACATTGAAAGACTTGTTATGTGTACCAGTGCTTTTGGTAACATGTTGCCGGCACCCAACTCAAACCGGGTTAAATAATAAAAAGAATATATTAGCTCCTACCAGATAGATAGATGATAGATAGATACTTGATAGGTCCACCGTTGTGTGGACTTCAGACATGTTTGTATATGGCTCCAGCCCCCTTAATCTGCAATTCTGTGAGTTGTGCTGGCTTTGCCTCTAGCTTACTTTGCTCATGGTAGCAAAATGACAGCAGCAGTCCCAGGCTTCACATCCACACTGCACTATATCTAGGAGAAAGCTTCTCTTCCTTTTCCCAGCCTTCCACCCCAAGCATCCAACCACAGTCCCATCTTTCTCTCCAGGGAAACACAGGTCACATGCCTTCCTCTGAGCAAACAGAATGTTCACAGGTTTTCTTAAGTCAATGGAGCCTACTCCTCAAGCTAGGAATGGATTAGTAGCAACCTAACCCCATGACTACTGTGCCCTGGGGGGGGGGGTGTGAAATGGGGATGAGAAGGCGGGCAGGAATGTCCCCCACACAGAAGGCACTGGAGGAAGAGGGGGAGAGATTCTTATCAGTGTCACAGTCCAGAAGTTTCCTTACTAATAACATGAGTGAGCTGAGCATGTGACATATTATCTAACAGGTATGACTCGAAAGGTTAAGAATCCCCGTTCTAAACCATCAGCTACTCAAGGGCAAGAATTGTTTTCTTTGTTGCTATAGCACATAACAATGGTGAACCGAGTTTACTTCTGGTCTCCCTTACCGCTCAGCTGCCCCCCTCTGTTTTCTCTCCTCTGACAGTATCCTCATGTTTACCCTCCTCTTTCCTAGACCCACATTCCATCTCCCCAAAGGTTTCTCATCAAGGAAAAGCATGTCTACTGTCCAGCCCCACCACCCTTCTCTGGAGAATGTAGTTTGGAAAGAAGATGATAAGTGTTTAGATGCGTGATCAAGTGAAGTGACTTCATTAAGAGCGTCACATAGAGAAAGATGTGTTTCCTGTGTCAACAGCAAAAGGCACCCATCCATGAACTTAGATGCCATTTGTGAAGCCACGTGGCCAGACCTGGAGTTGCATTAGGCTTTGATGCGACTGGATTTTATAAAAGAAAAAGCTTTATTTAGACTGAACATGTGCCATTTGTCCTGCTATTTTAGGATATACATTTCCTATTATTTGTGTAGAGGTGATGAGTTAAAGCTGAGCTACAGGTGTGCTTTTTCAGTTCCCCTTGAGACAGGCACTTAGCAAAGACCTGTTTATATAGTCTGGGGTATAACCTGTGGCTATGGATTTCTTCATCTCATAGGAAGCTGGTCTAAATAGGACTACACTGGGGTACCTGGGTGTTTCAGTCGGTTGAGTGCCCAACTCTTGATTTCAGCTCAGGTCATAATCTCAGGGTCGTGGGATCGAGCCCCACATTGGGCTGCTCTGTCCTGAGTGTGGATCCTGCTCCAGATTCTGTCTTCCTCTGCCTCACTCCCCTACTTGTGTTCTTTCTCTAAAAAAATTAAAATTAAATAAAAATTTAAAAAATAAAAATAAACAGGACTAAATTATGATGTTTAGAAGTCATAAGCATGGACTGATGATGGTGCTCTCCCTTCTCTAATCAAAAACAAAAAAAAGTGCTTAACTAAAAATATAAAATTTGCACACATGCAGAAATCACAATGACTTCATTTTGGCTTTATGAATGGCAAGATGCTGAATATATTCAATTGATTTGAATTCTTTTCTCCCCTCCTTCCCCATGCCTCTCTTCTAGTGTCCTTGCTTTGCTGGTGGGATTTTAAGTACATGCCTATTCTATCTTTTGAATATTCCAGCCATGGGTCTAGAAGGGAATCAGATAGCTACCTTTGCCCCAGTGAGGTTAGCTCTTCTAACCTGCTGACTGAACTTTTCCTGGAAAAAAAACAAGAACAAACAAAAACAGAAGCCTTAGGGAAGCTTAGTTCTACCAAAAGCAGTGTTGAGTTCACCAAAAGAATCCAGCCTCCCAGACAGTGAACACTTCAGCTGCTGATGCGGTGACCTCATGGTAAGAGAAGTACCTTCTCTGACCAGGAAATATTAGGACTACTCAAGAGTCCATGTCCCTCAGCCCCACAGGACGGAGACCATCCAAAGCTCCATCCAAAGCCAGTCCTTCATCTTATGTGCACTTGACCCAATCCCCCTTAGCTACTCAACGACAATGCTTCAGCATTTCTTCCCTCCCTTTCTTACATCCTCAGAACTCTCTCCTTTATACTGGGTCATTCCCATCAGCCAACAAACATGCCATTACTTCTTTTACCTTTAATAAAACTAATAACCTCCAAATCCCCTGAATCTACAGCCCATTTCTCTACTCTCTTTGGCAATCAAACTCCAAAAAACAGTTGTCTGTTCTTGGAGACTAATTCCTTCTCTCCCATGAAGTCTTGAATCCAGTCCAGACATATATCCCCCACTCCCTCAAGCCATTGAAAGAGCTCTCTTCATGGTTACCAGTGACCTCCTGTTACTAAATCCAACAGTCGATATTGAGCTTTGACATTGGTTCATAGGACACCACTCTCTCTTGGTTTTCTTCTTACCTCCCAGGCTCTCCTCCTCAGTATCCATCGCTAGTCACTCATCTTCTCTGCAAAGTTGGATTGCCCCAGGGACTCCATTACTTCTCATTTTATACTCCCTCCCTTGGTGATCTCATTCAACTCATGACTTTAATCTTATGTTAACAACTCCAAGAATTCTATCTCCAGCTCAGACCTCTCCCCTGCACGTCAGACTCATAACACAGGCAACTCAACACTTCCATTTGAATGTCTCATAAATATTTTTTAATTCAACGTGTCCAATGTGAACCTTTATTTTCTTCTTTCACTGACTCCCATCCCTACCAAATCTGTTCCATCCTCAATCTTCTCCATCAACTGAGATGGAATCCCTTTTTGCTCAAGTCTAACCAATCCAGCAGCACATCTATATTGAAAATAGAGCCAGAGTCCAGCCTCTCCAGTTATTAATACCTGGTCCAGACCTCCCCAGGATTACTGGCCACCATGCATCCACCTTGCCCTCTATAGTCTATTTGCAACACAGCAGCCACACCAATCCACAAAAATCATATCGTAGTACTCCAGTGGCAAAAGCGAAGGTCTCAAATATTTTGTCCCCCCTTTGCTTCCTGATTTCTCTCCTACTTCATTCCCCTGCTTAGTTCCACTGCAAGTACTCTGGCCTTCCCTCTCTCTCTCAAGCACATGACAATTTTTTCACCCCCTGCAAATGCTTGCTGAAATGTCACCTTCTTGATGAATCCTATCTGAGCATCCAACTTCAGAGTGAAATCTGCCCATCTCCCCCGACTCCTAACCTTCCTTATGTTGTTCTGTTTTTTCCAAAGCATTTACCACTTTCTAACATGCTATATAATTACTTATTTTCAGTGCCTATTATTTATTGTCAGTCTCCTAGCAACCTATGGAATGCAAGTTTGGAGGCAGGGAAGTGTCTGTTTTATTCACTTTATATCCCAGGTGCCTGGTGCAGTGCCTAGTACTTACTGGGTGCTCAGTCAATTGTAATTGATTTCTATTCTATAATCAAATATTTTCACTTTATACATTGTGACTCTTTTCTATAATGAATACTTTCTTATTAAGTTCTTCATTTTTATTCTGGTATAGTTAATACATGATGTAATATTAGTTTCAGGTGTATGATTGAGTGATTCAACACTGCCTTACAACACCTGGTGCTCATCACAACATGTATACTCCTTAATCTAATTCACCTATTTAGTGTTTTTGTATTCTTTGGGTAAATATCCACTAGTGCAATTACTGGATCATAGGGTGGTTCTATTTTTAACTTTTGCAGAATCTCCATTCTGTTTTCCGCAGTGGCTGCACCAGTTTGCATTCCTACCAACAGTGCATGATGGTTTCTTTTTCTCCACATCCTCACCAACATTTGTTTATTGTGTTATAAATTTTAACCATTCTGACAGGTGTGAGGTTGTATCTCATTGTAGTTTTGATTTGCATATCCCTGATGATGAGTGATGATGAGCATCTTTTCATGTGTCTATTGGCCATGTGTATGTCTTCTTTGGAAAAATGTCTGTTCATGTCTTCTGCCCATTTTTTAATTGGATTATTTGTCTTTTGGCTGTTGACTTATAAGTTCTTTGTTTATTTTAGATACTAACTCTTTATTGGATATGTCATTTGCAAATATCTCCTCCCATTCAGTAAGTTGTCTTTTAGTTTTGTTGATTGCTTCCTTCACTGTGCTGAAGACTTTTATTTTGATGTCATCCCAAGAGTTTATTTTTCCTTTTATTTCCAGGAGACATATCTAGAAAAATGTTGCTACAGCTGGTACAATAGAAATTATTGCCTGTGCTCTCTTCTATGAGTTTTATGCTTTCAGGTACCACATTTAGGTATTTAATCCATTTTGAGTTTATTTTTGTGTATGGTATAGGAAAGTGGTCCAGTTTCACTATTTTGCATGTTGCTGTCCAGATTGCCCAACATTTGTTAAAGAGACTGTCTTTTTCCCATTGAATATTCTTGCCTCTTTTGTTGAAGATTAATTGACCATATACTGATGGGCTTGTTTCTGGGCTAACTTGTTCTATTGATCTGTGAGTGTATTTTTGTGTCAATACCATACCATCAAAAAGATTATGACAGCTTTGTAGTATAACTTGAAGTCTGAAATTGTGATGCCTCCAGCTGTGTTTTCCTTTTTCAAGATTGTTTTGGCTATTCAGGGTCTTTTGTGGTTCCATACAAATTTCAGGATTATTTGTTCTAGTTCTGTGAAAAATGCTATATTTTGGTATTTTGATAGAGACTGCATTAAATCTGTAGATTGCTTTGAGTACTATGGACATTTTAACAATATTTGTTTTTCCAATCCATGTTCATGGAACATCTTTTCATTTGTTTGTGTCATCTTTAAATTCTTTCATTGGTGTTGTATAGTTTTCAGAATACAGGTCTTTCATATCCTTGGTTAAGTTTATTCCTAAGTATTTTATTATTTTTAGTAGAATTATAAATGGGATTACTTTCTTAATTTTTCTTTTTGTTGCTTCATTATTAGTATTGACAAAAGCAACAGATTCCTGTACATTGATTTTATATCCTGCAACATTATTGAGTTTATTTACCAGTTCTAGTAGGTTATTTTTTATGAAGTCTTTATGGTTTTCCATATATAATATCATGTCCTGCAAATAGTGAAAGTTTTACTTCTTTGTTACCAATTTAGATACTTTTTATTCCTTCTTTTTGTCTTATTGCTGTGGCTAGGACTTCCAGTACTATGTTGAATAAAAGTGGTGAAAGTGGACATCCTTGTCTTGTTCCTCATTTTAGCGAGAAAGCTTTCATTTTTTCAGTATTGAGTATGATGTTAGCTGTGGGTTTTTCGTATATAGCCTTTATTATGTTGTGGTATGTTCCCTCTAAACCTGTTTTGTTGAGGGTTTTTATCATAATTGGATGTTGTATTTTATCAAATCCTTTTTCTGCATCTTTTAAAATGATCGTATGGTTTTTATTCTTTCTCTCAGTAATGTGATGTATCACATTGATTTACGAATATTGAACCGCATGGCATCCTGGGATGCCACTTGACTGTGATGAATTATTTTTAATGTATTGTTAGATTAGGTTTGCTAATGCTTTGTTGAGGATTTTTGCATCTGTGTTCATCAGAGATATTGGCCTATAGTTCCCTTTTTTTAATGTCTTTATCTGGTTTTGGTATCAGGGTAATGCAGACCTCATAAAATGAATTTGGAAGTTTTCCTTCCTCTTATATTTTTTGGAATAGTTTGAGAAGAATAGGTATTAACTCGTTTTTAAATGTTTGATAGAATTCACTGTGAAGCCATCTGTTCCTAGACTTTGGTTTGTTAGGAGTTTTTCATTACTGAGTCAATTTCATTGCTGGTAATCAGTCTATTGAAATCATCTATTTTTGATATATGATTAATGCTTTTATGTTTGATTCTATGTCCCATCCTATATGGATAAGTGACATACAAAAGACCCTAATTTCATGCCTTTGTCACTGTCATGTGAGTAAAAATATATTCATATTTTCTCTCTAAATGAAAAGGACTTTCGAGCCCCATCTCTCCATATCCATCCTAAGCATCATTCCTGTTTTGGAATACCACAAGGAAATTAGCAGGGGATAATGAAAATCAGAACAAAAACAACAACCTGTTTCTCTCCAAATTGCAGAATTTGTAGTTCAAGCACTTTAGCAGTGGCATAATGGTTAAGAACACAAGCTTTGGGGTCAGACTGCCTGATTTCTTTTCCTGGGCCCAGGACTTATGAGGCTTCCTTTTTGTCTGTTGTAACCCTGTCATTACTTTTTAAATTGTTGTTGTTCCCAAAATAATTGGATGGAGGTGTGGTAGGCAGCATCATGGCTCCCAAAAGATGTCCTCATCCTAGTCCTAAAATCTGTGACTTTGTTATGTTCCATGGCAAAAGGGATGTTACAGATGGAATTAAGCCAGAGAGATTATCCTGGGTTATCTGAATGGGTCCAGTGTCATCACATAGGCCCAAAAAAGCAGCAGAGGAGGAAAAGAATCAATGAAAAGAGGCATGAAGAACATGACACATGCAAAAGACTCAACCCACTGTTGCTGGCTTTGAAAATGAAGGGGTGATGAGCCAAGGAATATGGGTTGCCTCTGGAGGCTGAGAAAAACCCTAGCCAGAGGCCAACAAGGAAACAAGACCCCATCCCTACAAGTACAGGAAATGAAATCCAGCAACATGAATGAGCCTGGATGTGGATTTTTCCCCTAACACATACCATTTATTGTGTACCATATACTCCTGCAGAACGGCTTTCAAGTGGGATGGTGTGACTATAAACAAGCACAAGCGCCTCAAGTTAGACACCATGCTAGAATCTTCACACACATCATCTCATTTAAAAACACAGAGAGACTGGGGCACATGTATAGCAAGACCTTTACACTCAGGGTAGAACATCAAGAGTTGGATTGTGAAAGGGAAAAAATCACACCAGAAATCATGGCTGAGGTTACTTGATTTCACAATTACAGTACTTTTCATTAAAATCTATTATTTTTATTATAAAAAGATTTCAGGGGTGCCTGAGTGGCTCAGTCATTTGAGCACCCAACTCTTGATTTCGGCTCAGGTCATGATCCCAGGGTCATGGAATCAAATCCCTCATCAACTCTGCACTGAGCATAGAGCCTGCTTGGGATTCTCTCTCTGTCTCTCTCTCTCTCTCTCTCTGTCTCTCTGACTCTCTCTCCCTCTCTCTGTCTCTCTCTCTCTCTCTCTCTCACTTTCTCTCTCCCTCTGCCCCTTTCCCCCACTCACACTCACAGTTTCTCTCTCTCTCTCTCTCTCTCTCTCTCTCTCTCTCTCTCAAAAACAAAAAAAATGGGGTGGGGGGCATGCCTGGGTGGCCCATTTGGTTAAGTGTCTGACTTCGGCTCAGGTCGTGATCTCATGGTTTGTGGGTCCAAGCCCTACATCAGGCTCTGTGCAGACAGCTGGGAGCCTGGAGCCTGCTTCAGATTCTGTGTCTCCCTCTCTCTCTGCCCCTCTCCTGCTCGCTCGCTCGCTCTCTCTCCCTCTCTCTCTCAGAAATAAACATTAACATGTTTTTTAATTCTCAAAGATATATAACAGAGACTAAGATGACAAAAATCAATTTACCCATCATCCCCATCAATCAGATGTAATAGATCTTACCATATTTTACTCAGATCAAAACAGAATAGCCCAGATATGCTGTAAGCCCCCAGGTGCCCGGCCAGCTCTCATCCCCTCCTTACTTCCTCAGAGGTAGCCTTCTTCTCTAAGTGGTGGAAATGCTCCCTGTTCAGGTTTCCGCATTGTTACTATATATGCACATACCCATATCGCATTACATAGTGTGGGTATTTCAGCCTTACAAACGGTAATGTGCTGTACTTTGCATTCTGAAACTTGCCTTTTCTACTCCACATTGGTCTCCATGCTTATCTACATTGATATCTATAGATCTAAGTTATTTGTTGTAGCTGTTTGGACAGCATTCTATTGAATGAATTCACAACAGTTTATTTGCTCATTTACATATTAATAGACATTTAGCATGTCTCCCCGTTTTTTGCCATTACAGACACTGCCATAATCAGCTCTCTCATACAGGTATTGCTGTGCGCATGTGGGGACTGTCTCTAGTTTATATATCTGTCACTCACATCTCGGAGAGAACTCTTGCCACAGAGGTCACGTCTGTCTCTGCAGCTTCACACCTCCTGGCATTGCCAGATGTTCTGGAAAGTACTTGTCCCGATTGACCCGCCCAGAGCAGCACTTCAGAATTTCCCTACCTCGTCACAGCAGTCATTATCATCAGACTTTTAAAACATTTCCCTGAGAGTTATGGAATTGTTCTTTTACTTATAATTCCCTAGTGAGGGTGACCATCTTTCCATATCTTAACTGGCCAATTTCTCTCTTCTAGAAATTTCTTATTTATATCTCTTGTCCATTTTTTTTAATTGAAAGGTTTGTCTGTTTCTGGTTCGTTTGCCACTCATTACATAATCCAGAAACACATTCTTTGCTCATTTATGCATTACAAGTATCAGAGCACTTGGGTGGTTAAGTGTCTTGACTCTTGTTTTCAGCTCAGGTCGTAATCTCACAGTTGTGAGATGGAGTCCCCTGTCTGGCTCTGTCCTGATGGTGCACACCCTGCTTGGGATTCTCTTTCTCCTTCTCTTCCTGCCCCTCTCCCCAACGTGTGTGCAGGTGTGTGTACTTACTCTCTCAAAATAAATAAAAATTAATAAAAATCGAAAACATAAGAACTACAAACATCTTCTCCCAGTTGATTTCTTACTCAATTTTATTTTGGGTGCCTTTTTTAAAACAAATGTGGAAACTGACTTAACACAGACAAATTTATCAATCTTTTCTTTTGTGGTGTGTGATTCCTGGGTCTTGTTGGTGAAACCCTCTCTATCTGCCCTCAGAGGATTCTTAGAGGTGACTTTGAGAACATCAAGGAAGGAGAAAGGTGAGAAGGGGCCAGATTTGTAAGCTTTTCTGTCTCTGCTCCACTCAGAATAGCACCTCATATGTCTGTTTTATATTTGGACACCTGCATAGATTTGCATTGAAGAAATTTTCTTGCGGTTAAAAAAAATGTTTAACTTTGAATATTATTGCATTTGCACAGAGATTCCTGTCCACCAAGACAAAAAGAGAAAGATCATAAGTTACATGAACTCATAAGAGAAAATAAAGAAGAAATATAATGTGCCATGTAGCTTTTGTTTGCTGGGAAAAGGAGGACAATGTCCGTTTTCTTAGAGAAGGAAGCTGTTAGTACTAAGTCCTAAGCGCAATGCACCCTGTGGACATTGGTGAAGGAGGAACACAGAAATAGCATAAAGAGTCATTTTCAGAATGTTCAGGAAGATTCTCTTAGGGCCTTGCTAACTAGCAGGACACAAAGAGTTCATCTCAGAATACAGGGTCCTGTCAGAGCTTTACTGAAATAAGATAATACGTGTATTCTGGCCACAGCCCAAGTCACAGATCTGCTGTGAGCTTCACATAAGACTGCTTATTGGTGCCTTGCATCTGGTAAATCAGAGGGTCTGGTAGAAAGAGCAACTCTCCCCTCACCAGGCATCCACCCTGATTTTCAGCCTCTGTTCTCCTCTTCCTTCACTCTGGTAGGAGTAACAGAACCTACTATTTAATGAACTCTAATCCTTCATGTCTCTAAAGATGTGTGTGTTCAGCAGGCTATAAAGGTACAGTAAGCATCCACAAATCACTTCTACCTTCCAGTTTATAAACCTTTCCCAGCCACAACTCCACATTTGTGAATTTAGTTCCTGTTACCACATGTGGAAATCTAGCTCATTCTTTATTGTGGTGATGGCTGGATAGCCTTTATTAGCTGGATGATCTTATTTGGAAATAAATACACATGTCTTCAGAGATATGTTTCTATGCCTAGCAAAAGTGTAAAGCCAAAAGAATAAAACATTTTACTTTAATATTAACCTGGTTTCTTCTTTAACTCTTTTGCTCCTCCTACATATTTATATTTTTCCCATAGTTTTTCTTTCTTTTCTTTTCTTTTCTTTTCTTTTCTTTTCTTTTCTTTTTTGGGGGGGGGGTTGTATTATGGTCTCATTATACATTCTCCGTGCTTAGTCTCTATGATTATGCTTCACTTTGCTTTTTTTTTAAATGTAATCTGCTTAGGTTTAAAATGATCTGTTTTGTCAAACAGGGTTAGCACACATGATAATATGTTTCCTGGCATCCTGCCACTTCCCCATCACCCAGCTCTGTGGATTTAAGGCTTGATTCTTCAGGAATGTGTGGAACTGTTCTGAATAAAGATAAAGTAAAGAATTCAAAACTCTTCTCCCAAGAAAGGCATGCAGAGTGATTTTTCATACCTGTACAGTAACGAGGCTGAGTGAGGCATTTCCTTTGAGCAGTAAGAATATTAGAATTAAGTACCACTCAGCCAGATTTTTCTGTCCTCACCCTGGGGTATGTATCAGAGGAACTTCCATTGTGTATTCATCTGTGGACATTTCCCCCTGAAAGTATTTGTTTCATGGGGCTGGAAACTGAACCAAGCAAAACGAACACAAAGATTTCTCTCCAAATTGTAAGAGACCTGTAGGCACAGCTCTAAACAACTCCAGGGCCAACACACATACAGCCTCATGTGTTTCCTCACAAAATATCATGTATCTCAACTTCCATGACTTTCAAAGTATAAGGGAACTAGATTCACTCATTACTGTTAAGGTCTTGGCAGGCAGGCAACAGAATTCCACTCATAGGGTTTCATCGAAGAGTGTTTGATAAAGGAATTATTTATATGGTAAATGGATCCCACAAAGGATGTGGAAGCTTCAGGGACTGCCAGTGAACAGCAAGGAGACGTTTCCAACCCTAGAGCTGAAGAGGAAGGGAAGGCAAGGGTGTTGCGGAGCCTAGTGAGAGCAGGAGGACAGAGCTGCCTGGCAGGAGCTGTGGTCAAAGCAAGTGTGGCCAGTTGGCAGTGGGGAAATGAAGAAGGGGCAGTCACAAAATAGTCCAGCTCCTCTCCCTTTCTTCTTCTTGTCTCCTCTTCCATTGGCCAAACCCAATCAGCAAAGCCAGCAAGCTAGGGAGCCAAGTTAGGTAGCCCATGGATCAGTCTGCTGGGACACAGAGAAGGGTAGAGAAATGCATGGCAGGAAAGGCAGGGTTGCAAGTAGGCAGATGGAAAATGATCAGCACTGGGGTTAAGTGGGAGGAGGTTTGAAATTTGCTCAAGACTGTCTTTTCAAGGACAATCTGATTTAGTTCGTGAGACTTGGGATTATAAATGGCTTAATTTGTTTGTGAAGAAGCACCTCAGTCTTCTGAGTGATCTGGCCTTGCTGAGACATAGGAGCTGAGAGCCAGCTAGAAGTCTACTGACCTGTCAGAGTGATAAGTGTTTGAGCTAGAAGGGACCTTTCAGAAAGCATCTAATTCAACCGCTGCTCTTTAGAAATAGGAAAAAATGAAGTCTGTAATGTTTCTTCCTTCATTCTTTCCTTCCTTCTTAAGCAGACAAATATTTATTTGATTGCCTGCTCTGTGCCAGGTACTATTCTCATGAGAATTCAACAGTGAGCAACACAAACTCACGTCGAGCTCACCTTCTAAGCAACAACAGTAACAAAAATATATGATAGGTCAAAGGGGGATATGTGCTGTGATGGAAAATAAGGCAAGATAAAGGGTGAGAGAGCCATGGAGGACAGGAGATGGGGTTTCTCCTTTATTCCATAGACGTAGAAGACCTCTTCAGTTGGCATTATTTGAGCTAGGATCTGAAGAAGGTAAGGGAAGAGCCATGTGGACATGCAGGGCAAGAGCATTCCAGGCAGGTGGGGGGAACAGGAAGTGTCAGGGCCCCCTGAGTTGGAGCACGCTCAGCACAGAGCTTGGTGAGACAGGAGGGAGGTGATAGGAGGTGATGCTGGCAAGGCAGCTGTGAGCCAGAGCTGAGGAGCCTTGAAGGCTGTGTGGAATTTGGTTTCATTCTGGGGTGATGGGAAGCCATTGGAGGTATCAAGAAGGGCAGTGATATGGCTCATGTGTTGAAGCAGGGAGCCCAGTGACAGGTTGTTCACAGTCATCTGTTCACAGTCACCTGGGGGAGGGAGGGGAGACCAGCATGGATGTGGTGAAGGTGGTGAAAAGTCGTTGGCTTCTGGATGTATTTGAAAACAGAGCCACCTGGATTTGCTTCTAGAGGAACTGGAGAAGAGTGGGACACCAGAATCAAGGATGACTCCAAGCTTTCTGGAAAGATGGTGCTGACATTGCTGAGCTGGGAGAGGAGAAAGTTTGGTGGGGCAGGGATATAGGCAGGAGTCAGGTGAGGGGCTTGGAAGGCTTTAAAGTCTTGTTTAGATATCTGCCCCCCCCCAAACCCCTATATATGTCTACTAATACAGACGTGTGTGTGCTTGTGTGTGTGTGTGTGTGTGTGTGTGTGTGTGTGTGTGTATGAAGCTCAGGACAGGGGTTGATACTTCTATAAATTTGGAGTTAGCATTTAAAGTCATGTGAAGATGAGGTCATCTATAGCAGAAGTGTAGCTATAAAGCAGAATAAAACTTAGTGCAGAGCCTGGAACACACTAATAATAATGTTAATATCATCATCATCATCATTATCATCACCACACTCAGCCCTATGTGCCAGGCATGGTGTTAAGACTTCCACATACATTGTCTTATTCAATTCTCCTAGAGACTCTATGAGAAACTGACTATCATCCCCATTGTACATCTAACTAAAGTGAGGCTTGAGGAATTCATCAGCCTGCTGAAGTCACACAGCTAGAACATGGCAAAGCTGGGAAACAAGCCCAGTCTGACTCCAGTCGAAGCAGCCAGCCCCAGTGTCCAGAGCAAGTTTGTGGCAGACAGTGTCTGATAAGCTTCTCTCTGTGGTATGTTGCCTCTGCTGACAAAGTTCTTTTGCTTCCATGCAGTTACTCAAAATGCAGAATCACACTAGAGCATGGCAGCATCCAGATAGCAAGCACACCCCATGCTCAGCCCCACTTTACAGAGTTGATGTCATTTCTCCCTACAACATTATGAAGTGCTTGACTGTGCTCTGAGGCCAAGGTTCTGAACCACATACCTTCAGCGTCTCGCTGGTGCTCAGCATGGGACCTTGCCCACAGAAGCTGCTCTCTCATTGTGGACTGATTGACTCCAAGTCGTCTGTGGTTCCACTAGCTTGGCTTGGGTGGTGAGGCAGAGAGTGAGAAAGGAAATGTTATACTCATGGCTGGGTTTGTACATGAGGGCCAAGAAGAAACCCACCTTCTGGTAGTCACATGAGACAGACAACTTCCTAGGTATGTCTGTGATACAGTGGCCTGTTTGGGAGAAATAATCGCAATGGAGGACATGAACTGATGGGTGGTCAGCGTCCATGCTAGAGGCTCCGTTTGGTATCAGCCTCCTCTGGGGCATGGCATTCCCTGCCCCAGTCACGATCCTCTCAAGCATGAGGTTTTTCTGTGTTTTGTACCTAAGCAGACAGCACAGATAGCATCACTGTGAATCTCTACCACCAGCCTTCTGAAATGTAAACGAAACCATAATTGGAACCTTTCAAAGAGACATTTGGGTGAAGAGACTCTCCGTCCTTGGTTGTAAATAAACTGCCATCTGAAAAAGACAAAATGATAGCAATGTACCAAAATGTAAAGAGACACACACCTCAAAACACCAATGTGTCCAACACTGGCTGCATGATATATAATTTCCTCAACCTCCATTTCCCAAAGTAATCAGGAGCATGGGGAAAGGGGAAGAGCTCAGGCTTCAGAACCAGGCAAGCCCAGGTCTGAATCTAGCCCTGATGTTCCTGGGTGGTAGGTTTGGGCTGGGTGTCTAATTCCTTAGCGCCTTGTCGTTCTCATTCATAAACTAGGGAAAGAGGGAGAATAACTCTTAGTTCATAGAGTTGCTGTGAGGCTATAATGGATAGCGGCTATAACGGTGCACGGATAGCACCAATACAGGAATTGGGCCATCATATGGTATGGGATATGGTGGCTCTAGAGCTGCTGCTGATAATGTTGATGGTGGTTGCTATGGTGATGATTGTCATGATGGCACTGGTAGGCAGCATCCAGCCTAGGAGAGGCCTGGCATCTGAGGGATACAAACTGGAAGTCTGAGAGAGAATTCCTGCTTTAAAGAAGAATGTTTAGTGAAGTTTAACTAAAATACTTGAAAACCTAACCACCGAATAAACTGTTTATTAGTATCAATGAGGATATTTAACATTCGTTCGCTGTTCACTTACGTGCCAGGTGTGGCACAAAGTAGTGTATTTATATTTCATTTAACCCTCATGATACCCGTGTTGAAGAACAGAGTGTAGTTAGTGCCATGTCATTTTGGAAACCCAAGGCTCTGAGATGTTAAGTGTCTGCTCCAAGGTCACACATAAGAACTGAAGGCCTGCCTCGGAAGAGCTAAAGCAGGAATTCAAGCCCAGGGCTGAATTCCACATCTCCAGCTCATAACCACTGTACCATATTGCCTGTATTCTGAGCAGATATACAGTACTGTTCTAAAAGTAGGGCGGGCAGGGTGCTCTGAGATAGTAGAGGGTACGTAGGGCTTATGCTGATGGTTCTTTTGAGAAATTCGCACCCACTGATAGAAGTGTGTTTGGGATACATGTGAGGGTTTGAGCTAGAGAATGCAAAGAAGCAAATCAGAGAGATACCTTATTGACCCTGCATAGTATTTCTGCACTTACAGGCAGGGGATTTCACTTTGGAAATCCAGATGTGTTGCTTTTTTTTGAAAGTGGGATGATCTAGAAAAACTGGATCATATTCCAGAATGCCTTCAATTAACTGGAAGGCTGTTACCTCAAGCTTAGGTATATTTTCTTCAGTTTGCCCAATGTCTGGAACTCCTTACTTATTTTGCCTGCAAATTTTGCTTGTTTGTACACCTGACCTGACCCTATCGATATTTGAAGAGCTCCTGCTATTGAAGCTCAAACATGGAGCAGGGCACAGCTCAAGTTGCAGTTAACAGAGCAGAGGTCCTTGCCCCGTAGATGCCAACACTGAAGAAAGTGAGAAGGACCCAGATGTCCCACGGATCACCTCCATCAGGAGGCCATCTCCACCCAAGGAAGATCAATCTTTTGCCATAACAATGGGAGGGTGTTCTGATCATTACACCATCAGCCAAGGTGTCCTGGTCACCCAATGCCTGTGCCCTCTGCCCTCCTTGCTGGCTATTGACCATTGGTTCCTTTCTGTCCCTTTCACAACATTTCTGCTACTCTTTGTTTTTACTGTGGACTTCCTCCTAAGAGTGTTTTGGAAGGCTATTTTTTTTATTGTTTAAAAATACCTTGTTTTCAACTCTCCACAATTAGTTCCTGAGTTTATGAGTGAGCAGGGCCCTCACAAGCCAACGAGATAATATAAAACCTCCTTGTAAACCTTTTGTTGAAAAGATGCAGGTGCAAATAGAAGTAGAAATAAGACATCATCTTATCTATATCGCACTTTATGATTTTCAGTACACAGTCACATCTGCTCTCTTGTTTGATCCTCAAAATAATCCCGTGAGGTGGGTAGAGTGGGAGTAATGTGTTCATTTTTCAAAGGCCACAGCTCGGAAGTGACATGCTCTGAAAGGCTCAGTGGTCACTAAGAAAGAGAATGTGGACAAGTGCCCAGGTCTGACCTGGAATGGAGCTCCATAGCATAACTCACCTCTTGCCTCACCAATTAGTTGACCACCTTATCACGGACCTTTGCTCCGAGGGAACTGAAAAGTGAAATGCAAAGGCCAAGGATCTACTCATTTTACCTCCTTCTTCTTGTCTTTCCTTTTCCCCCTCTTTCCACAAATGGCTATGGAGCACCCATACCAGGCCAGGTACTGAGCTCATCCCAGGCAATACAATGAAGTCTATGTGAATAACGCCAAGTGAAGGTGGCTCGAATGCTATAAGAATGCCACTTTGTGGTTGCGTGACTTTTATGACTTTCAAAGCCATTTCACAGCAACCCTGTATGCTGAGTGTGTGACTCTCTCACAGATAGAATTTAGGCCCTGAAAAGCCACATGACGTACAGCTAGTCAGCTACAGAGCAGAAACTCAAACCCAGCTCTTAATACTTTGTGCTCAATGCTCTTTCCACTACTCATAGTAATAGCACCTAGTATTGCCTGGCACATAGTAGCTGTTTAAGAAACGTTTAAAAAACATAAATGAACATCACAGTGCTTCTCAAAATGACTGAGAACATCTAACATTAACATTCCTCTTTCAAGGCCAAGAAAACAAGGCCTTGCAGGAATCTTGCAAACCTAATACTTAGTCAAAGCCAACAATGCCTGAAATTAATCACTATTATTTTCACCTAAAGCAACATATGAAGCTAGAGAGATAGAAAAACAAACACCTCAGCTGTGGCAGATAACTGCAGATAAAGCTTTTTCTTAGGTTTGTTGACATTCTTCTTTGCCCAAGGACAATCTGTTAAGAAGAAAATATTTTCCCTATCTACCTCAAACTACATTCCGGACTCAAAGTCCAATATTGGATAATAAGTAGTGAAGCAAATTGCTTAAACTTCTCAGGCTCTTTTTTCCCTAGGTGAGTTTCCAGATCTACTATGGGTAGAGTCCCAAGAGCCTCCTCCCTGGTTTTTGTTCTCTTCTGCAAAGTGGTGGGAGACACATGGGGAGCAGTTTAGTAGAAAAACTTTAACTTGCTTGGTTCACTCATCAGTATAGAAGCATGACTGAGCAATTCAAGAGACAGTTCCTGTGGTGTGAACCTTTCCTGTCGGAGGCCTGGCTGAAGGCCACACCCTTCACCTTGGGTGGATCCAAGAGGCTCTGCTGCCTGGCACCACTCTGTAACACAGTCCACCCTTCCTTGCAGAAGCTGGAGCCAAAGTCAGTTTTCCTCTGGAAAGGGAAACCTAGATCCTGGCAAGAAACAGAGTTGCTGTCTCATTCCCCAACTTAACAGCCTCCTCTTCCTTCTCCACCAGTTGGTTCATCTTGCTTTTATCCCATTCACCCATCTCTCTGCCGCTCCCAGAATTAATAGCTTCCACATTGCACTAGGCATGGAAGTGAGAGACAACAAGAGCATGGAGCCTATAAAACACAGGATATGGAGCTATAGAGAATACAACCCTTATTTTATATTTAAGCCTCTGACCAGGTGTCTTTTTTATTCTCTATTCAATCATTCAGTGTTTCTCAAAGTGTAATCACTACACCAGAAGCAGCAACATCACCTGTGAATCTGTCAGAAATGCAAATTCTCAGGCCCTACCCCAGACCCGCTGAATCTCTCTGGGTGGAGCCCAACAACTTGTAGTTTAGCCAGCCCTGCAGGTGAGTGTGATGAACATTCAAGTCTAAGAACCACTTGTTTAAAACTTTTCTTCTTCCCACTGAGTATCATCCTCCCAGATGGTATCATTCACCCTCACAAATCTCTCTTCTAATATTTATATAAATGGACAGAGATTTTGTGATCATAATAACTGATACAGAGTCTTAAAACTATATAACCTTTTAGATAATGTCAGAAGAAATGTCAACCTCTGAAAATCCAGCTGAAAGTACTAAGGTGTGGTGGAAGGAGCATGGACTATGATATCAGACAACCATAAGTTCAAGTCCACCAGATGTTCAAATGCACCTGCTAGCCTTGGGGTTTTAGTCTAATTATTCACACCTTCTGTACATTAGCCATAAAATGAGGATAACAGACAAAAGTTACAGGGTTATTATGAACAATAAGCACATGTGAAGTGACTATAATACACATCAACCACTCAGGAAACATTCCCTTCTTCTTCTTCACCCCACCTCCAGTATAATCACAGTAGACATACACACACCTGCACCTTGGGGTGTATTTCTATACCAAGAAACACCAAGGCTTTATCAAGGAGGTCAATATATCTCCTAGGGCCAGTCAAAGACCATAATATGTCTATTGTCTAGTCAAGATGCCCAGCATCTTTCCTCAGAGTTAGAATGTGACCAATATAAAAGGTTATCACCTAGTTCTTTTATTTGATTTAGTCTTATGATGACTGTCATCAGAAGAGAGTGAAACCATAAGAGACTCTTAAAAAAACTAAGGGTTGCTGGAGGGGCTGACAGGCATTAAGAGGGGGCACTTTTCAAGATGAGCACTGGGTATCACATGTAAGAGATGAATCACTGGGTTCTACTCCTGAATCCAAAACTACACTGTGTGTTCACTAACTTGAAAATAAATTAAAACAAGAAGAAGAAGAAGAAGAAGAAGAAGAAGAAGAAGAAGAAGAAGAAGAAAAAGAAGAAGAAGAAGAGGATGGAAGTCAGCCTGAAGCCTAGAAAATGGAGATTTTGTGTTTAAGAATTTATTAGTTTTCATCCAAAACTATCCAACAAAAAGAAAGTGACAGATACTTTATCAGAGGAGCCCTAATGATTTGGACCCCTAACAAGGCAGAGGGGCAGTTCAAAACTTTTCCACAGTCTGGGCAAAACAGTCCTTTAAAATATCCTATTCCCTTTGTGCTGAGCCTGCACTAATAATTCATTGTCTAACGACTTTTTCTATGTGACTGATCCTAAGTTGTTTTTTTTTTTTAATTTTTTTTTAACGTTTATTTATTTTTGAGACAGAGAGAGACAGAGCATGAACGGGGGAGGGTCAGAGAGAGAGGGAGACACAGAATCTGAAACAGGCTCCAGGCTCTGAGCAGTCAGCACAGAGCCCGACGCGGGGCTCAAACCCACATACCGCGAGATCATGACCTGAGCCTAAGTCGGACGCTTAACCGACTGAGCCACCCAGGCGCCCCCTGATCCTAACTTTTTAAATGAAGCATGGGACTCTGCACATTGAACCCACAGAAGTAATTACAGTTGCTTCCCCCACCCCTAACATCCAAATGAAAAGACCAAGATTTAGAAGCTAAACCCAGTTTTTCTGACATCACCAAGACCTGAGATTCCACCCCAGCAGCTGAGCTCTTAACCACTAAACCTCAGATTCCTGATTCACTTTTCCACATAGCTCAAGATGAGGAAGTGAATCTCCGGAGTAGTGGAGAGCAGCGTTCTACCCACTGGCAAGTTCTGTACTCCCACTACAAATCAGTCAGCTGCCAGCATTCTCATTTATAAATCTGTCTCCAGTTAGTATCTGTCTGAGTCAGTGCCTGGGAGCTTGATAAACTCAGGGACAGCTGATTGAATAAAGTTTCTAAAAATACAAAGGTGAGGATTAGGTCCTGTCCTGAGATTACCTCACCAAGGAAACGCCTACCTGAGCAGACCTGTTGGAGGCAGACAGCTAGCCAGCCAGTTAATTTCTTTCATACCGCCTTAAATGCAGTACAATTCAGTCACAGCTATATAATACTAGACAATTCAGAGAAAAATTTAAGATGATTATGTTGGAAGGAACAAGCTCTAGGAGCTTTAAGTATATAATAAAGTGCTGCCAGAAATTCTATATTAAAGAAGGCAAATAGTTTTTATTTTAAGTAACAGATCCAATCAACTGGCATTAGTAATTTCCTGGGACTCTGCATTAAGAAGGGTCCTGAGACCCCTTCCGGACAAAATAGTAGAGAATGTCGTGATTGATTAGTGAGGTCTGCCATGATCACAGGAAGTTGGCATGGAAGTTCTTGTGTCTTATATTTTGTCAACCTTTCCCTTAATGCTAGAATCTCAATTGATTTTGACAATTACATTGAATGCAGTGTCCAATTAAATCTAGGTAGAAAATAATATATCTTGAAAAATATTTAAATTGTATGAAATTATATTGGGGGGGGGATTAGTTGCTGGTATATGTGCAAAGTTAAATTTACTTTTCAGTACTTTTGTCCCCAGAGATTAGTTTCCACCTTCACATGGTAAAATGCAAAAGGGAAACTTTCTTTCAGTGTAAGAAATGTAGGGGTTCATTTGGGTGCTCAGTTTTCTTGAGGACAGAAGTAGATGTTGCTTTTGAGACATGGGTTTATTTATCCCACATAATCACATAATCGTAAGTTAAACATTTTAAGGGTATAAAAAGAAGTTTAGGTTTTATTTTAAATGTGATAGAAAATGAGTCTCTTTGGGGCACCTGGGTGGCTCAGTCAGTTAGGCATCCAACTTTGGCTCAGGTGATGATCTCAGAGCTCATACATTCAAGCCCTGAACTTGGAGTCTGGAACCTGTTTCAGATTCTGTCTCCTTCTCTCTCTGCCCTCCCCCACTCATGTTCTGTTTCTCAGTCTCTCAAAAATAAATAAACATTAAAAAAATTAAAAATAAAGAAGATATGTCTCTTTTATAAAGTGGAAACATAAATAATTTAAGTCCCCCAAAACTGCACTTCAGCTGTCATTATTTGCAGTTGATAAAACTGTGTACATATAATTATTTTTAATTTACAGATTGAAATTAATAATTCACAGATTTACTGATTCAAATGAATTAACTGAATACAGTAAAATTGGTGGATACAAAGTCAGTGTACAACAAAACCAACTGTTTCTATATATATGCCAGCAACAATTAGGAAATGAAAATTTTAAAATACCATATATAATAGCATCAAACAAGCACAACAGAAGGACAAATCTAGTGAAGGATGTATAAGACTTCTACACTGAAAACTACAAGACATTACTGAAAGAAATTAAAAGAAATCTAAATATTTGAAGAGCTCTTCCATATTCATTGATTAAAAGACTCAATATATTTATGCCCAAATTGGTCTATCAATTCAATGCAATCTGAAACAAAAGCACAAATTTTTCCCTCTCTCTCTCCCTCTTTGTCTCTCTCTCTCTCTCTCTCTCTCTCTGTGTGTGTGTGTGTGTGTGTGTGGTGCATGTACATGAAAAATAAATTGGCAAGTTGTTAGGTAAGCTTTAAGAAGAAGAAACCAAGAAGACTTGTATTGTTACCAAATCTTAAGATTTCGTATAAAATTAGAGTAATTAAGAAAGTGCAATAATGACATAAGAACAGACAAATCAATGGAATAAAATCCAGAGAAGACGTCCACATATGTCGTTACCAGATATTGGACAGTAATGGCGTTACTCTGCAATGAGGAAAGGATGACTTTTACAATAAATGATGCTGAATCACTTGAATGTTTATATGGAGGAAGGGGAATGAATCATGACCCCTACCTCACACCATGCACAAAACTCACCTTCAGTTGTGAAAGGAAAAATAATAATCTTCTAGAAGATAACATGGGAAAATACCTTCATCACATTAGGATGAGCAGTGATTTTCTTAAACAGGACATGAAAAGCACCTACTATGAGAAGATAATTGATAAGGTGAACCACAGTAAAATTAAAAACTTCTGCTCATCAAAAGACATTGTCAAGAAAATGAAAAGGCAAGCTGCAGAGTGGGAACAGATATTTGCATAATTAACAAAGGACATGTGTTTATGTTTTTTTAACTTTCCTAAATCCGTAAGAAAAAGACAGGTAATCCAACAGAAAAATGGACAAAAGAGTTGTCCAGTTCACAAAAGAGGATATGAAAATGACCAATATAAGGGCTTAACATCTTCTCTATCAGGGAAATGCAAATTAAAACTACAATGAGGTAATACTACACACCCACCAGAGTCACTAAATTAAAAAACAAAAACAAAAAACTTGTAATTACAAGTGTTGATGAGAATGTAAAGCAACCAGAGCTTTCCTGTATTGCTGGCACATAGATTGGCACAACACTGAGAATTATTTGGCACTGTCTACTAAAAACACATTAGCATGCTACGATATTGCCAATTTCACTCTTAGATACATAAAAAAAACAGAAACATGCATATATGTGCACTGAAAGACATGTACAAGAATATTCACAGCAACATAGTTTGGAGTAGCAAAAAAAACAAAAACAAAAAAACCACAAAAACAAAAAACCAGGAGCCACACAAAAATTCATCGACATAAAATATATTGTGGGCTATTTGTACAACACAATGCTATATGGCAGTAAGAATGAATGTCTGCTTCATGTAGCAACATGGATGGATTCCATGGGTAAACATATGGTTGAGTAAAAGAAGCCAGATACAAAACAGCACATACTGCATGATCTGTATAATTCCATTCATATAAAACCAGAACAAAATTTATTGTCATAGAAATCAAGAGTAGTTCTCTTTGGGTGGAATGGGAATCCATTTGGCTTGCTGAAACTCTTCTATATTTTTATTTGGTTGGTGGTTAGGACAATGATTTCACCATAAAATCTAGTTTCTAGTGACAGGAGTCAGAATGGTGGGAACAGTGAGTTTGAAGGGGAACACAGAAGATTCTGGTAGCTAGTGATGCTACAAGAAGCTATATATCTTGATAGGTGTGGTTATGTGGGGCCCCCATTTTGCAAACATTCATCAAACAACTTATAGTTTCTGTCCCTTTCAGTGTGGATTTTTTACCTCAACAAAACTTACCTTAAAAAAAGTTATGTTTTTGAGGGAGAGAAGACAGGAAAAGCCCTAATTAATATGGACTGACCATCTTCACTGGTGATAACAATAACAGAAAACATTTACTGAGCATGTTAACATATGCCAGGCACTGCTTTATATGGATGCTCTGGTTTTATTCTCACATGTCCCATGAGGATTGGTCCTATTATATCCCCACTTTACAGATGATGAATCTGGGGTTTTGCAAGCTCATGGGATTAGCCCAAGGTCTTAGTTAGTTAGCAGCAGAGCTAGGATGCCAGCCTTGATAGTCTGTCAAGTGGAAAAATGAAATTCAAATGATGTTTCTTTAAAAAAAAAAAAGAAAGAAAAAGACAAGGATGTGTATCGCCGATGTGTGGTCATATGTACTCTTAGAAAGCTACCCACCATGCACCTGCCCCGCCAATTCACCCTCAGCCTCTCAGGCCCAACAGAAGGATGTCGTCAATCGGCTTTTCCTTCACACGTCGTCAGCCTCCAGGACTGGGGAGGGGCAGTGTGTTTGAGTTGGATCTCAGGGAATTGCTGTGGCAAGCTCTGGCTGGATTTTTTGTAACTGGAGGAGTGATGTAATGGTATTTAACCAGGCTGGAAAACAGGCCTCACCATGAGCAATGTGTGAAACTGCCCTCTGTCATTCCAGGCTTCAGACAGACCTTCAGCCCATCCCACCGTGCATCTCTGGCACACATACCCTTCACACCTTCTCTCCTAGCCCCCTGGAGAAT
The DNA here is from genome assembly GCF_018350215.1 of Panthera leo. Classification (NCBI taxonomy): domain Eukaryota; kingdom Metazoa; phylum Chordata; class Mammalia; order Carnivora; family Felidae; genus Panthera; species Panthera leo. The sequence goes on along the minus strand of NC_056679.1, from coordinate 119,179,407 downwards.
GCTCTCTCTCAGAACCTCACGACTGAAAATGTTCAAGCCATTCCCAAGCACTGCCTTTCGCCGAGAACTTGGAGTTGTTCATCAACTACAAGCATTTCTCTGGTTTGAATTGAAAGTAAGATGGGGCACTTGGCTTGTATAAATTCTGTAGAAGTTTTTCACAGACCTTGTGGTGAGTGACCAATTTCTGTCATTTCTTCAAGACTGAAATAAAGCCAGTTAGCAGGAGGCAATGAGGTGCCTGGAGTTAGGAGAGGCTTCTAGCATCTGCAGATCAGAAGCCAGACTCAGGAATGTAGACCTTCAGCTCCCCTCAGAACAATGAACATGATGTTTAAGCAGCAGAAGACCCCAATATCCACTGTAAGTTACTGACATGGCTGAACAGTTCCTTTCCTCCCATTGTGTGCCAGGGTGATTCCATGAGATTCTTCTTTTCCTAAGAAGGCTTTAAGTTCCTAATATAAGTTTATCAATATTGCTAGGAAAATCACCAGCATCCAAAGGTTCTCCTCAGCTAGTGATTTTCATTGGGTTCCATTCACCTTGACACATTCTCATTAATTACCCACTCATATTTTTTTATGTTTCAGTTAATTGCAATTCTTTTTATTTTTTTAATTGAGCATAGTTTACCCACAATGTTACATTCGTTTCAGCTTGTACCCTCTCATGTATTTTTCTAATTAATTAATTAACTAGCTTATTCCCTCATTCATTTAACAAATGTTTATTCATTCCCTACTGTGTGCTTTGGGAAATTGGCTGTGAGCAAGGGACATTGTTCTTCTCTTCCCCAAGTCACACAGGTAAGCATTCCCAATCCAATTTTTATATATAACTATACATCTAGACAGAATTTACTGAGAACCTACTATGTGCTAGGCACTTTTCTAATCATTTTTACATTTATTATCTCATTAATTCTCACAAATCCCAGGAGAAATTTCTCTTTTGTAGATGAGGAAACTGAGACAGAGGAGCTAAAAATAATTTCAGCCCCTAGCTAGTAGCACACACAGCTGGGATTTAAGCCAGGAAGGCTTATTCCATAATCCATGTACTTACCCACTTCAATATGTAAAAATATATGAATTGAGAAAAAATCTGGAAGGCTACAGCCAAATGTCAGTTGAAGTCATTTGTTATTTGGAGATAGGGAGAGGGTAGAATGACTGGTAACTTTTACTTTATTCTTGCTCTCTATTCTCTATTATCATCGTGTTCATGCTTGCTCTTGCTGTCTCTCTTTCTGTCCTCTGATTCTATTTTACTCATACGGTGAGAGTCACTAAGGGTATAAAAGCATTTTAGAGCAGATCTGTAGGAGTGAAGCAATGGAAGAGGTAACTGGGGGGCAGAAGCTTGCCTTTGAGTTGAGGTCTGGCCCATGAAGACACCTTTCCCTCAGGAAGTACCACACAAGAAGGAGATGGATGTTCACCTCAGGATTCTTTCAGCATCCTCACTTCTTTCTGCCTCACTGGGAAGCTTTTTTGGTAACATTGCCTGGTATTTGCAAATAAGAATATGCTAAAGTAGGTAGGATTTTTAGTGACCACGCCAGCCACCTGAGAACAATGTGTACTCAGGGAACAAACATGTTGCATAATCAACGGCCCAGAGAAGGTTAACTGCACAAAAATATCTGCTCCGGAGTAAGGCTTGGTGTCAGCTCAGTCACTATGACAGGTTACCAGTAACCCAGGCTGCAGATGCTCCTTGCCCCAACCACAGCCCCGGTGTGAAGTAAACAATTACAGTATTCTTATTTCAGAGACCTGCTCTTAGGCCAATACCAGTAAGTTTGCTTATTTACAACAGCAGAGGATGAGGGCTGCTTCATTTGCTCAAAGGGAAAAAGACAAAATGCAGTGTTCATGTGGTAGCAGGTATTTTCCCCTCTAGGTCATTTAATCTTCAAAACAAATGTATAAAGTAAAATATGAGCATCCCCATTTTACAGATGAGGAAATTGAACTTTGAAAAAGGTTAAATCACTCATCATAGAGCCGTTTTCCAGGAGAGGAGCTGATCATCAAAAGAAAAACAATCTTTACAAAAAAGAAGAAGATGGAGAAGAAACCTAAGAAAGATTTTGGTACAAAACACATTGCCAGCTCACTCATGTGGATGTTGAAAATGAAGAGGTTAAGGAGGACACCCATTCTTTTGAGAATTCATTTGCTTTTCATAAAGTAGACCTGAAACACCATTTTCTCACCTAATGATATATTCAGACCAAAATGTTACCTCCTGTGGCTCAGCATAGGTTATATTGGAAAGTTGTGTTTTCTTCTGAGTGCAACCAAAAGCCATGGAAAGGATTTTGTGGGGGAACTGACCTGTCTGATTTGTGTTTAAAGGTCATGCTGGGTGCTGACGGGATAATAGATTGAATGTCTGTCTTCCCAACTGGACAGAAGATGATGTTCTTATTTGCTTTTCATTCACTTATACATGTCTGTGCCCACTCAAGTGTCCTCTCCATGAACAGTGGAGACTGTGACTATTTTTTCACTACTGTGTCATCAGTGGGTGGAACAGCATCTAATCCAGATTTAGGTTCCTGATAAATATTGGTTGAGTGAATTAATACAAGAATAAGACATTGAATGAAGTACCACATGTTGAACATAAAGTATGTTGAGTGCTATGAGAAAGCATAGAGTGCCAAGAAGGCATATCAAAGGAGAAGTTGACCAGGGATGGGAGTGTGATAATATAGCCTGTTTCTCTATTAGCTCAGAGGCAAAAATGGAGAGAAGTAGATTCAAGGCATATTGGTGACATAAAATCAATGGTGCTTACAGATGGACTTGATATGGAGGCTGGGGGAATGCGCTAGGTATGAAGACGAGCTTTGTTTGCTCAGCCCTCTAAACTGGACATCCAATTCAATTCAGGATAAGTAAGTGACTGTTTCCCAAGTTGTTTATTAGCTATTTGTGCAGAAAAACTGCAGCATAGCAAGGCTGATTTTCCAAATAGTGAGATTCTGTCCCTGAAAATAGGATGATAAGAGGGGTTATTTTTATAATATTTACAGGAATCAGTTGGTAGCACTCTCTCTATGATGCTTTCTTCAATACTCCCTCCCTTAATCTCCTGATATTTCTATAAGGTTTCCATGGCTAGGTTTCCATGACACCACAACAGTTTCATCCATTCTGTCAAAAAAATAAATAAATAAATAACTGGTCAGGAAAAAAAAAAAAAAAACAAGCGTGAACCTGAATGAATGCACCGTCTCTCCACCCCACAAAACACATGCCCACACACACACTGTTGCTCCTAAGCACAGAGCTAGGTACAGATATTTACAACAATCAATCGCCTTGAATGCTTAGGTTAAAATAGCTTTCATATTTTAAAGACTTTTGTAAACCATCTGATTAATATTTATAAAGAGCAATTTCCAAGTTAAGTGTTCTTCCACTCTGGACTCTGAAAGTGATTCTCTTGAGATTCGTTGCTAAAGGCAGATGCTATTGTTTTACAAATTACACATGAAATTCCTCTCATCTTATCATCCTCAAAGACCTGCTATTATTTTATTATCTTGGTTTCAAAAGCCAGTAGCAAAGGAGATTATTTTCAGAGATGTGTTTGAAGCATAGATTTCCCCTTTCCCTCAACTTCCTTGTTTAGAATTTGTTGGCTAGATGGCCCTCCTGAACTTGCCTTGTGATGGGTTGTATGTGAGATTTCCAATTTTTTTAACCTTTTGACTTCCTTCACCCATTTCTCATACTCCCACATCCATCCTCCCCGTTCCTCCCACCTCTAGCAACCATCAGTCTCTTCTCTGTATCTATGAGCCTGTTTTTATTTTAGATTCCACATATAAGTGAGATCATATGGTATTTGACTTATTTTACTTAGCATAATGCCCTTTTGGTTGATCCATGTTGTCTCAAATGGCAAAATCTCCTTTTTTATGACTAAATAATATTCTGTTGTGGGGTGTGTATGTGTGTGTGTGTGTGTACATATACACAACAATTTCTTTATGCATTGCTCCATTGATCTTTTTCTCTGACATGAATATTTTGGCTGAGCACAGAGAGTTCACTCACAAGTTTCATATCCACTCTCCAGATCCAAAGTGTGCCTTCTGCAACATAGTGGGCTTTTGAATCACTGCCGTGGTGACTGGTGGATGTATGTCTATGTCAGTGTTTCCAAGTTGTAAAGCTTAGATGACTAAACAAACAGCATGTGTACTCAATCACTTCCTCCTTCCTCCTCTGACTATAGCATGTTGGGTTTTCGTTACATGGGTGCACCCGTAGATGGTGCACAATTCTTGTGAAAACAGTCGAGAGGCTGTGCTATCTTCTCAGGCTAAATGTTCTCTACAAGGCAGTAGCCACATAAAATACATCTAATCATCAAAATTCTTGGGGATTTAAATAACAGGGTGAGAGTACGGCAGCCTCTCTGACACCAGAGGTGTCGTTCAGAGGTCTCACAAATACCCACGCTCGTTGCCATTGTTCTCAGTTTGCAACACATCCAATTTCTATTGATTTTCTCCTTTGTCTTCATAAGTGTGAAGTTTTATTAGCCCTATAAACACAATGAAAGCCCAAACCAGGCACTTCCCTGGGACAGCCTTATGGGTCTAGCTGGAAAATTTGTACCTTCTTGATGTCTGCAGAGTGGCCATATACCTTTATGTGTCTCAGTTTCATAAAGGGCTTGATGAAGGAGCTCTGTGATGCACAGATCCCAAAAGTAAATGAACATGTCATTGTGAAAAATCTCTGGAACTGTTCTACCACAGTTATGCTTGGAACCCTGAACAAGAATATGAGACAATTTTAATAGACAGGTGTGTAAAATATAGCACAATGCCCCAGTGGCTTTTGAGCATACGTTTCCTTTTTGTTTTTCTTGCATATAACATGTATATGGGTAGGGGGAGCATGTTTGATCTTGCTTAGAACTCTTCAAAGTTTGCCCGTTGCAGCTGTGTCTTGCCATAGTTTACAAGGCCCTGCATATTACGGGCCCTGCTTTTCTGCACTTCGTGCTCAGTTACTTGATCCTTTTTCCTCTGTGGTTCAGCCACCTGGCATCCTTTCATTTCCTCAACACCTTCATCTCCCTTCCCACCCCAGAGCCTTTATACACCAAGTTCCAGTTCTGGACAACTCGCCCCACAAGTACATGTACACAGACATTCACCAACCACACTCACTCATCAACCACACACCCTCTTCTACCCAGTTAGCACCTACTCATCCTTCATATCTTAATTCAAGCACCACTTTTGCAGGAAAGCAACCCTCCCAGGTTAGATTAGGTTCTTATCTTATACCTTGTCATAGAACCTATTCTTTTCCTTCAGAGCACCTGACTCAGCTGGCAATTATATAACCATTTGAGTAATTCTTTATCAATGGCATTCTCCTCCCTAGATTTTGTAAACCCTGTGCAAACACAGACTGAATCTATATTTTGTTCACCATTGTATCCTCAGCCTTCTACATTGAGCCTGGCACATAGTTGACCTATAGTAAATATCTGATGGATGGATGGATGATGGATGGATGGATGGATGGATGGATGGATGCATGGATGGATGGGTGGATGGATAGACAGATATGCTTAAGTACATGTGTGTGTCTGTCAGGTAATTGGGATATTGCTGCTGTAACTTACCAAGAAGGTTTTCAGTTTTCTTTAATTGAGACTTTTCTGATAAACAGAAAGTAGAAATGACACTACTCTTCATATGAATCAACTTGTTTGCTAATTCTGCTTACAGAATCAGCATTCACTCAGTCACATAAACGCCACAAATGATTCATGGGCCTCTGGTTAGCATTGAAGGAAGAAAAATCTATTTATATGACTTATGAAAATCATATAAATACCATGTCTTGTTAACTATGCATCGTTGTTCATTTCACCTTAATCACAAAACAGCAATCACTCCTCTTTAACACCATTAACAAATCGTAACGTGCCAGAGATAAGATACTCAATAAACACGTGTTTAAATACATTAACAGTGACCAAGTGAGTGTTCCGTTACACACCCTGCACACTCAGCAGCAGCCGCCCTCCCTCCCCACCTCCCCGGTGGAACGGCCTGTGAAATTTGGGACAGTTCCAAAGAGATGGGATGAAGAGTACAAATACGCATGCTGACGCTTACAGAGAAATGACATGGGAAGGTCCCATCACCCACTACTGACTGGTACAATACAGCTGGGAATGCATTTTTCATTGTGTACCAGATAATTCAAATAGTTGCAGAATGGACAAACGTTGATAAAAAGCACATTAGGGAATCAGAGAGCTTAAAATAGTCAAGATTGCATACCAAGGTCAGGTTGAACTCTGGCTACTAACTGCTCGTGCCCATCCAAAAGCTGGCTTAGGGAGAAATGGCCATAGTAATATTCTGCTAGTAAAATTACATTTAAATATAGAAACCAAGGCCTTTTATAATTACCTTATACTTTGGTTTCCAAGTATGTTGTCCAGTCTTGCCTAAAGGGTCCAACAGTCAAAGGAATCATGGAAAATCAGTCTCATGATTCGTGAAAATGCGCTCTAACGTATCCTATAAAGACTAGTGGTGAGCTCTAGAGCAATATATGAAAAGTGTCCCTAATGCAAGCCTGATTATCGTTTTCATTCCTTTTAAAATTTTTAAACTGAGAATAATATTTTAAAGCTTGAATTAATCTGCCTGGATTTGCCATCATAGAAATAATTCTCCTAAATCTATGGTTTGTGTTACTTTTAAAAATAAAAGTTATACATGCTCATTGAGATATGTATCTAGATTTACATATAAATATAGGGACATCTATATAGGTAACTGCATTAAGTAGTACAGCCATTTATAAATTTAAAAATACCCTTCATTTGCTCCTTCTCCTGCTGCCTGTCATATCCTGTTTCCAGAGAAACTCAGGGCTAACAATCTTGATATATTTACTTTTATTTTTACACAAATAGGATCCTACCATAGACACTATTCTGCAACCTACTTTTTTCTTTTAAGATGTATTTTAAATACATTCCTTCCCATTGAAGGAAGCTGAATGAAGACTGCACAAGACTTTTTGTCCCCATTGTAACCCTTTTGCAACTTCTTTGAGTCCATTAATATTTCAGAATAAAATGTTTTTTAAAAAGTGATTAGCTTTGGGGCGCCTGAGTGGCTCAGTCAGTTAAGCGTCCGACTTCAGCTCAGGTCATGATTTCACAGTTCGTGAGTTCAAGCCCCACATCGCGCTCTGTGCTGACAGCTGAGAGCCTGGAAGCTGCTTCAGACTCTGTCACCCTCTGTCTACCCCTCCCCTGCTTGCACTCTGTCTCTCGCTCTGTCTCAAAAATAAACATTAAAAAAAATAATAAATAAGTAAAAGTAAATAAATAAAAAGTAATTCGCTTTTGATTTTAAAAAAAAAGGTATCTTAGTTATGATGTCACTTCGGCACATTATAACTGCCTCACTCTGTTGACTGTGTTATGAATATTTAATTGTTTGGATATGGGATAATTCTTGTCATTAGTCTCCTTTTGATGGGTATTTACATTGTTTTCCACTCCTCTGGTGTTACAGTAACAATGCAGTGGACAACTTTTGCCTACTTTTGCCTTTTGTACTTTTGCCTCCAGCTGTAAGGTAATTTGACACCCCACCTGTTTCAATTCTTCTTGTGTATCAGACATGTATCTAAACTTTACAGTCTCAGGTAATTGTGTCCACTTGTGTCCAGGGGAGTTTTGTATTGGCAGAGTCACATTGTTGTAAGAATCATCTAGTCAGAGCAGACATAAACAAATTACTGGAAGGTTTGTGCCTACTCCTGCAAGCTGTCTTTGCTTTTTGGCCACGGTTTCTCCTGGAGGGGGTACATGTTCACCAGATCTTTCCTCTGTATTCAGAGGACAGTCTTTAGGACACCTGTGTGACTGAGCAGCCGTCAACCTTGACACACTCAAGCAAACAAAGCCATCTGCAAGTTCGGCAAAGAAGAGAGAAGGAGTTTCCCCAAGTTGGTTGAAAACACAGGCAAAAAATAATGAACTTCTAAAAACCAATTGCTTAAAATGGTGCATTTGTCAGGCCTTCTAAATTTAGCACCAATTTCTATTTGACAACCAATGACAGACTTCATCAGAATTTAATACTTCATCCCTAGCATGATATCAGACTTGTCTTGAATGTTAATACTTGCCACCATTATGCATAATCCATGTTTATATGTATTAATGGAACAAATTTAGGAGCTCCTACTATTGCTGGGCACTGTAACATAGATATTGGAATACAAAAATAACTAAGGTACCGTCTGTACCCCCCAAAAAACACTCTATCCAGGATAGCAGTTCTTAACCACCTTTGCAGCCATAGTCCCCCTTGAGGACCTGATGAAACCATGGAACTAGGAAAATGTGCATGTGCATATATACCCAGAACTTTACGAATGATCTCAGCTAGTACTCCAAGCTTGGGAGCTAACCAAGTCTATGGACCTAGTTTAAGATCTCTTGGTCTGCTGGAAGTGCAAGATGGGCAACGAGAAAAATTCGAGATCATCCAGCTGGAAGGATCCTCTAGTGAAGAATGTAGTCAATACCTTATCATGCTTCTCATTTGTAGTGCTTCCTTCTATCAGTGTTCTCCTGTAGTAAGCTGACCCCATTTCTGTCAAATAAGGCAATATGCTCAGAGAAATGATGTGACTGGCCCAAGGCCACTCAGCTATAAGCTGGAAGAACTCCAACCATAATCCAGGTCTATGACATGTACTCTGTTTTGGCAAATGGAATAGACTACTAACATGAGATGCCATGAGCATAATTTAGAAAACAAAAATCCTGGTGTCCATAACAAGTTGAAAAGTTCTGATCAGTCATCAGGATTACCTTTTAAAAGTATTCCACCCTGCCAGCCCCCAGTCTCTTTCAATATCTTTCCCTTTCTTACTTAGTACTTATTTGTTATACAATGAGTCCCCCCCTATTAAATTTTTGGATTCCTTGAAGACAGGGGCTATGGTTGGTTTATTTCCACTTCCTCAGTGCCTAGCAAAGTGCCTGCCATAGTAGCACTCATTGTTCATTGAGTGAATGAAAGTTCATTACAGAAAAAAAAGAGATTAAAGAGACTGGCTTCTACCAAATGTGTTCCTTGGTTCACGTCCTGCCTTCAGAGATTATCTCTAGGAAATGAAATGTGTCATCAGTTCATTGACATATTACAGTATTTTTCCAGCATTTTTCATTCTCCTTCCTCTCCACACCCCTTTTCTTAGCTATCTGTGATATTTGATAAAAGTGGAACCAAGCTGGGCCAAGTCTAGTTTAAACATTCAACACTAAGCAGTCTTTCACTTCACATAATCAAAATTTTTCCATGTTATATGCCAAAATACAAGAAACCTTAAGCAATAATTTAATTATTTAAATTATTTGCAGGGTTTGGATATTTTTTAGCTGGAAGCTTATTGGAAACAAAAACAAAAACAAAAAAAAAAAAGGAAAAAGCCAACTGTAGCTTACCACCCAACCCAATCCAAATGACAACTTTGGAAGCATTGTGGTTGCTGAAACAGTAAGTGAATGGTTTAACCCCTCTTGGGTCTTAGAAACCATACCCAGCCTTGCCAAGAAGGTCTGAGGGATTAAGTCTGCATTCTATTTAGCCACACTGAACTCCTTGAAGGCAGAGTCTATTTTCGATCTATCTTTCTTTTTTTAAAAATATTGTCTGGCATATAGTGAGCACTCGGTAGTTTTCTGCTAAATTAAGTTGGATTTTTGCAAAATGTATACATATCTGTAATACATGTTTATGTGGGTATACACATTGTATAAATATCCTATGTGAGTGGATATCCTAAAAGGGCAGGCTATGCCCCATATCATCCCAAACACAAACTGTAAAAAGCCCATAGTACTTATTTGTGTGTGACCACAGCTAAAGTCAGTTATGTTGTAGAATTCTATCTAGTATGTGCCCACTCTGGTGAAAACCACTCTGCATAGAACCAATTCTTTACAATAATGTCTCTGAAACATTTTCCTAATTCAAAGTATAACATGCCCCTTTATACTATCTATTTAATGGATACTTTCAAACTCAAGCCATGAGTGGAGACAGTAGTACCCTGCTTCAGCCAGTAAGTTCCGCTGTGCCACGTCGACCACCCTCTCGGACACGGAAGGCTCCCCTACACCATTGAGAGCAGACTGTGGTTCCACATAGTGAGTTGTAACCCTGCATGAATAGCCTCTCCCTGCCATTTGTTTTAGCCTTGCTGTACAGTCCTAATCCACAATGGCTGATGACGGTGGGCTGGTAGTGGAGCTAGACGAAGCTTAAAAAAAAAAAAAAAAAAAAAAAAAAGATAAAAAAGCCATGCAAAAAGGGCAGTTTTATGAAGGTTCAGTATGCTTTTTATTTTTTTTTAATTTTTTTTAACGTTTATTTACTTTTGAGACAGAGCATGAACAGGGGAGGGGCAGAGAGAGAGGGAGACACAGAATCAGAAGCAGGCTCCAGGCTCTGAGCCATCAGCCCAGAGCCCAACGCAGGGCTCGAACTCACGGACCGCGAGATCATGACCTGAGCCGAAGTCGGACGCTTAACCGACTGAGCCACCCAGGCGCCCCGGTTCAGTGTGCTTTTTAGGAAATGGTTAACACAAAACAGAGGGCTGAAATCAGCAGGTAATGGGATTTGTGGAAGTTGAGCCACAGCAGCAAGAATCTAGGAAACATCACTGTAGGCTGAAAGGGTCACCTGCAGCTGGGAGCAACCAGGGTCCAAGGTAGGCCAGGACACAGAGGAATTGGAGGAACCAGGAGAACGATTGTTAAAGCACAATACTGCGACAAGTCCCATTTTCAGACATACACGCATAATTCCACCATGACATTCTTGAATTTCCTGCTAGAAGCACCTAGTCATTCTAGGAACAACAAGGTGGGCCAGGAGAAAGTTCTGACCTCCCTTCCTGTCTAGGTGGCTTTTGCAACAAAAGACACTGAACTGGGAGGAAACATTTGGAGTTACTAACACTCAACACGCAATGATTCCACTTTCTCTCAAACTACCTCTCCCCATCCAGGGAGTGAAATCTGAGGGCTCTGAGGAGGGGGGCCAGGCCATCTCTACACCTCTATGCCTTGTACTCTCTGGACCCACACTGGGTGGATTTAAATGTGGTCACTCTCCACCATCACCTAATTTAGCACCCTGGCACTTAATAAATATTTAACACTATCAAATGTGCTTGCAGGAACCAGCTTGGAAATGAATTGCCTCGTTTTTAAGCAGCTGCTTGGGAATTGTGCGTTTTACAAAAACTGAATTGACTTGTTAGTAAAAACAAATGATTCCATGTGTTACACGATATTTTTTTAGTGTTAGTTTCAAAGCCACATGCCCCAGAAAATAGATCCCTTACTAAGAAGGAATGACTCAATTTTTTATTAAAATGATGGTGTTATTCATCTGTTCATTCGGCAAATATTTGAGCACCTATTATGTGTCCAGTACTATTCTAGGCACTGAGAATGCAGTGGTGAACAAGGCAGACAAGCTTTCATGGTGATTACATTCTAAAAAGCAGAAGTAAATACACAAATAGATAGCTACATGATGTCATGTACTGTAAAGAAAAAGAAAGTAGGGAAAGGGGATTAAGAGTGAGAAGAGATGCCATTTAACAAAGTAGAAGACATCCCAGAAAAGGTGACACTCAAGTAGGAGACCAAAATAGAATGAGAAAACAAGGCATATGAGTATCTGGAGAGAGTTTCAGGGAGACAGGAGAACAAGGGCAAAGGCCATGTGATAGGGACATCCTTGGAGATGCTCAAGGGACACCAAAAAGCCAGGATGTTTGGATTCTTGAGGAGGAAATGAAAGATGATGTTGAAGAGGGAGCAAGAAGTCACATTTACCAGGGTGTACAGGCTGTGCTGAGGGTGCTGGCTATCATCCCAAGTGTGATAGGAAGTCACTGGAAGCCTTTGAGTAAGACATGATCGCACGGAACTCTAGATCAAACACCCCAAACAACTTTCAAACCATCCAAGTAAAAACCTTCTCTTTCCAGTCAAAGGGGACTAGATATTTAGGGAATCCCTCATGTAACAGTATATCAGAAAGTGATGGACATACACTCCAAATGTATGCTGAGTTGCTTATATACAAGACAGATCCTTGGAAGCTAAAAATATGAGTGAAGAAGGTTAAGTAAGCAGTGGAGTGGCATTTGCCACAGGCTTATCGGCTAATTCCTGGCGCCTTAAAATCTGTATTTTAAAAGGCTTTCCACCTAAACAATGAAAGCAAACCCTGAGATAAGAGCAGAGCAGTACAGTAGATCATAAGACTCAGAGTTGACACCCCATTGGTTAAAAAAGAAAGAAAGAAAAGAACCATCATATAGTAGGAGATGGTGGTAATAGATGCCTATTTGGGTTAAGGCCTTAGGTGGCATGTAAAAAAATTTTTTAGTATGTCTGAAAATTCCTAAATATGATACTGCAGTCATATAGATTTGGGACCATAATTTATAAAACTTTTGTGGCAAAAAAAAAAGAGAGAGAGAAAATTTAAATTGGTATGAGGTTAAAAGTTTCCCAAGAAGCCTGCTTCTACCAACACAAATCCTTTTGGGAATAAGATACATCTCACAGATAAAGTGTGTAAAAAATATGAGATCACTATCAAAAAATGCATGCAGAAATAAACCACAATGAATGAGAGATGACCAACTATAAACTACAAAAAACAACTACAAACTGTAGAATCAGACAAACCAAAACGTCTAGTAATATACAATGTATCAACTATAGAACATAAGATTATTTGAATAAATGTCTACATAAATAAAAGATGGTACTGAAGTTGTAACAAGGAAATAAACTATGGGGCACCTGGGTGGCTCAGTCGGTTAAGCATCTGACTTTGGCTCAGGTCATGATCTCACACTCGGTGAGTTTGAGCCCTGCATTAGGCTCTGTGCTGACAGCTCAGAGCCTGGAGCCTGCTTTGGATTCTGTGTCTCCCTCTCTCTGCCCCTCTCCTGCTCACTCTCTCTGTCTCTCTCTCTCTCTCTCAAAAATAAATAAACATTAAGAAATAAGAAACTATCAAAACTGATCAGGCAGATATGAAAAAACAAACAAACATAATTCCTAGACATGAAAATATAAAAATTAAAAGGAGAAATTCAATGTAGTGTTGACAAAACAAATTAGACATAATTCAGGAGAAAATTAATGAACTGGGAAGTAGAAGAAAATATCCAGAGAGAAGCCAAAGAAGAAAAAAGGCTATAAAAATGAAAGAGGAAAAAAATGAGAGCATAAGAGACAGAGGAAATAGTGATAAAGTCTGGATATACTTTCATTAGAGTTATGAAAGGACATCATGGAATAGAAATATTTGAAAAGGAAACTGACTTAGAACTTTCCAGATGATGAAATCGATGACTTTGAGTGTTTATTCAAATTCGAAGATCCCAAGCATGATTTAGAAGAAGGAGGAAGAAGAGGAGGATGGGAGAAGAAAAAGGACCAATGAGCTAATGAAAAGAAATAACACATGCTTAGACATATAATGGATACTGCATCACTGAAAGCAAAGGGGAAAGATCTGACTGTGTAGTTTTTAAAAGTCAGGAGAGAACTAGAATCTTTTCTAATAATAATATATGTACCACTACTTCTAAAGCAGTGGTTAAAGGGAAATATACTGCTTATATTAGAAGATATGAAAGGCTATAATTACCTAATTATCTACTTTGAGTGTTAGGGAAATTTTTTAAGGATAGTAGATAGAAAGAAATAATAAATATAAGAGTAGAAGTTAACAAAATAAAAAAAAACATTCAGTAGAAATGTTTAACAAAACCAAAAATTGGCTCTTTTAAATGACTAATAGAAGTTACAATACACAATAATTTACAAGATTGATCAAGGTAAAAATGAAAGTAGGCACAAATAATATTATAATTGCAAACAAGAACATAATTAATATATGGTATAGACATTAAAAAGGTAAGAGAGTTTGAAAAAGGATTTGTACCCAAAATATATAAAGAGCTCTTGCAATTCAATAATAAAAAAATCAAACCCAATAAAAATTAAAATGGGAATATACATAAAGTACAGAAAAATTATTTTAAAAACACATTACAGAAGAATGAGTAAAGGAAATGATATCCAGCATCATTGGTCATGAAAAGCACAATAAGATACACATATATTAGAATGAGTAAATTCTTTAAATTTGAAATGAATGAATGAATGAAAGGAAGGAAGGGAGGAAGGATGGAAGGAAAGAAAGAAGGAAGGACGGAAGGAAGGAAGGAAGGAAGAAAAGAATGGGGGAAGAAAGAAAGGAAGGGGGAAGGAAGGAAGGAAGGAAGGAAGGAAGGAAGGAAGGAAGAAAAGAATGGGGGAAGAAAGAAAGGAAGGGGGAAGGAAGGAAGGAAGGAAGGAAGGAAGGAAGGAAGGAAGGGAGGAAGAGGGGGAGGGAGGAAGGAAGGAAGGGAAGAAGGAAGGAAGGAAAGAGGAAAAGAAGGAAGGAAAGAAGGAAGGAAGGAGGGAAGGAAGGAAGGAAAGAGGGAAGGAAAGAAGGAAAGAAGGAAGGAAGGAAGGAAGGAAGGAAGGAAGGAAAGAAAGAGGGAAGGAAAGAAAAAGGGAAGGAAGGAAGGAAAGAGGGAAGGAAGGAAGGAAGGAAAGAGGGAATGGAAGAGGGAAGGAAGGAAGGAAGGTAGGAAGGAAGGGAAGAATGAAGGAAGGAAGGGAAGAATGAAGGAAGGAAGGGAAGAGGGAAGGAAGGAAAGAAGGAAGGAAGGAAGGAAGATAGGAAGGAAAGACAGAAAGGAGGCAAGAAAGAAATCTGATAACAGCAAGTATGGCAAGTATGTGTAGCAACTGGAATTTCATGTATCACTAACAGAAATAAAATTGGTACAGCTACTTCAAAGAACACTTGAGCAGTCTAAAATAAATTAAGCATATACTTCCTATGTGACCTAGGAGTTTCACTCCTCAGTGTCTACCCAAGAGAAATAAAATCATATGTCGCCAGACTATTTGTACACCATGTTTAGAGTATCCATACTACAAAATAGTCAAAAAGTAGAAAGGATCCAAATGGGCATCAACAGGAGTTGATGGCAGGCATCTGACATGTGACAGGAATATTACTCAGCAATAAAGAGAAGAAGCTACTAACACAACAGCATGGATGAATTTCAAAAACATCATGCTAAATGAAACAAGCAGTGTACAAAAGACCAAGTACCATATGATTCCATTTATATTAAATTTTGGAAAATGTAAGGGCGTAAAAGAAATATATGGCTGCCTCATGACAGGGATTGAATAAAAAAGGGTATAAGAATTATTTCTCAGGTGACCAGAGTCTTCTAAAGCATATTTAGTGATATTTGCATGACCGAACGCATTTACAAAAACTCATTTGAATTCACACTTAAAACGGATGAATTAATGGCATTTAAATTACAAAAAAAAGATGCTGAAAATGAAACAAGATGAGAGGATATTATAAAAACATTATGTCAAAAATTTGAAAATGTATATAAAATGGATTGTGAAAATTGCCAAAACTTAGAAAAAATAGAACACTTAAATGGTACTATCATCTTTAATAAAGATCAGACTGTAGTTACAAATCTTCCTTGCATATGACATAGGCTCCAGACAGTTTTACAGGTGAATTTTACCAAATAGTCAAGAAGCAGATCATTTTAATCTTAAACTATCCAGAAAACAGGGGGGAAAAAAGGTGAGAAGGGAAACAGTCTCCACCTACTTTTAAAGACTTGTAGGGGCGCCTGGGTGGCTCAGTCGATTAAGTGTCCGACTTCAGCTCAGGTCATGATCTCACGGTCTGGAAGATGGAGCCCCGCGTTGGGCTCTGTGCTGACCGCTCAGAGCCTGGAGCCTGTTTCAGATTCTGTGTATCCCTCTCTCTCTGAACCTCCCCCATTCATGCTCTGTCTCTCTCTGCCTTAAAAATAAATAAATGTTAAAAAAAATTTTTTTTTAAATAAAGACTTGTATAACCTTGATAGAGAAACTGACAAGAGAAATTGGAGAAAGGAAAGCTACCCTCTAATCTCATTCATTAACTTAGATACAAGAAATCCTAAGCATTATGTTAGCAAACCAAATTAAGCAAGGTATAAAAAACATAAGTCATAACTTAGGTTTTGGGCTAATTCCCAAAATGCAAATTTAGTTCAAATTTACAAAAATCTGTTAATGTCGTTCACCATATCATCTAGTGAAAGGGAGAAAACACGTGATCATTACAATAGATCAGAAAAAGGAGTCAATAAAATTTAGCACCCATAGTGATAAAACCTCTTAGCAAACTAGGAACAGAAAGGAGTGGTCTTAACCTGATAAACAGTAACTATAGAAAACCTGGAGCCACCACCATGTTCAGTGGAGAAACATTACAAGCACCCCTATTAAAGTCAAAATCAAGACAATGCCCTCCATCACCACTTAATTCAATGATATATTGGAGATCCTAGACAGAATAGCAAGCAGGAAAAAAGAAATAAAATATATAAGCATTGAAAAATAAATACAACTCCCAACCGATATAATTATCTACATAGCACAGAAATATCTACAGGCCAATTCTTAACATTAACAAGAGTTTAACAATCCTACTGGATAAAAGATCAATATACCAAAGTCAGTTGCAAGTCTATAGTTGCCAGCCATAAGCAGGTAGAAAATATTTATTTTTAAAAAGATAGCACCATTAAGCTACTAAAATACAAGGTATTGAAGAATTATTCCCACAAAAGATGTAGAAAATTATGTAGAAAATTATAAGCCTGTTGAAAGGATATTTATTAAGTGCTGACAATGTGCCAGGCACTCTGCGGGTAGTAGAAATACAAAGGCTAGTAAGACGTACTGTTCCCATTCTTCAGTGCCAACAGGCTGGTGACAGAAACTGTGCCCAAGCAAATGGATGCCACACCTTGGAACAGTGCAAGGGAGGTGTGTTTAGATACGATAACAGGGATGAATCATGGGTAGGTGGATCAGAAAAGAGGCATTCACAGTTGGAGACACTTCAGTGCTTACTCTGCAGATGAGTAGGGATTTTCCAGGAGAGCCAGGAGAGAGAAGGAGTAGGCAATGCTTGCAAAGCAGAAGGAACAGGATGGGAATAGGAAAAGGCAGGGGACAAAAAACCCTGTTCTCCACAGTCATAACCAGCTCAACAGGGATTTACTGAAAATGCCATCAGCTGCCCCTCTTCTGACCTTCTCGGCTGTCATATCCATCCCATCCCATCTCTTCCCTCCACATCTGCCTGTTAAGCTATTTCCTGGACCTGAAGACCCAATTCACCTTGCTTTCCCTACCCTCCCATGTCACCCCAGTGTGATCCATCTCTTCCTCTGTTCTGATAGTAACTTGGACCTCTAATTTTAATGGCACTCCAGCTGCATTCTTCTCTTTTACCAAATAATGACTGAAGTATTTCTACTGCCTTTGCAAAATATCAAGCTGATAGAGTGGGCACTCAACATACGTGTCTTAAATGGACTGTCATTGCTCACTTCTGTAGAGTTGCTCTTTGCAGAAGATTGTGATCTGCAGGAAATCTTCGTTGTTGTTACATGACATCACAGTGAATGACCTCTGTCAAACTTACAGGGGGACCATCTAACACTTGGCCTCTCAGATCAACTCAACACTTTGTGCTTTAAAACAGTATGGGTCTCCTACCTTCTCACCGCTCCATCCTCTCTCACCCAAATCCCGTGTGGGAATGCAGACAGGTTATTGACTACTGGGCTGCATTCTGCTGGTTAAAATGTTAGTTTGCATATCAGCTTGTTTCCACCTGTGCACTACAAAGCACCCTCACCTACACATGCACGGAAATCATTTGATATTTCCTGCTGCTGTACAAACTCTACATCATTTTTTAAGTTCATAAGTTTGCACACTTCATTGTAAATAATGCTGTTCCTTTTTAGGTTCAGAGGAGGTATGGAAGTATGGAGTAGTAGGAGGGGCACTGGATTTGCAGTTCCAGGAAAACACTGCTGTGAACTTGGGAGAAATGTCTAAAATCTTTAAATCTCTAATTTTTTAGGGCTTCTGTTTCCTCATCTTCAAGGAGGTGATAATGTCACTCCATGACCTATCTCATTTGGCTGCTATGAGGATCAAATAGGTCAGGTGATTGTGCTAGAAGTTTGAGAAGTGTAGAGCTCCCTTCCAGTCCCATCACTGTTATGAAGAGTAACCAACACAAGTTGGTAATCATTTCCCTTATCATGAACTTAAATCCTTTGAAGCTAGTGTTATCTACTTCAGCAAAATCAGCTCTGTTGAGGCATGCTCAGAAAGTTCATTGAGGACATCACCATTTTTAGATTGCTAAGATGAATGCATGAGTGAAATTTATCATCTTCCTTCAGCACCTTTCAGGATCACCCAAAGTCTATCGTTTTTTTTAATTGAGATATAACTGACATATAACATCATGTAAGTTTAATGTACATAACATAATTGGTTGGATACATTTATATTGCAACATGATTAACACAGTAGCGTTAGCTAATACCTCCATCACTTCACATAATTATCATTTCTTTTTTGTGATAGAACATTTAGCAACTTTAAAGTTTATAATACAGGATTGTAAACTATAATCACAATGTTGTACATTGTATCTCCAGAACGTACTCATCTTCTAATGCAAGTTTGTACCCTTTGACAATTCCCCCACCCCCAAGCATCTGGTACCACTGTTCTATTCTCCGTTTCTGTAAGTTAGGCTTTTTTAGGTTCCACATATCAGTGATATCATACAGTATTTGTCTTTCTCTGACTTCTCTCACTTGGCATAATGGCCTCAAATTCCCTCCATGTTGTTACAAATGGCAGAATTTTTTTCTTGTGATTTAATAATATTCCATCGTGTGTGTGTGTGTGTGTGTGTGTGTGTGTGTGTGTGTGTGTGTCTATGTATATACCACATCTTTATTCATTCCTTCACTGATGGACACTCAGGTAGTTTTCATATCTTGGCTGCTGTGAATAATGGTGCCATAGACATGGGAGTGCATATATCTTTTCTATACCCTATTTTCATTTCATTTGGATATATAGTCAAAATTGGAACGCTAGATCATATGGTAATTCTATTTTTAAATTTGTTGGGGAATCTCCATACTATTTTCCATAGTGGTTACATCGGTTTACATTCCCTGCAACAGTGCACAAGTGTTCCCTTTTCTCCACCCCTTCACCCACACTTGTTATCTCTTGTCTTTTTGATGATAGCCATTCTAACAGGTATGAGGTGATATCTCACTGTGGTTTTGATTTTCATTTCATCACTGGTGTTTAATGATGTTGAACACCATTTCATGTACCTGCTGGCCATCTGTATGTCTTCTTTAGAATAATGTCTATTCAGTTCATCTGCCCATTTGGTGATCAAAGTTTTTGTTTTTCTGTTACTGAATTGTGTGTGTTCTTTCTATATTTTGCATTGTTAGTCCTTTAACAGATATGTGGCTTGCAAATATTTTCTCCATTCCATTCCATTCTCCTGTTCATTTTGTTGTTCATTTCTTTTGCTGTGCAGAAGATTTTTAGTTTGGTGTCGTCCCTCTTGTTGATTTTTGGTTTTGTCATCTGTATTTTGGGTATCATCTCCAAAAAAATCACTGGCAAAATCACTGGCAAGCAGCGTTTACCCTACTTGTTCTTCGAGGACTTTTATAGCTTCAGATCTTATGTTTAAGACTTTAACCCATTTTAAGTTAATTCTTATGAGTATGTAGGATAGGAGTTATATATCATTTTTTTACCTGTGATTATCCAGTTTCCCAATGCCATTTTTGAAGAGACTATCCTTTCCTCACTGAGTAGTGTTCTTGGCTCCTTTGCCAAATATTAACAGACCACATATATGAAGATTTATTTCTGTGCTCTCTATTCTGTTCTTTTGGTCATGCATCTGTTTTTATGCCAGTACCATACTGTTTTGATTACTATAGATTTGTAGTATGGTTTGAAATCGGGAAGTGTGATGCCTCCAGCTTTGTTCTCTTCCCCAAATTTGGTATAGGAGGAACAATCCTCAACATAATAAAAGTTATGTGACAAACTCACAGCTAACATTATACTCAGCAGTGAAGATCAGAAATAAGACAAGGGTGCCCACTGTCACCACCTTTATTCAACATATACAACTGGAGCCATCAGTCAAGAAAAAATAAATAAAAGGCATCCAAATCCAAAAGGAAAAAGTAAGTCTCTTTATTTGCAGATGATATGATCTTAAATATAGAAAATCCTAAAGACTCAACCAAAAAGGAAAACTGTTTATAAACAAATTCAGTAATGTTGTGGCACATAAAATCAACATGCAGAAATCAGTTGCATTGCTATACGCTAACAATGAAATATCTGAAAAAGAAATAAAGGAAATAATCCCATTCAAAATAGCATCCAACTCAATAAAAAACTTAGGGACAAATTTAATCAAGGAAGTGAAAGATGTGTACAATGAAAACTACAAGACTTTGATGAAAGAAATTTAAAATGCCATAAATGGAAATTTTTTTCACATCCATGGATCAGAAGAATAATATTGTTAAAATGCCTATACTACCCAAAGTTTTATAGATTCATTACATTCCCTATAAATTCCAATGACATTTTCCAAGAATTAGAAAAAAACAACCCTAAACTGGAACCACAAAGGATCCCCAAATAATGAAAGCAATCCTGGGAAAGAAGAAACAAAGTCTATTTTTTAAAAGAGAGCCATTGCTTTACATATATATATATATGTATATATATATTACATATATATATACATATATATATATTATATGTGTGTGTATAAATATATACTTATATACTTATATATATTTATAATTTATATATAAATTATATATATATAAATAATATATCCATTATCTGGTGGCACTGTTTCCAGTAAAACAAACCACCAGAATACATCCTCTTCATATTTCCAGAAAGATTACATAATAGCTCTAGGTTCCCTATCTGCTAAATGTTGTCAAGAATCCCTCCTCAACCAACACCTGTCTGACATGCTAGAATCTTTCTTTAATTTCCTATTAAATATCTAGCATTTGGAGCTAGAAGTCATCGTCATCTCCTACTATTGTAATCCTCCATCATGCATTCAGACAGTGAAATACTATGAAGCTTTTTAAAATGAGATTTAAGATCTGCATTTACTAAGTTAAAGAGATTCATAATATGGTTAAATATTAAATGAAAAAAAATAGTGTGTTATGAAGCAGTACTATGGTATGATCTCATTCGTGTAATAGAAGATATGAACTTGTTTTATCACATAGCTAAAAGTCTGGATGGAAGTCAAACTAGGGTAATGATTAAGTGCCTAGACTTTAGTGTCAGACCCATTCTCTATTTGACTGGATGATGGTGGACAGGTTGTTCAATCTTTTTCCGTCTCATATTTTTTCTTCTTTAGAGGAGGTATCAAAAGAATTTGCCTTCTGAAGTTATTAGAAAGATTAAATGCATGAAGTGTATAAAACATTTAGCATAGTGTCTGGCCCACAGTAAGTAGTCTATAAATGATACCCATTATTATAATGCTGAGTAAAAAGATACAAAAATGTCATCCAGTATTATCTCTGGGTATAGACTTAAGAATGATCTTTAGGTACTTTTTTGGGCCCCATCCCTACCTTAGTCAACCATTCTAATGTGTTGACGTGTACTTTTTGTATATGCATATTATGAAATAAGATTTTATAATGAGCTATTTTAATTATGTGGAACTATCATATTATATGTCTCATTGACATTAATTTTTTCACCAAGCATGATGTCTTTAAGACCCATCCATGTTGCTATGCATACCTTTAATTCATTCCTTCTCGATGCTTTTAGTACTCCAGAGTGGGTGTCCTCAACATTTTATCCAACTGCTCTCTCAGCAATTGGACTCAGGGTGCTTCTGACTCTCCACTGCTACGAATAACATTGTAATGAATCTCCTCAAGCACATCCTCTCAAGGATCCATGTGAGATTTTCTTTGAAATACATACCGAGGGGTAGAATTGCTGTGTTTGGGCTATGTACATTCTTAATTTGCCTAAGTAGAGCCAGATGCTCTCCAGAAATGCCGTAGTAGTCTTGCAATGACGAAGTTCCTTGTATCCCCACTTCCCCACCAACACTTGGCTCTATCCATCTTTATAACTTTTACCAGTCTGATAAACATAAAGCATTAACTCATTGTTGTTTTACTTTTCTTGGATTACTAATGATTTGAGGCGTTGTTTCCCTTCATATGTTTAGTTAGCGATTGAAGTTTACTCTTCTATAAATGTCCTGTTTGTATCATTTGTGTATTTTTCTATTGGTGTCGCTGCCTTTCTCTTGTTGATTTATAGAAGTTACTTGTGTTATTCATTTAGTGAGGTCTAGACATTGTAAATACTTTTCCCAATAATGCCTTCTGTGTAACGAATGTGTGCATGGTGTCTTCTTTGAACAAGAAGGCTTAATGTTGATGGACTCAAAGTCATCAGCACTTTGCCTGAGATTTGTGGCTTTGAAATTCTGTTTGAAAAGCTTTTCCTTGCCCTTAGGTCACCAAGATATTTTCCTACATTCTGCTCCATTAATCTTTATAGTGGTACCTTTACTCCTTCAGTCTTCACTTCATGTAGAGTCCACATTTGTATGGTATGTGAGGCCAGGATCCAGTTTTATTTCTGTCTCTGTAGTGAGTCAGTTTTCCCAATGTAGGCTGCTAGGTACTGACTTGTGATATCTTTTTCATCATATTCAAATTTCCACATATACATATGGGTCAGTGTCTGAACTCTCTGTCCTATTTTATTGGTCTATTCATCTGCTTTTTGTACCAGTACACCACTATTTTTTGTTACTATGGCTTTGTTGTGTGTTTTCATAGAGAGACCAAGCTCCCTCTCTATTCATGCTTTTTAAGCTTGACTTAGCCATTCACAAACTTTGTGAACTTTTTTCCCTCAATCTGTTAATACACTAACAGATTCATCCAAATAAACTTTAAAGCAACTTGTTACCATGTTCCTCAAATACCCCTAAGAAGAATTTTTTTAGGGTTGTATTGAATTTATCAATTAAGTGAAAGAATTGATGCCTTTGTAGAATAACATTAAGTTGTGTCATCAAAAAGCATAGGGTTTTCTTCATTTATTCAGATCACCTGTTATATCCCTTACTAATATTTTTTTAAAAATTTAATCTTTATTTATTTTTGAGAGAGAGAGACAGACAGAGCGTGAGCAGGGGAGAAACAGAGAGAGAAGGAGACACAGAATCCAAAGCAGGCTCCAGGCGCTGACCTGTCAGCACAGAGCCTCATGCGGAGCTTGAACCCACGAACTGCGAGATCATGACCTGAGCCAAAGTCGGACACTTAACTGATTAAGCCACCCAGGTGCCCCAAAGAGTACTTTTCTGGGGTGCCTAAATGGCCCAGCCAGTTAAGCGCCTCACTCTTTTATTTTTATTTTTTTTAATGTTTATTTATTTTTGAGAGAGAGAGAGACAGAGTGTGAGCAGGGGAGGGGCAGAAAGAGAGGGAGACAGAATCTTAAGCAGGCTTCAGGCTCTGAGCTGTCAGCACAGAGACCGATGCAGGACTCAAACTCACAGACTGTGAGATCATGACCTGAGCTGAAGTTGGATGCTCAACCTACTGAGCCACCCAGGCGCCCACCCTTGCTAATATTTTAAAGTTTTCTGTTCTCTCTGTAGATACGTTATACATTATTCTATTAATATAATTAACTCCTAGATACTTAATACATTTCTTGATAGTGGGAATGATGTATTAGTATTTATTCCATTTCTCATTGGCTGTTGCTAATGCTAAAAAAAAAAAAAAAATCTCATATTCAGTAAGCTTGGTTTTCTCACCCGTTCTAATAGTCTGTCTTTGAAATCTGTTGATTTTTCTAGGTAAAAGATTATATCATATGTAAATCAATACAACATTATCTCTTACCTTCTTTCTCTGTTAGTCAGCTTTCACTCAGTTATGCTACAATAACAAACAGTCCCCAAATTTCAGTGATTTATAACAACAAAACTTTCTTCCTCACTCATGTAACACATTGAATATATGTTGGCTTCAGCTCTGCTCTGTATGTTTTCTTTTTCCGAGATCCAAGATGAAGAGGCAGCTCTAATTAGGACCATACCATTCTTGGAGCAGAGGAAAAGCTCAAGGGTGCCAGCTAATACACACAACAGTTGGGAAAGCTTCTGCTCAGAACTGGCACCCTGTCAAATACATTCGTATTCACCAGACAAAACAAATCCCTTGGTCAAGCCTGGTGACAATAGGGTTAAAGTTTCCTCCTCCCAGAGGAAGGTCTTACAAATTACATGGCAACAGGCAGTGAGTGTGCTTTTTCCTGCAGGGAAGGGGTTAGTGAATAATTGTGAACAAGAATATAACCTACCACCCCTCTCACTCTCATTCCTATTGTTTCTTTGTCTTTTCTTTAGCTTCAGCCAAGACCTCTAGTGGTAACAATGAGCATCCGTGTCTTAACTTCATCTTGAAGAGAATGAATCTTAATTTTCTCCATCAAGTGTAATACTTAATATAAAGAGTTTTTTATCAAGTTAAGGAAATTCCCTGCTATTTCTAGTACTAGGAGTTTTGATCATAAATTTGTGTTGAATCTTATCAAATGTGTTTTTATCTTGATTAATTTCATCACAATTTTCCCCATTTAATACACTAGCATTTATAATAAATTTTCTCTGTTGAACCATCCTATATGTCTGAGAAAAAGTCTGAATCTTGATGTATTATTTTTAAATTAGCAGTAAGTTAACTAATATATCATTTACAATTTTTGAACCCATGTTAATAAGTACAAATGGCCAATTGTTTTCATTTATGTGTTGTCCTCACTTAACTTTGAATAATGCTATGCTAGCCTTGTAAAATGATGTGCATACATTTTGCCCTTTTTCTTTTTCTGAAAGCATGTGTGAGGTAGAGATTAATATTCCTTAAAAATTTGGTAGAACTTTCCAAAAAACCACCTGGGTCGGGAGTTTTTTGAGAAAAACAGAGCTTTTATCATTTTAGGTTACTTAATACATACAGGTGTAGTCAAATTCTATATTTCTTTTCTGTGTCAGTGTGGCATTTAATCTTTTTTTCTAGGAATTTATCCATTTTAACTAGGCCTTCAAAATTATTAGGCTATAATTGATCTTAAAATTCTCTATTATGATGGATAGAAATATACCAGAATGTTTGAAATTATCACCAAGAGTAGGATTAAGGATTATTTCTATGTTTTCATATGTTCTATGTTCTTTTTGTTATAGTTTGAATGTTTTACACTAAGATATTGCTTTTATATAATCAGAAATAACTTTGGCTCTTTCCCTTTTGAGTTGAAATTAATACGTAAAATTTACCTAGTCTCGAGTTATTTTCAAACACTCATGCCTCATCAGAAGAAGGCATTTGGTGAATCCTTGGGCAGACTTTGTTTCTCAGGCACTGATTTCATCTCTAAACAAGGGGAAAGGATTTCCAGGGGAAAACATAAACTGTGCGTGGCCCTGAATCTCCCTGTGCACTTCCAATGTTTTCTAAGCAATAATAATTAATAGGCACTATCTGGCCCTCTTGGATTTATACCAATTTGGTTTATAAAAAAGGACATTTTTACCTAGCAAGCCCTGGGTACATTTTTTGTTTCTTATTTGTAACTGAACTCTTGGAACATCCATTGTTTGTTCTGTTTGCCCTTGTACTGCCTTCACTCTCCACTCAAGTATGGGTTTTATTAAGCAGTGTATATTTCATTTAAGGCCTCGGAAATGTACTTTTTGAGGAAACAGCTTTTCTTGGTATTTTGTGGTGAGTGGTGACTTATTTCTGTTTGGTCTTTAACATGTGTTGTGTGTGGGTCCTGACGATTCAATGAAGCTGTTTTCTGTTGAAAAGCTGTCAGAAAACACAAATCAAATCCAGTAACTGAATAGACACAGCCGAACAGGTTCAGCTAGTTCACATGCATTTTAAGACGAATGAAAAAGAGGTAGGGAGAGTATGTGTAAGGAGGGATTTTTCACTATCCTCCCTTTCAGTTAAATGTCTTTAGTTCTCTAGAAAAATGTCTACAGTGTGTGTGTGTGTGTGTGTGTGTGTGTGTGTGTAGAATGATATATTCAGAATGATAGATTCTTCACCCATCTTTGTGTTTCAGTCATACTGAAATAATCCTAGCCTCATTAGTACATTTTCTTCTCTTTTTAAAAAAAAAAATTTAATTTTTATTTATTTTTGAGAGAGAGAGAGACAGAGCACCAGTGGGGAAAGGGCAGAGAGAGAGGGAGACACAGAATCTGAAGCAGGCTCCAGGCTCTAAGCTGGCAGCACAGAGCCCGACGCGGGGCTCAAATTCACGGACCAAGAGATCATGACCTGAGCCGAGGTAGGACACTCAACCAACTGAACCACCCAGGTGCCCCTCATTAGTACATTTTCTTGACATCAGTGAAGGAGACCACAGGACTCTGGAGTGAATTAATTTGGGAGGGACTAGAAAGCACACACAAAAAATTGTTTTCATTCACAGAACTCTCCGCCCTCATCTTCAAAAAGAGGAGGAGACCATGGTTTGGGAACGTGGCACATGGCAGATGTGCCCTCCTCCTCATTAGATGGAGGTACAAAAAGACTAAGGGAGAAAGATACTGAAGGCATAGACCCCGGCTCCACTAACCTTAAGCTGAGTGACCTTGGGCAAGGTATTCACCTCTCGGTTTGGGTTTCCTAATACAAAAACAGCACTTAATTCATGTCTTGTCCTAAGGATTAATGGAGATAATATATAGTAAAGCCCCATACTTGATATGGTTATGTCTATAACTTTTGTTTGTTTCCCCACTTGCCTCATCAGGGCAAGAAGTTTTGTTGGCTTTGTTTACTATAATATCTCCAGCAGCTAAAATAGTGCCAGAATTATAGCAGGTCCTCAACAAAAGCAACATTTGTTTATTGAATGCTGAATAAAAAGAAAAGGCATTTATTTTAGTAACTAGAACATATCTGGCAGTAGGTGTTTAATGAATAGTACTACAATGACAACTATTATAGGCTGTAGAAATGGTGGTGGTGGTGGTGATGATGGCATAAACCTGGGAGTGAAGTGCTGTGGTTCATAGCGAGGCTCTGGGAAGCAGGCTGCATGTATTTGCTTCTGGAACATAAGTATGGACTCCGACCTGGATCTCACTTTGCTCATCTGTAAGATGGGTGTCATAATAATGGTATCTACTTCGTAGGGTTATTGTGAGAATTAAATTCGTTAATATTTTAAGCATATTTAGGATAGTGCTAGCCATTACTATCACATCTACTACCTATGTAGTAGATAGTAGGTAGTTACTAATTAGTAACTGCTATTAGGGGCTTAATTTTAAGGGAGGGCATTGAGGGAGACTGCCTCATCAGGAAGATACTATGTGAAAGAAAGAAAAATCGTCAAAACAATGGAAGATGCCATTTTCAATAGCCAGTAAATAAATACAAGAATCTTTATACCTAACAAGTAATCAGAGAATGGTGATAAAAACAGGGAAAAACACATTTGACCCATTAGATTGCCAACATGAAACACTGATAGCACCCAATGTTACCAAGAGGTGGGGCAACAGACACTTTTGTACATAACTAGTAAGAGCACAAATTGGGACTGTCAGCTCTCTTTCTCAATCTTTCCTCTGTCAGTTCGGCCAAGCCAGAGTAGAAGCCCCTTTGAAACCCAAACAAGACTGGCTAGCAGAGAGATGCTGCAACCAGAGCTCCCAAGACACTGTCATCTCAAAGTCATGTGGCTGCCACGATTCCTGCAGTGGGAGTGAAGGCAAGACCCGCAGAATCATGCCAGAAGGCCATTTTGACTGTGAGGTGGGAACAAAAAACACCCAGGCAGTTAGTCTGTGGCTATAACCTAGCTGTTTTAATCCACAGCCTCAAGAACAACACTGACAGCCATAGATCTAGACTGTTTTAGGAATTAGCCACTAATAATGACACCTTGTATTGACAGAGTGACTTATGCATTCTCAGAAGATTCTCTTTGCTCTGTTCTCTCGTAATGGGTTTTTCTGCTGAGTTAAGTGTCCCCCATGGCTCAGATCACTTTGGCTGTGATTTAGCTGGGCTCTCCATGTTCGTTGAAATACTAGATGCAGCCACCTGTGAGCCAGGTGTTTTGTGTTGTAAGGCAGTTTAAAATGCTCCCTTAAAATACCCATGACCTCATCCAGTTCCCCCTGGACATGGAAACTAACAGCTATTGAACCTGTATACGTCTGGCATTGTTCAAATGTTACCTGACACTTAATCCTCCCTGAAACCCAGGGATTTATATCCCCATTACACAGATGAGGCCACTGAGACTCAGAGAGGTAAAGCAAATTGCCTGAGGTTACTTACCTGGTCGGTAGACCTGAACTTCAAGCCCAAATCCATATGACTAAAAATCTGTGTCCTCCCCACCACACACACACAATTAAACCACCAAAGCCCAACCTTTAAAACAAACCAACAAACAAAACTATTTCTGAAACTGCATGAGAAAAAACCCATTTTCCCATAGTTGACTAGGATTAAATAGATTTGTGTAGCAAGCCTATTTAAAAGTTCTATCAAATTAGAAGCCAAATTATGTTTTACACTCATATCCAAGCAGTTAGGTGTAAATGTGATGATGACGTGAGGGGGGTGTTGGTGGAGGTGATGTCTTTTATTTGTGGAGCGCTCAACCTGTGCCAAGCACTGTGTATGCTCAGTGCGTTGCATTCTTGCCCTGACACTTTCCATTCTGACAATAAGCCAGGTGTGCTGTGTTGTATGGCACAAGCCAACCCAAGAGCCCAAGCGTACCCAGAGAGGACACAGCAGTCCCGAGATTTGGCCTCAAGCCCCCCGACTCCAGAGCCTTCCTTCCAATCGCATCTCTGCGCTTTGTCTGACATAGGGCACCGGTACAAGAAAACAGACCCTGGAAATATTCCACGAGTTTCCACTGCACTGATGGCCCATTCTCAGATTTATGTATTTCATTCTGCAAGGCTCAGACATATTTAGACACTTTAAGCTAATCATTACCTGTCACAATTTATCTGAGCTGTTCATTGTCAGCAAGCACATGTAGACTTCAAGACCCATTTGCCTTCTGCTTTATACCATGTTTTTTTTTTATACAGCCATAATATTAATAGATGGGCTCTATTGCTAGCAGAAGGCCATTTTTGTGGACTTCAATATCATATAGGTAGATTCTTGACCTAAATTAATGGGATCATTGCCTCAGTCTTCAGTAATTTGGGCTCATGGTCTTGCGCACAATTGAGACAAAAGTCGGTCAGGGCTGAGATGACACGGTGTCCTCCAAGGAATCGAAAAAGAGCTGAGCTGAGCCCTGCCCAAGGCCCGTAGATTCCAGGAACCTGAAGTTTAGAT
The DNA here is from genome assembly GCF_018350215.1 of Panthera leo. NCBI lineage: Eukaryota > Metazoa > Chordata > Mammalia > Carnivora > Felidae > Panthera > Panthera leo. The sequence goes on along the minus strand of NC_056679.1, from coordinate 119,149,813 downwards.
CCCCACCCATGCATCACCTCCCCTGACAGGGAGCAGGGCTGCCCACTTGGTTACCTGACTCCTCACCTCGCGCTCAGAGGTCATTACTATAGTGATGTGTGCCTGCTGTGTGCCCGCCAAGTTGGCGGCCACAGCACATACCTGTGGCATGGCGTTTCTGCTTGACTTGACAGCAGGCTTTTATACAAGTGGAATTGTAAGCTCTTATTAACAAACTTACACACAGTCTCCACTCTTTTCCTGCTAGAAGCAGCGTGACAGCCAGCTGTTGAGTCTAGTAAAGCATCCCTTTCATTGGGCCATTTGTGAACTATCCCTTCACTGAGGTGAGGTAGTTCTTTCTAATTCTGCCCAGTATATTAGTTACATGGTGGAACTTGGAAGGATGGCAAGGCGAGGGAGAGACATCTGCAAGTGTTGAAGACCCAAGTAGACCCAAAAGATTACTGTCTTTTCTTCAATAAGATGTTGCTTTCAGTCCACCCCATACCAGCCCCACATCTCCAATACCAAACTAAAATGAGTGAATAAAATTGTGAGCTAAAAGTCTGCCGCTGAAATAGAACAGGGGACTTTTGCAATTGCACCCTGGAGTATAATTTCCTTGAGGGTGGAAACTTTTAAGATTTGGTAATAGCAGTCAAAGAGACAGGAACAATGGTTTATGACTCACATCCAGCCAACAAGGATGGCAAACAGTATAATTTGAGGGGCACCAAAGGGCCTAAAATATGACAACATATCAGCTCCTAAAATTCCCACCATTAACTTCACTACCTACAGGCCTAGTAGACATGCTCATGATGTTTTTAGTATTACTCTTTAATTTTAAAATTAATACATGTGCAAGATTTTAAAGAAAAAATATTACAGAAAGTATACAATGAAAACTAAACTCTTTCCACTCCCTTGAGCCTTGATTCCATACTCCAAAATTACTATTAATGTTTCATAAGTTGTATGTCCTTCCAGAAATTGGGTAATGTATACTAGATGGATGGATGGATGGATGGATGGATGGATAGATAGATAGATAGATAGACAGACATATATGTATATATGATTCTGCATAAAAGTTATTCAAACAAATAATATCACCTTATTCACATTGTCTTTACCTTACTTTTCTACTTAATACATTCTGGGCATCTTTCAAAATTAGCATTTTTTTTAATCTTCTAAATTCTTCTAAATAGTTGTATGGTACTTCCAAAGTCCTTCCTCCTCTAAGTGTGCTATAATTTAGGGGCACCTAGGTGGCACAGTCAGTTGGGCGTCCGACTTCAGCTCAGGTCATGATCTCGCAGTTGGTGGGTTCGAGCCCCGCGTCGGGCTCTGTGCTGACACCTCAGAGCCTGAAGCCTCGTTCAAATTCTGTGTCTCCTCCTCTCTGTGCCCTTCCCATGCTCATCCTCTGTCTCACTCTGTCTCTCAATAATAAATAAATGTAAAAAAATTTTTTTAATGTACTATAATTTATAAACATGGTCCCTTAATTATGGGTATCTGGATAATTTTAATTTGTTGCTCTCGTAAATAATATGGAAGTCAACATCCTCAAACATATCTCATTGCATATGAGGGCCTATATCCACAAGTATATCCATAAGATTGTTTTCAAATAGTGGAATTGCTAAAACAAAGAAAATATACATTTTGAATTTGAAAATATTGCCAAATTTATACCAAACCAGTTTATGCTTTTCAGTAGAATGCCATTCATACTTAATAGCATTCAATGCCATTCAGTATAATGGCAGCCATGAATCTCCCACATCTTCACCAACACTGAGTCTTATCAAACATTTTAATCTTATTAATTTCATTAAAAATCATTCATTTTTATATTATTTTTGTCAGTTTAGTTGCTTATAATTGCTTTGCTTTGTGTTTCTTTTATTATGACGTGGTAGAACCTCTTTTCATGATTATTAGTCACTTGTATTTTTTTCTGCGATCTTCCTCTTTGTAATCTTTGCTCATGTCTTTACTTTTTTCTCTTTTGTGCATTGAATGATACAATCTCTAAAGATAGCCTTTGTCACATGTGCAGCATATATTTTCTCCTAGCTTATTATTTATCTTTTTACTTTGTGTATGGCATTTCTTACAATTTAGAAGTATCTCATTTATGTAGATAAATATACATGGATAAAAATTGATTTTTTTGTTTATTTATTTTGCGAGAGAGAAAGAGAGTGATCAGGGGAGGGGCAGAGAGAGAGGGAGACAGAGAATCCCAAGCAGGTTCCACACTGTCAGTGCTGATGCAAGGCTTGAACTCATGAACTGTGAGATCATGATCTGAGCCAAGATCAAGAGTCTGACTCTTAGCCAACTGACCCACCCAGTCACCCCAGTTTAATAACCGTTGGAATATATGTGTTCTAGTTAGACATTTGATGATCCCTTTTTCTGACTCCTAGAACCCATGTGATTCTTACCATGTATTTGACATGTAACTTTTACTGAGTTGTATTTTAGCTAACATCTGTGTGTGTGTGTAGTGTGTTTGTGTGTGTGTGTGTGTGTGTGTGTGTGTTAATCCTTACAACCAGATTAAAAGCAACTTGAAAGCCTGGAGAAATGAAAGATTCTTTTTCATTCCCCACCCCATAGTGTCCAGTATCTAGAAAAGAGAAAGTTAGACTTGGGGGATTTCAAATTAGAACACTGCTAAGAAGAGTACCGTGTGAATCTAGAGACACAGAGGCCCTAACTTAAACAATGACCCAAAGGACAAGTAAGAGATTTCCCAAAGAAGGTATGAATGAGTCTCAAGATTAACCCAGTCTCCTTCCACCTTTTGCCTAGAGTGAAGATAGTTCCTAGTGTTTCAGGCTTTTGCCCCCACCTGCCTTCCCAAATTTATCTTGTACCACTCTTTCCCTTTTTCTCTATATCCTACACCCTGGCTTTCTATCTATGATTCAAATGCATGTCAAGTTTGCTTTTACCTAGGGCCTTTGCCTGGAATATTCTTCCCCTCAATTTTCACATTCCTGACTTCTCTTGTTGTTCAGACCTGCGGCAGACTGGGTTTTCCACAGTTGACTGCATCAGTATATATTCTACAATGTGAGGTTGATACTCTTCCATCAAGAAACGGGGGTCTATGTTGCTCCCTGTTGAAACTAGGTCAGTTTTTGCAATTACCTTAACCAACAGAATGCAGCAGAAGTGACACTATGTGACTTTCGGGCTAGGTCATAAAAAATAATAGTGTTTCCACCTGGCCCACTCTAGCTTGGGACACTCACCCTGGGAACCCAGCCACCACATTGTGAGACCAGGATACCTGGACAGATCCCATGGAGGTGTGCAAGGAGCAGTCCCAGTTAAGTTCTCAGCTGGCGGTGAGCATCAACCAACAGCCATGTGCTTGAACAAACCCTGAAATTCTTCCAAGCCCAACCTTTTGAATCTTCCAGCTAAGCTCCAGACATGGTGACCAGAGACAGGCTGTCTCCAGTATGCACTCTCAGAATTCCTGACCCAGAGAATTCCAAAAGCATAATAAATTGTTGTATTAAGCTACTGAGTTGATGGGTAATTCATTATGCAGCCATAGTAACCAGAATAAGACCTCAGCTTAAATGAGCACAGAAGAGGGCTTCCCTGACCTCCCAATCTAAAGCTGTGATCTGTTTACTGCATCACCTTACTTAATTGTAGTCCTCCACACAACATTCTCTGCTGGTTTCCTTATTTGTTTGGTCAGTTTGCTTATTGTCTGCCTGCCTCCACTGGAAAGTCAAGTCCAAGTGCACAAAGATCCTAATTCTCTTGTCTATCCCAAAGTCTTCAGCACCTCCAACAGTGCCTGGTACCTACTAGGTGATCAAGGAAAGAGAACTCTTTTCTTTGGGGATATGTTGTAGTTTCCTTTTCTGTGGCTGTATGTATACTTCAAAGAGTGGTTTAAGACAAATACAAATAAAAATCAGTAATAACCAGGAGATAAATATCTGAGACTTTTTAAAATCAGGCTTACAAATGACAGAGAGGGAAGAAATAAAGGAAAGTAAGGCAAACTCTTTAAACATTAAAATAGAAAAAGGAAGAAAAAGATCTTGCCAAAGAAAGTGATGTTTATCAGCCACATACACAACTGAATTCTACCCTTATGATATGGTTTGTAATTTCTTAAAAACAGTATAATCCTCCTTGTTTACTCAAAGAATAGCAGCATGTTGGTCAGAGAATTCAGTAAATGATGTGGGAAAAGCCAGCTCTTTGAAATCTGATTTTTTTATGGTTACATAGAATGTTAAACCAAAATTTTTCTCCATTCCCCTACTCATTTACCACTCTTTGCCCAAAAGTGGTTGGAATCAGTGACCAAACCGATGGAATATGAGAGAACCCATCGTGTATGAATAGAAGTCAGGCTCTTCGAAAAGCTTGAGTCTAATGGTTCTTAGCAATTGTTCATGAAGTAAGTCTGGGTTAGCCAGCTACCTAGGAAACTTCTTCCTGAGACAGTGAGTCTTAGAGCATCTAAAAATGTCTTGTTTCCTCCCTTGAACAGCACATTTACACTTTTGTTTTTGAAATCAAAACCACCCTTGCTATCTTACAAATGTTGGAGCCAATTAATGGTTTCATTGGCCTTTAAACAAAGTATTGGAATCTCAGAAAGGAGCATAGAACTAGAATATTATACAGAGTTGCTAGGGTAATAGGTATTTTTGTGACATCCTTGGGAAAATGAACACCTAACAGCCATGAACTCGCAACTTGCTTGTGCCTATTATATCTTACAGTTTACAGTGATGACTTCTTGTCGCTAAAAAATGTTCAAAGTTCCTTGGCTAAAAAAGGCATAGGAGATGAGGCATGGCCTTTTTGAAGCTAACTATTCCTCTGGAATAATAATATATAATACATAACAAATAATGCCTTCCAGAGGATGCAGGATTAAAATGAAAGATGCTTAATCCTCTTCTCTTCCCTGCTATCCAACACTTAAACATGACTCCATGGACCTTCATTATGTACCCACTTAAAATACCCAAGTTGATCTCATTTACAACTGCCTTCACCTTTCCTTCTTATTTGGCACCAATTGTGGAATTTTTATCACGAATCTCAGTTTCACTAAGATTCTTCACAGCCCTCTCCTTAAGTATCGGTTGAAAGAAGTGAATTCAAAGATTATAAAGTAAAATTACTTACCCCTCTCAATCATCATCTGTTGAGTCAAAAGATAGCTGGGAAACTGACCTGAAAACAGGACTTGACCAATCATTAGAGCATGTCTTAATAAGACCAAAATAGTAGATACAAATATACCCATGAGTTAATTTTACTTAACTATACAGGATGCCTAAAAATTCCCTTCTAGCCTTTCTTCATGCCCTGATAGGAAGGCAATTAAATGAGGAGAATATTAAAATTAGTCAAAAAGCAACAATACTTACTATGCAGCCATTGGGACCATCTGCTCCATCCTGCATTTCCTAAGTTAGGTTAAGCCAGGTCTCCATGTCCTCTTGTGACTTGGATGTCAAACAGATGGTCTCTGGATAGGAGTTACCAAACCAACTGTTGGCTTCCCAATCTGGAACTTGCCTTCCTACAAGGAGACTAAATGGGAGCTAATTAGATGTCATTTACTTATAAATTCTAGTCACAAATTAGATTTTCTGCCTTCAAAGTTAATGTCCTTTAAGTGTTCCAATGCTTTTAACCCAACAATCCCTGTTTTCTAAATTTCCCTTCCAGTTCTTTGCCTTCTCTATTTTTACACAATTATTAGGAAAAAGTTTGTTTCAAAAACAATCAGAAAAGAACCCAAACCCAATCAGCCAAATAACCACAGTCATTGTCGTCGTCATCGCCGTCATCATCATCATCATCATCATCATCATCACCATCATCATCATTATCTTTATAACAGGGTGCCAAAGGCCAGCCTGGTTTTAAAAGAACAGATTGCAATAAGCTTAAGATTCTTGAGAGTTCTGTCTGTACTAAATTGAAGCTGAAAAATGTACACTTTCCTTATTCCTTTGACCAAACTCCATATCCTAACTCAAGAAAATAAGCTTTCAGGAGCTTTTTTGGAACAACTTAAATGGCAAGTTGAAAATCAAATAGCTCTGACACCACAGTGATTTTGATGAGTTAACTACCAATGTATATACCATATGGATGAAATTCTTCCTGAAATGCATGTGTGTGTGTTTAAGGGTAGAGTGCTTGGGGCAAAACACATTTCAAGCTTTTCAAAAACCCATTATTTGCAAAATCATTTGATGTACTTTTTTTTTTTTTTTACTGATTCCAAATCTGGCCTATTTCAAAGACAAAGAGTTCCTGGTCTTTCTAGGCACCTTTCCTCTTTCTTTCTATATAAGCACATTCCTTCCTATCCTCAGAGAGAGAAAATGTCCAACTCCAAAAGCCCAGACTGTACCCACACCCTCAAGTCTAACAGCAAAGCAACACACTAGAAAAAGAGACACTGAAATTCACTTCCAGTGGAGTAGCTAATGGTGGGCTTCTCTATTCAACTCCAGCAGCCCACCATCACTATAGGATGTTTTGTAGCCACACCATCCTGTCAATGCATATGGAGCTTAGGGTTGAACCTTCTTTCGTGGATTGCTATTTTTTTTAAGTTTATTCACTTATTTTGAGAGAAAGAGAGAGAGAGCACATGCAGGAGGGGCAGAGAGAGAATCCCAAGCAGGCTCTGAGCTGTCAGCACGGAGCTGGATGCAGGTCTCAAACCCACAAACCATGAGATCATGTCCTGAGCCAAAACCAAGAGTCCAACACTCAACTGACTGAGCCACCCAGGTGCCCCATCATGGACTGCTATTAAGCCAAGTTTCCCCAATCCCAGAATGTATCCCATCACTGAATTTTGAAGTTAAGTGCAGGGATATACAGTTATCTTTATGAGCCTTCACCTTGTTGATTTTGATTCATTGTGTAGCATTTTAAGATTATTCTGAATCCTGATTCAGTCAAATGCTCCAGTGGAGTTACATTATACAAGAGGATTTCAGTCTAGTGTCAGTGTGTTTAGTGTTTAGTCAGCTATCACTGGTATTCTAGATAAGGCTCAGAATCCTTCTCAAATAGTGTTCCAACTCCTGCTACCAATCAATCTAGTTGGCATTTGAGATTACATCTATTCACTCTGCCTCCTGCTTTAGATGTTCCCTTTTCTCTTCATTAGAATTATTCACAGTGGGCAGTCAGAATTACAGTCTTTAATATCTACATGTGTCTTGAGCTAGATCTATTTTAGAATTTCTGCCTATGACAAGCCTACCCAAGTCATTTGAAAGCCATCTTCCCAAAACCTGAGACACACATGTGAGTGCCTAGAATCTCCTCACTTAATGGCAGGGTCACCTTCTCCAGGTTCTCATCCTTTCCACATCATCAACCAGTGGCCTGCTGGTAACAGGAAAAACAATGGTAAGCTCTTGGGGGTTTTTCCCATACTTTGACAAAATAAAAATAAATCAATAATTTATCAAGGTATATAGGGAAAAAAGCAATAGAAGATTAACTGTGGTTGCTATTCATACCAAACCACATGAAAAATGTGGAAAATACTTTCCTAATGACAGATTATATAGGCCAAAGGCAAGAGAGCACTGCTTGACCCATCAGCTAAGGGTCTCAACCAACTATGTGTCAATAATACCTCTTCTTGCTTTCTTATGTTCCAATGTCAAATTGATTTCATTCATCACCTCTAAGAATTTGTATACAGATCGTAAATCTAGTGAAGGCAGGGGTTTTAACTTATTCACCTCCACAACCCCAGGGCTGGGCATGGTACCTAATGTATATTAAATACTCAGTAAGTATTTTAAGAATGAATGAAAATGAAATTTAAACAATTACTCCCTATTGTTTCTTTCTGAAAAGTATTAAGTTCTTCTTCTACCAGAGTTTTTACATAAAAAGCAATTTGAGTAAGAATGAACAAGTTGCTCTATTTATTGAACTTGATTTTCTGAATTTAGCAAATCAGAACTTTTGAAAGCAAAAGTAGGATTTGTACCCTGATTAAAAGCAATTTGAGTAAGAATGAACAAGTTGCTCTATTTATTGAACTTGATTTTCTGAATTTAGCAAATCAGAACTTTTGAAAGCAAAAGTAGGAGTTACTGATTTCCTATCTTACTCACATCTCTCCCCACTCTTAATCTTAAAACACAGCACGTGCTCATGCACACACACACACACACGCACGCACACACACACACACGCGCACACACACACACACACACACACACACACACAGAGGAATGATGGAGACAGTGTCGAGAGCATATTATAATATTTTCTTCAGCAACTAAAGTGGATTTGCACACAAAACTATCCACATTTCCCCTTCTATCTTTCTTGTATCCAGGAATATTTTTTGCTAACTGACTGGTGTGAGTTTGGCCTGCCAGTCAGCTCTGGAACCAAAGAGGAGCTAAGTGGCTCCCATAAAAACACAATCATCAGATTAATCTTGCTTGGCCGGGTACCAGTCCAGCTAACCATCCATTGACAATCTCATAACCTTCTGCATTCATCCAAAACAAACAAAACAGTGCCTGATTCTAAAAGGAAGAAGAAGAAGAAAAAATGAAATATTTCTGTCCCATTTACCTTTCAAATAAAAGACAAAATGTAAGCTAGAGTGTAATATGAAAAGCATGGGTTTAGTAAGATCACAGTAGCTAAGTCACTTTGGGTACAAAGTGTATATTTTTGAGTGTACCTGGTGCTTTCAAATCAGGACATTATAATAACTGAAAATTATAGGGCAGTGATGGAGCTTCGTGGCTCAGAGCACAGCCTTTGAAGTTATGCAGACCTGAGTTTCAGTTCCTGTTTTGTCACTTTCTTTCTGTGTGCCTTTAACACATTATTTAATCTCTCTGTGCCTCAATTTCCTCAGCTGCAAAGAGGATGCTAACAGTTTCTATTTCATGGGGTTGTTGTAAAAATTAAATGAGGTAATCCATGTAAAGCACTCACAAAGTGCCTGACATAGAGAAACACTTAATAAATGCCTATTATTATAGCCATGATTCTTACATTAATCCAAGAGGAATTGATTTGGCAGGAAGGTTGAAGGATGGCATAGAAATAGCATAGAAGTGTCATACCACTGAGAACATAGCCTTTTTGAGAAATAAGCTACCCAGCAAGCCAAATCACTAATTACAATTCATTTGGAATGAAACAGAGACAAACATACCATTGTAAGAACCAGGATAGAAAATTGCTAATGAGGATTGAGACAGTGGTTTGAGGAAAAGGCAGATCAGTCTAGTGTGCTGTGGACAGAACCCTCTGGCCGGTGGTCCCAGACAAGAACGTACTGTGAAAGTCTTCACCATTCCACCCAAAAGCTGAATCAGAGTCCTGAGAAGCCAGATCAGTCCTGTCTTACTTGTGCCTGCCCTTTGGTAGGCAACAACCTGGTGCATGGGGAGGTAGACGTTTTACATGGGAACTAAAACCCTTCCAGGACATGCTATAAGGGAGGGTCAGGAGGTATGCTACACTAGGGGATCTCTCCATGGTGCCTGAAGTTGAGTGTCCGCATTAGAGGTCCTTGCAGTGGAAGCTTATGCCGCATGCAAATCTATGTTTCATTAATGTCTTTCACTTGAGATCCTACAGAGACAAGGTGGAGAGGCCCAGACCTCATGGAGCTCACAGCTTAGTTAAGTGGGCAACTGGACTGTGTGACAGTACGAGGTGATGAGTGCCGTGGTAGAGATATATACAGGGTATTTGGGGAGCTCAAGAAGGAAACACGTAACTAATCTTGGGGGGTGAAGTGTCTGCTTAGAGAAAATATCAATGATGGGATCTGAAGAATGAATAGGGTTAGAAAGGCAACAGGGGCCAGAGGGGGAGAGAAGGAAAGAGGGACGAGCATGGGCGGAGGTCCAGCGGAAGAGTGAGAGCATGGCATATTTGAGGGATTAAAAAATGGTCTGTGCAGCTGCAGGCAGGGAGCATGGAGCACATTCATTTTTGTGATGGATATCCAACATTAATTTGCACTTACTCTATGCCAGGCCCTGTGACAAGCAGACCCATTATGAGTATTAGCTCATTAAATCTGCACAGCAATCCTATGAGCTAGGGACTGTGGTTCACCTCATTTTACTAATGGGGACATTGCAAATGAGAGAGGTTGGGACTCAGATATTAAGTCCTGAGTCAAAGCCCTCACATCCTGTAAGTGAGCTGGGTTTTCTACCCAGGCAGCCTGGCTTGAGCATTCACACTGCTCCTTCCCGGGGCACAGGGTCCTGCCACTGCAGGGTAGCTCACCACAGAAGTTTTAAGACACAGGGGATTGGAAAGTACTCTTGTGGAGAAGCTCATATCTATGGTTTACCTAAAGCTAAATCAAAATAAACCTGCCCCCACCACCAAAATCTCCAAATATGCTTCTCAGTGATAGAAAGTATGACCACAGGTTTTTTACTTCTACAAATTTTTAACAGGTTTTACCTCTACAGGCTCCCATTCTTGCCAAGTCTCAGTTGAGACTATTTTGGAATCCTTTAGGTAGAAAAACTGCCTCATCTGAGAGGGATGTTCCATCTGGGACTCAGGCAAAGTTTCCAAGCGTGCCTGAGGCTGGATTCTCTCCAGATACCAGGGGAAGCGCCCAGGTAGCCATTCGAGAAAGAATAAAAGTCACTGTAACTTTTCTACACACAATAGCCAAATCGAATATCGGTCACTGTCAAAGTCCGACAGCACCTAGCCTAATGTCTTGCACGTAGTAGATGTTTTAAGAAATATCAGTCATTAATGAGTAGATAGGAGCATAAATAAATAAATGAAGGAAGTTTCTGTTGCTTATTTGTTTCTTGGCTTTCTCCTTAACATGGGGTATGATAGCGTAAGGAAAAATATGTCTGTCTGGGGCCAGAAGTTGTAAGAACAGATACAACTGTATGACCACAGAAGTCACAGCATCTTGAAGAGATCTTTGCACACCCATTTGACAAAAGCATTACTCACAATGACCCAAAGGTAGAAGCAACCCAAATGTCCATCCATATATGAAGGGATAAACAAAATGTAGTGAGTACATACAATAGAATGTTACTCAGCCTTGAGAAGGAAGGAAATTCTGACACACACATGCTACCACACGAATGAAGCTTGAGGACATTATGCTAAGTGGCATCAGTCAGTCACCAAAAGACAAATACTCTACAATTCCAGCTTTATGAGGTACCTACAGTAGACAAATTCACAGAGACAGAAATTAGAATTGTGGTTATCAGGCATTGGCGCGGGGGGGGGGGGTGGAGAGAATGCAGAGTTATTGTTTAAAGGTATAGAGTTTCAGTTTTGCAAGATGAGAAAGAGTTCTAGAGATGGGTGGTAGTGATGGTTACCCAACAATGTGGATGTACTTAGTACCACTCAACTATACACTTAGAAATGGTTAAGATGCTAAATTTTATGTTATGTGCATTTTACCACAGTTTTTAGATTTTAAAGGCAAAATAGAGATGCTTTCAGATACAAAATAATTAAACTATTAAGCCTAATTTTAAGTATTGGCATATGATATTAATTATTGTATTAAATAACATGTTTTATATAATATGTAAGCACACTATAATATAGTATTTCACATAGCTGACACCTACTTTGCACACCATATTGTAATGTAATGATAATCTAACAATAACAATAATTGTGATTATAGTTAACATCTATTGAACACTAACCAGGTGCCAAACTTTATTTTAATTATTCTTTGCCTCATATGTTTATAATAATACTATCAGACAGCTGGTATTATTTTCTCCTATTTACAGATTAGGAAACTGAGGTCCACAGATGTTAAATAAGTCTCCAAAGGCACATAGCTGATAAATGCATAGCTGACATAAATGAATAGCTGACAGGTGGTAGCTGCTTTGACACATTCTAGCTAGACCAAGATGTTTGATGCACCTGACCAACAGTTTGGATTAGATGGGCCAGAGGTCCCAGTAATTCACAACCTCACACCAAAACTCTCCAGCTACAGCTGATCGATAATAAGAATAACATAAAAGGGGCTCCCAGATGCCTGGCACCAGAATGAGGAGTTTAGATGCATCATCTTGTCCAGTCTTCCCAGTAATGATAGGAGGCAGGTGCCACCTATTGTGCCCATTTCACAGAGGAGGAAACTGTGGCACAGAGAGGTCAAGAAGCTTTCCCAAGTTCATACAACTAATGAGTGGTGGAGCCAGGACACAAAGACATGCAGCTCATGCTGGACTCTGTCCATTGACCATAATGCCAAGTGAGATGCCAGTTTCTTAAATTGTGATCTGAGATTTAAAATTTGTTTATTTTGAGAGAGAGAAAGAGAGCATGAGCAGAGGACGGGCAGAAAGAGAGGAAGAGAGAATCCCAAGCAGACTCTGTACTGTCAGCCCGGAGCCCCACACGGGGCTCAAACCCATGAATCGTGAGATCATGACCTGAGCCAAAACCAAGAGTTGGATGTTTAACTGACCGAGCCACCCAAGCACCTCATGATTTGAGACTTAACTTCTTGGCATTAGTCATAACAGTTACAAGAAGAGTTCATCTTAATTGAGCCCTCACCATAAATCGGGCTACATGCTTCCCATGTATTTGTTACCTCCTAGGTACCCCAAAAGGACCCTCTGAGGAAGGTCCTCTCATTGGTCCTGTTTTATAGGAAAAGAGAGCAGCCTAGGTCTCCCCACTAGCAAGGGGTGGAACCAGGATTCAAATCCAGGTGGTCTGCTCCCAACTGTAGTCTTTAGAGACTCCACCCAGACTCCTCAGAGTGTCAGAGCCTGAAGCATCTGAGACAGTTAGATGTCTCTAACTGTCTCTAACAGGAGACAGTTAGAAATGCAGCCTGTTAGACCCTACTGCAGAATGAATGAATGACAGTCAAGATGTTAACAAGCTTGGGTGACTGGTGTGCATACTGAAGCTTGAGAGATGCGGGACTATATTTCACTCCCTTCCTCAAAGGCAGGCCACAGGGATACAGCAGGAAGCAGTGTAGACCTGATCCTGCCTTCCAACAGTGTCCACAGGGTTGGAGGGAGGCCAAACAGACCACCAGACCGGCACTTTGAGTCTCAATCTCAGGGGACAGGTCTTAGAAGTCTGTATCTAACAAGGCAATTCATATGCTCTCTATAGTTGGAGAGCCACTCTTATCCCTGGTAAGGCTCAGGGGCAGAATCAGAAAAGGGAACACCAGCATCTTTCCTCCTTTTCCTATCACCCCAGTCCGTAGGGTCAGAGAGGCAGACTACAAGAAACCTCTTCAACAGGCTGCACAACTGGCAGATGAGGAATTGAATTTGTGCCCTCTGTGTGCATTAATTTAGAACATTGAACCTCAGGGATCCATGCGATGCTACTTAATGTGGCGCCTGAAGCTGCAGGCACTCCCGATTGATCCTGGGGGTATTGACTGGTCCCTATGGAAACACCTCTTGCCTCTGAGCCTGCCTTTGCCTGTCTGCCACACAGTGAAGGCCATTGCCTCCAGCACTCTTGGGACAGACAGTTCGAATATGACAGTGGTAGCCAGGCCCTAGGCAGACACTAACCAATAGCACGAGCACATCCCAGCTGGGAACCAATTCCCATCTGAGGTGCTAGCCCGATGCCTGGCTCCTAAAGAGTTCATACACAGATCACTTATTAGCAATTCTCTGCCATTACTGAAAGCTGCTAACCAGCCTCAATGGAACGAACTAGGGGACGAAATGCAGGCAAACTGTTCCCAGGACTTGGAGTTTGAAAAACAAAATCAGAAGAATGGAGAGGAAAGAAATAAGAGGGGTAACTTGCTTTTTTCCAAATAGTACTAACAATCGTAACTAGCACATAGACGTGCTTTTACATGCTGCACTAAGGAATCAACATGTCTCGCTGAGTTCTCCCAACAGCCTTGGGAAGTCAGTATTGTTTTAACTATCCCCATTTGACACAGAGAGGTAATCCTGTCACATTATAGGAAATGAGAGAGAAAAGGACCAAAAGGAAGGAAGGAGAGAGAAGGAAAGAAGGAAGGAGGACAGAGCTCTTAGCTTTCTTCTGGGGTAGAAAGAAGAATAACTATGGAAGGCCTAAGGCAAAAGAAATTTCTCTGAGGATCAGGAATAGTGTAAAGAGAAACTGACTTTTTACCTTAATTTGGAACAATTGAAATACTCAAGAGATTGATTCGTTTCTTGTTCTGTAAACTCAGACAAAAATAAGTTGGCTGAATTTAACCACCCCCAAGTAATACACACACACACACACACACACACACACACACACACACACACACATGCACACCACATACATACGCTGTTTGTTTTCCTAATTATGACTTCTTGGGAATGAATGGAAAATTTGGCAATCCGATTAACTGTAGCTCACAATAAAATAGCACTAAATGGGTGTTTTATATGCTGTTTGTTTCTCATTCTCCTTGGAAGATTGTCAAGAGTTTAATGAAACTAATACTTTGGGATTTAGATCTCTCTTAACCAGAAACCAGAGCCTTTCCAAACTAACAACTGGAAATAACTCAAGTTCTTTTGAGCCTGTGGGATGTGCCAGGCACTGAGCTAAGTACACTGCCCTACTGAATCCTCTCAACAACCCTATAATCAAGATATGATTCATAATTCCATTTCACAGATCAGGTACCTGAGGCTCAGGGATTGCATAACTTGCCTAAATGCTAAATGGAGGAGCTAAAGTGGGTACCCAGCCAATTGTACTCCAGAGCACCCCTTCTTAAGCACTGTGTTGAACACTAAGCTGCAATAATGTTGGCACAAAAAAATCTTTCTTTAAATTAGGCAGATTGGTTGCTTGGTATGCTGTGGAAATACAAAAATATAGTTTGTCTAATTGTTTTTAATGATTGTACAGACTATGCTTCTGAAAGATATCATACCTTTCTAATCAGAGTGGTTTGATCACCCAGGACACTGAGGGAATGTTTGTTATTCTAAAATATTATTAAGGAGTCATTGTGCCACTCATTCTTTCAGCCTTCTCCCCCCAGCCTCTATGGGAAGTGCACAGTTCCCACCTGGGTCCATTGGGTATGGCAGATTGCCCCACGGGGCTGATGCCTTCATTCATCCAATAGATTCCAAGCACCTGAATGTGCTTGCCATGTACCAAGCAACATGCTGAGTACCCCAGGAGCTATTCATTAATTCTCCCAAAGGCCCTGTGAGGTGGGTGCCAGTATTATCCCGATTTTATAGATGGAGAAATAAAGATTCATAGTGGTTAACTATAGCTGGGTTTCTCACCAGGCCTGTCTGTTGACTCTGGAGCTTGCTCTCTCAAGCTCTATGTAATAGTGAGCAGGAAAAGATAGACATAGTACCCACCCTGAATAAGCTCTCACAACAACAGAGGAGATGTACATGAAACCACTAATTACCCAATTAATTCTTTCATTACCCAAACGGAAAGCACTACCTAGTTGAAGTAGAGTCCCCTGTGCATGTGTCGAACAGGAGCAGCTGACCTGGGGAATCAGTAAATCTTCCCGAAAGAAAGTGATCGTTCCTTTTAGAGCGGAAGTGAGTAACAGCTTACCAGGAAAGGAGAAAAGGGAAAAGCATTTCAGACTGAGTAGAACAGCATATTTGAAGACCCTGATGTATTAAGAAATATTGGCATGTTGGATAAATACTGGCATTAGAAAGGTATGATGTCTCCTCTTATAACAGGAGATACAAGAATCTATTGAAACAACCATCCACTGTCCTCATCCCTTCTCTCATACCTCCTTGTGTTATTCTCTCTACCAAGAGAGAAGCTAGCCTCAGGTTAAATCCACCCACTATCAAATTCCTCACTGTGTGCCCTGTGTTGCCCAATAGAGTTTCTACACATCATTGATAAAGAATAAAACAAGTGGACAAGTGGGCATGAAAACTGTTTGATCCAAAGTCAAACAATGTACTAGGGAGGAAATAATCTATAAATCAATTTTTCTTATCAGGTATCATATGTACAGTTAGGTTTCGTAGCTGATTTCTTCAATATTTAGCTATAATTTTTTAAAGTATATGAACTAATGAGGAAAGACTAGTCTTTCCAACAAATGATGCTAGAAAAACTGGATATCCACCTGTGAAAGAATAAAGCTGGACTCCTCCTTTACATTATACACAAAATTAACTTAAAATGGATCACAGACTTAAATTTAAGAACTAAAACTTTAAAACTCTTAGAAGAAAAAAGTGTACATCTCTGTGACATTAGAATAGGCAACAGTTTCTTACATATGGCACCAAAGCTCAAGCAATCAAGAAAGTAAACAAATTGAACTTAATCAAATTTAAGAATGATTATTAAAAATGGTTTACTACAAATAGTTTGAGTTATCTCAAAGGATACTATAAGAAATTGAAAAACCATTCCCTTAAAATGGAAGAAAATATAGATTGGTAAATCATATCTATCTGACAAGGAACACGCATCCAGAATATAACAAGAACTCTTACAACTCAACGATAGACAAAGAGCCCAATTTTTAAATGGGAAGAGGATTTAAATAGACATATCTCCACAGAAGATAGACAAATGGCCAGTAAGCATAAGAAAAAATGCTCAGTTAACATAATTAGATATTAGGGAAAAGAAAATCAAAACCCCCATGAGATACCCCTTCAGTCTCATTAGGGTGGCCATAGTGAAAAAGACATAATAACAAATGTTGGGCAAAGATGTAGAGATTGAAACATACATTGCTGGTGGGAATGGAAGATGGCTTGGCAGTGCCTCAAAATGGTAGACAAAGAACTACCATGCGACCCACCAATTCAACTGGGTACAGATTCCAAGGTATCTACCTAAGGGGAATAAAAACACATGCCTACATAAAAACTTATACATAGGGGCGCCCAGGTGGCTCAATCGGTTGAGCTTCCAACTCTTTATTTTGGCTCAGGTCATGGTTCCAGGGTTGTGAGATGGAGCTCTACATCAGGCTCTGTGCTGAGTGTGGCGCCCGCTTGAGATTCTGTCTCCCTCCTTCTGCCTCTCCCCTGATCACACATGCTCGCTCTCTCTCTCAAAAAAAGAAAAATTTAATTTTTTTACGCTTATTTATTTTTTGAGAGACAGAGACAGAGTGTGAGTGGGGGAGGAGCAGAGAGAGAGGGAGACACAGAATCTGAAGCAGGCTCCAAGCTCCGTGCTGTTAGCACAGAGCTTGATGCGGAACTCGAACTCATGACCTGGGAGATGATGACCTGAGTCAAAGTCGAAGACTTAACCGACTGAGCCACCCAGGTGCCCCAAATTGTATACTTTAAATAGGTGAATTTATGGTATGTAAGTTATATTTCATATATATATTTTAAAATTCATATGTACCAGAAGTAGTGTCATAACCCTCAAGTTTACTGGAACAGCATTTTTTCTTTTCCCTTTTTACTCTCAGTTCCTAAGGAAAGACTCTGTTATTAAGTGTCTTTCTGCCCCTCCCCCTCCCGTAAAAGGTACTTCTTCCAAGATGGATATATTTGAATGATGGTTAGGTCCTGTCTTCTCAACTTTCTGCATCTTCAGGCCTGCCCAGTCATAGTCATCTTCCTCCTAAGGAGCCCTGAAGCCCTGGAGAGTCCTGAATTATTCAAAGAAGGTTAAGATATTTTCCCTCTACTGTATTTCCATGGCTTCTATGCACCTCCTAAAAAGTCTGAACAGAAAGCTTGAAATAAATTTTCTTCGTAGGCCAAGCTAAGCAGAACAGCAAAAACAGCAACAATAAAAGCAATCCATTCTGAAGAATTCTAGTTATGTGAGTTTTTGTTTTTTTTTCTATAGTCGCAACAGCAACTTTTAGACAGACTTGGGCCACAGTGTGAGGAATTTAGGTTACACAAAAGTCATTTTCTTAGAAGCATTTCTGAACAGTGGGCTATTGAGCAAACATGTAAGTTGTCCTTCTATGGGCATCCTTTGTTTGTTTGTTTGTTTGTTTGTTTGTTTAAAGATTTTTGTCTGCAAACTCCAAGCTACAGTAGGGTTAGTCTTTCCTTGAGTTAGGAGGGTGAACATAATTTCTTACATTCCCCGTCCTCCCCTATTACCTCTATTTAATGGTTTCTCTTCAACTCTTTCAGCTCTCTGTATCCATTCTCTGTTTTACTGTTGTTCATTTTTAGCTTAATAACCACCTCATTCTATGCATCATCTCTGAAAATTTCGGGGAATAGCCATGTAAGAGAAATGCGCTTTTTGAATTTAGAACAGTACATCATGTGTATGCTTTTATATTACGTCCCATTTGTGCTTCTCCAACAGCATTGGCCGAGCTCAGTGGCAAACTAAAATGACTGATGTTTTCCATTTGGAAAGGATGGCTTATTTAGCAAATACATAATAGCGTTTATTTTAGTTGCCATTAAACATAGTTTGGTGCCTTTGCCTCCCAGACCACTTCGAGTCTTCAGCCTTCCAAGTTTGAGCTGTTTACCCTGGCCAAGAAGATTATAACCTCAATGCTTTTGCTTTACTTTAAAAAAAAAAAAAAAAAAAAAAAAGCCTCTTCTTAACCCTGAAGAACTGATGAGCTTATCAGAAAAGCTCTGTCTTTAAGTTTTACAGGACAATTTTTTTTTAATACCAGTACAGTCTCTAGCAGAGTAATAATAGGAGGTAATATTTCTTGAATTCTTGCAATGGCCCGAGGACTGTTTCAAGATATCGAGGTAGATGTAGAGAACACTGATTTATTTAACCCCACCAGTGACCCGATAAGACAAGTACTATTATTATCCCTGTTTTACAGATGAGGAAATTGAGATACAGAGAAATTAAAACTTTGTCCTAGACCACACACCTGCTCAGTGGCAAAACTGGGATTTAAACCCGCTCCCAAGCCACAATGCCTGGTAGCAGGAGCTTAATAAACCTCTTTGAGTGAACAAGTGAAGGATAGAGGGCAACAAAAGCAATCTATGACAGCGAAATTCCATCCACTCACTCCACCCATCTTTTCCAGGCATTTGCCCTCCAGGAAGCCTCCCCAGATTACTAGAATAGAAAGGACATTGTTCTGTGTCCCTCCTCCCTGCTCTTTCACCTCCTTCCTAGTCCTGGGGAGACCTTGACAGGGGATGTATTTGTAGAGAGAAATGCGTGCTTGCAAAGCAAGCCAGTTCCCAGGAACCCAGACATCAGTGTGTAATACACAAAATAAATCCATTCTTTGACCATTATGTCCATAAAAATAAAACAGTAGGATTCTGGTGAAGCAGATAGGGATAGCAACAATTCTGTAGGAATCCCAGGTTCTGACCCTGCATTTTTAACTTTGTCTGTTACTAGCATTTGTAGGAGACCAAGATTGTATGACTAAATTGGAAACCCTCTCTTTGGTGCCTTGCTAATTAATCAGACAAATGAACAAGGCGGCTCTTTGTCAGTTTGCAAACCAGAAGTCAATCGTTTCAGGTCAAAACTTGGTGGTAATGGCTGCGTTCTTTGTTGCTCTTAGCATACCTTGGTCATTTTGGGAAAAGTGTCAGTATGAGAGCTGAAGGTCCTGACAGAAAGCCTGCACCAACACTTGAAAAAAAAAAAAAAATGAAGGGGAGTTAAACTGAGCTGAGATCACGTGAGCGGAACAAAAGCCCAGCAACCTTGTCTCACCTTTTGGGAAATTTCCACTGAGCCTGGTTTTGAGCCACACGCTGAAAGCGCTAAGTGTGCTGCTTTACATACGTGAGTTCATTTCATCTTCCCTGCAGTCCTACAAGATTATGTATTGTCCTAATTAAAGGGAAGTGAAGTCAAGATTTGAACCCATGTCTTTTGAATTCCAAACCCCTCATTTGAACCATCACACCCCTCTTACTTCATCATGCATCTGAGCATGAAGACACAACCTTGCAACAAATACCTTTCTGGAACCAACTCAACTCGTTTCAACTCTGGAACCAACTCAACTGTCTCCTCAGTAGAACGTTATAGGCAGTGGAAACCCATGGGTCAAATCAGATTTCCCTCAAGAGTCTGATTTTCCCACAGTCTGTTCTTTGGGAGTAAGGTATTATTTCTAGAACACTCCAGTTAATGTGTGTAGAGGATAACAAATTTATAGGAAGTGATAAATTATTTTATATTCTTACTGCAATGTTTTAACTCTTTTGCTATATTACACCTGAGTAATGAAATCTGGCTATGGATGCTCTGATGCTGCATAATACATCAGGTTTCCAAAATCCTGGGGCACCTGGGTGGCTCCATCAGTTAAGCATCTGACTTCGGCTCAGGTCATGGTCTCACGGTTTGTGAGTTCAAGTCCCATGTCCAGCTGCGTGCTGACAGCTCGGAGCCTGGAGCCTGTTGGGGATTCTCTCTCCTTCTCTCTCTGTCCCTCCCCGACTCATGCTCTGTCTCTGTCTCTGTCTGTCTCTCTCTCTCTCTCTCTTCTCAAAAATAAATGAACATTAAAAAGTTAAAAAAAAAACAGAAAAGAAAAGAAAAACCCTTTCAGCAATGTCATTTCATTGGATCATTGCAGCAACCTTATAAGATA
This sequence comes from Panthera leo, assembly GCF_018350215.1. NCBI lineage: Eukaryota > Metazoa > Chordata > Mammalia > Carnivora > Felidae > Panthera > Panthera leo. Next base: position 119,129,241 of record NC_056679.1, on the reverse strand, counting down.
GGTAGATGGGAGGCTATTATTCCATTTCTACAGAATGAAAACTGAGACTTTGTCTTCCCAGTGTAGCCCAGCTGCTAAGGAGTTGAGTGGGCCCTGGGATCCACCACCTCTGCTTGACTCCCATATCAGTGTTCTTGTCACTCTTCCACATTGCCCCTCAGAGGTCCCTTCATAGGCATCTCACACAAACAAATTGGGTTATCCAGTGCCCTGCCTCTTGCATGGCTTTCACAGACCAAGTACAGGTCAGTTTGACAATGAAAAATGAAAAGATCCTGCATACTGGTGGGAAGAAGTATGCATACTGCATACTAAGAGAAGAAAGTACAAGAACAAGGACACTTGTGGCACTTTGTAACAGCAAGAATTTAGAAAATACTCCATCAGTAAGTAAACGGATTCATAGTAGGGTAGTCATGCAATGGAATACTACACATCAGTGAAAATAAATAACCTCTAGCCAAATGCAGTGGTAGGAATGAATAACAAAAAGTTGAAAGGAGGCAGCGCGTGAGTGGCTCAGTCGGTTAAGTGTCCACCTGCTGGTTTCAGCTCAGGGCATGATGTCACGGTTCACGAGTTCGAGCTTCACATCAGAATCCACGCTGACAGTGCAGAGTCTGCTTGGGATTCTCTCTCTCTCCTTCTTTCTGCCCCTCCTGCTCTCTCTCTCTCTCTCTCTCTCTCTCTCAAAATAAATACATAAACTTTTTTTTAAAAGTTGAACGAAAGATCCCATTTGCGGAAGGATACATAGAGTACGACACTTTAAGTATGAAAATACAATATTATACATTTGCGTATATGTTTAACGAAAGTATTAAGAAATGTATAGAAATAGTAGTAACTAAATTCAGACTACTCATTGCCTCTAGAGAGCAGAGTGTGATCAGGGAGTGGGAAGCAGGGACTTAACACTTGCATCTGTAACCGATACCGGGGCTTTGTGATATTTTCCTTTATGCATTGATGCATGTCTTAAATATCTTGTAATACCTTTTTCAGAATGAAAATGAAGAAAGCAACCATTCACTCTATGAGCTTAGACTGAGGGCAGGTGGCATGCCAGGCTTTGGGCTGGGTGTTGGAATACAGGGGGGACAGGAGGGGCTTTGCACCTGCCCTCAGACCCTCCAGTCCTGCAGACGAGACAGAAGCATGTTTACTGCTAGGAAACACAGGAGCTACGGGAGCTTGTGACCAGGAGGCTAATATAGATCGAATGACCTAGGAAAGCTTCCAAGGGAATATGAAGCTCAAACTGAAACTAAAGAATGAAACGTTTTGGTTATTAGGAAATGGAAGAATAACCCACATTAATTCTACTCAAAATATCTGTGTCTGAAGCTCAGCATCAGAGTGAGCAAGGTGGAAAGTGGCCCGAGATAAGGCTGGACAATGAGTAGGAGCCAGATCAGACGGGACCTCACCCTCACTCCTTGCTAACATTTTCTTATTATTATTTTGTTACATGCCGAGTATCTTATGAATCCAGGAGTCTTTTACACTGCTACCCAAGAGGACTTGTTTTTAGTATAGCTGACAATGTTACATTACTTCCAGGTGTACCCCGTAGTGATTCAACAAGTCTACACGTTATGCCTTGCTCACCTCCAGTGTAGGTACAGACTCTCGCCACACAACTCTATTACAAGACCAATGACTGTATTCCCCATGCTGTGCCTTTTATTCCTGTGGGTTATTATTTCTGTAATATAGGTGGAAGCCTTTGTCTCCCACTCCCCTTTACTCATTTTGCCCATCTCTCACACGTCTCCTCTCTGGGAACCATGAGTTCTCTGTATTTATAGGTCTGTCCTTGCAAACATGTTAACTTGATGGAGCACCAGTGATGTGCCTGATGTGGGGCTGCACGTTGGCAAGTATAAAGTGGGGGTGGGGAGGAGAGGGCAGGGAAGCAGAGCATCCTGACATGTTTCAGTCACTGCACTCTCTTGCTTGATCCAGAACTGTACCCATATCCTTTCCTAAAATAGAAGCAATGTCAGCAAGCGAGGGCAAGGAGCAAGAGACATGGAGGCAGAATGTGTGAGCTGGCTGGGGCTTCCCTCCCCTTCCTACGAATGAATTGCTGTGGCAAGTTTCCACATTGTAGGTATTTTACAATTTGTCATAGGCAAGTTACACAACTCAGTTAGTGATTAAATTACCAACAGAGCTGCTATTTGAGTAAGAGAGGTTCAAGGTTGCTTCTGGCTCCTGTGGTCTGGTTTAAAGGGAATTGAATTAATTCTTTCCTAATCTCCTTGGTTAGAAGAGAGAAACACAAAAATCACGTCCAGTGTGCAGTAGACAGTGCAAAAAGTAGCATCCAACCTCATTCATCAACCACTAGGGTCTCTGTGTCTAACCTTGGTCCCATGTTTAGATTTATAAAGTGTGAGATCATTGTCAGTTTCATTTATCTCTGTTATTAAATTTACTGGGCCTCCTTCAAATGGCATTATATCTTCTTATCTAATTCAAATAAATGTCTTACTCATGGCTAGAATGCAGATGGTGAAATCTCATTGTTAACTCGGTATTCAAGATAATCTCGGTGTTTTGCTTTCCTAATAGAATCTTGAATTCATTACTCATGCCTGGGATTCCACTCATTTTCACCAAACTTTTCTTAAAACTGTTCATCTTAAGCATTCTCTCCGTCTCAACGTTTCCACAAGGATGGAACATTCTTGCTCTGTTCTCTCGCATTTATCTTGATCTGTTTATCTTACGTAAAATAATCATTCATCACAAATTTGACAGTTGTGTTTATTTTCATTAATTATGATTAAATATGCTGGTGGGGTAGTCGCTAAAATCACAGGCTTTGGAATAAATCCAGAGTTTGGATCCCAGCTCTGTGACTTTATGGTGGCTTCACCTCAGTTTCTTCATCTGTAAAATGGGGGTAATAATAGTCGCATCCTAAAAGTGTTGTGGAAATTAAATGAGATTATTTTCAGTGCATTGCCTGGGCCAGTTATTCATAGTAACCATTTAGATGTAAGTCAAACAGGGAGCGCCTGGGTGGCTCAGTCAGTTAAGCGTCCAACCTTGGCTCAGGGCTAGATCTCATGATTCCCAGGTTCAAGCCCACGTCATGATCTCACAGTTCACGGGTTCAAGCCCCACATGGGATTTTCTGCCATCATTGCAAAGCCTACGTCGGATCCTCTCTCTCTCTCTCTCTCTCTCTCTCTCTCTGTCTCTTCCTACCCATCCTGCACACACACTCTCTCTCTCTCTCAAAAATAAACATAAAAAATAGATTTTAGCCAAATGGAATAAGAAAGATACTGTACTCTGTATTTGTCTTGACTAGAAAAGCAGTTTATCATTTAAAAGTTTGAACCAACCTTCTGAATTGTGATTTGTGAAAGGGATTTTCTTTCTGCTTTATACCATCCTGTACTTAGATCATTTGTATCTGAATTATTGGTTTTTGCTCTATCATGTATACAAACCAGTATCTACATTCAATTTGTTTAGTTTGGTTCTGTTTTCCTGATGACTTCTTCAGCTGCCACAGGAGAGCCCCTTGGTGGGGAGAAGGCAGCAGGGTGCCCTACTGTGACTATCCCAAAACAGAGCATCTGAGATTCCCACCCACATCAGCCAGGGATGCCTGGTAACCAAGAGCAAGAGCCTGCAGGGCTGGAGGCAGCTCCGATATGGACTAGGGTTACGTCCCACAATCCTGCCTGAAGCAGCCACAGCTTCCACCCCATGCCCTGTGCACTGTCCTACATCAGAGACCTTTTACCTACTCTAACCGCTGCCTGGAAGTCTTCCCTACTCTCTTCCTTCATCAAACTAATTCCCATTCATTTCTCAGGTCCCAGCTCGCATATCACCTTCTCCAAGAAACGTTACCTCACTCCACAGGCTTCACAGAAGCCTCTATGATGTTCCCTAGCTGTCTCTATTGTGTGGGCAGTCCTCATTCTACAGAGTTCTGGTAAACAAACTTTGCTTACGACGATGTGGTCATATAACATCAGTCCTCCAACGACAGGATTCAAACTTAATTACCACAGTAGGTAAACTCTAATTGCATAAAGGAGAAATTTCACTGCTTGTTTTTCGGTCTATCAAATCACTTCATGAAAAACAGATTTGCACCAAGATCAGTGACAAATTATGTCACTCCTTCCAAAGTGTGTTGGCGATGGGTCACTGCACATTTGTTAGTTCATGTGCAGGCAGTGACGGCGGTAATTGTGTTGCCTCTTTGTCTCCCAGTGATAAACCCATGTGACATTTTACAGATATGGATAGTCAAAAGGGGAAATTAGCCAGAAAAGATGAAAGTGCAGTGAAGAAATGAAATGTGGTTACCCTGGAAGTCAAATTCAAACTGAATGTAAACGGAGTTACAGAAGAAATAGCTGACCAGGGAATGTATACATCATGCCAGGGGGATATAATCCATATATATGGCCAGAGGGACTTAGTAAAGGCAAATGTATCGACAGCAATGAGCATGGTGGTTGTGACCAAAAGGATGATGACGTTCCAGAAGAGGTGCTGGCAGACCAATTCACATCAAAGGCACTCTCGGTGATACCTCACATTGACAGACCGAGAAGAAAAGGGTAAAATGGTGGACGCTCATCCACATTTACAAGGGAGTTTGATAGGGGCGCCTGGGTGGCTCAGTAGTTGAGCGTCCGACTCTGGTTCACGTCATGATCTCACTGCTCGTGGTTGGAGCCCCGCACCAGGCTTTGTGCTGACAGCTCTGAGCCTGGACCCTGCTTCGGATTCTGTGTCTGTCTCCCTCTCTCTCTCTGCCCCTCTCCCGCTCTCTCTCTCTCTCAAATATAAAATAAAACATAAAAATTTTTTTAAAAAAAGAAAGGAGTTTGATAATTTGCCCAGACATTGGTAGGGTGTCTGCACTGTATTGTTATATGATGGAGAGGGCAAGCCCTATTCAAATGACTCTTGGTAAGTTTTTTTGCATTAATTATCAATGTTTCTAATGCTTTAAATTACAGCGTGCTAGATAAATAACAGTTTTACTATCTTTTGTATTTCCCTGTACATTTATGACTGACAGAGAGTTCTCAAAGGTCACAGAACAACCGTAATTTTTCCCCTCGATAACGATGATCACTTTGCATGGTGTCAGCCTACATGGCAATTTTCACGGTCCTGCAATACTGTGTGAAGGGAAAAGGGCTATCGCGCAGTCAGTTAGCACACATACTCACACAGATAGAATTTTAAGTTGGGATGAATGGGTGAGTGAGTGAGTGAGTGAGTGACCGAATTCTAATTGGGCTTCACTGATACCAAACACTGGGATGAAAGAGGATTTTCTTTTCCTCTCTTGCCAGTGTGATTTGCCATAGTTTCTCCCCCATCTGGATGCCCATATTCCAAGGAGTAGATGTGCTCTCTGTGCTCAAGTTAATTCGGTAGCCCTAATAATAATGGCCTGGAAGCTTAGAGTAAGCTCCCAACCAGCAGGTCAGTGAAGCAACTTGCAATTGACTCTACCGGGTCCAGACCTAACCCCAGCCAATCATAGCGAGTAGCACCACAGTGTCAACCTGGAGTTGCATTTTCTGTTTCAGATACCCCCAGGTTTTGACTATGGTTGTGAGGCAGAAGAACATCTTAAATAAATGAAATTTACTATTGTAATATAAACCTCAGTCCGGCCAATAACTTTCTTTTTATTGAGGTAAAATTGGTACGTAACATTGGCCAATAACTTTTACAACATCTCCTCCCACATCTTTACTAGAACTGTTAATAAATATCCAGATTTTACACGCTTTTTTTTTTTCATGCTGAGCAGTAGTGACGTGGCCAAGATGTCAACCTTGCCATGACAGTCCTTCAAAAGCCGTAAATGTACTCTCAGGATAATTGAAAACCAAACTATTCCTGTATTTTCTCAGTACTTTTGTCATTATAATCCTGTTGGAAATACAACTGGGAAGAGGCAGCCTATGAAATAGGCAGTATCCCCACAGCTTTTGGATGTCAGATGGACGATCTCATTAGGACATTTCCAGGAAATTCCACAAACCAACTTATTTATGTTTCTTTTACTCCTGGGATTCTTCTACAAGAATGTTTTAAAAACTGAACTAACCTCTTTCCAAAGGCTTTTAATAATTCTTTGCTCCATGGGTATTTGGAATTTTCTTCCAAATCTGTTGCCTAGGGGGTGGCTGGGCATTTCATTCCTTCCTTTATTTATTTGGCAAACATTTATTGAACACCTACTCTAATCTCAGCTCTATGCTCTGCACTGGAATCAACGCTTAAACGGTCAGCTATGCCCTTGTGAGATTTACAGACTGATGGCAGAAACAGGCACTCAACAGATGAACCAAGAGGAAGACTTGGAATTAAACTCACACCACATGCCATTAAGGGAACAAACAAGAAGGAAGGCGAGATACCAGGAAAGACCTTCCTCAGGGAAGGTGGGCAGGGAAAAGCTCTCAGGAGGTGAGGCCTGGAGTAGGAGTTGAGGGAAGAAATTTCCATACAGGGGAAATCACAGGTCATGACTTCTGACACAGGAAGCTTGTGAGGGGCGTGCAAGGAAATATGAGGGAGGAACTGGAAATTCTGTGCAAAGCTGTACATGATTGCAGCCCATTTAAGGCCAGAGTAACTGGTACCATGGTGAGCCAGCCTACATCCCCTGCCACAGCCTGGTCCTCTCAGGCTGAAGGGGTGTCCACAAGGGATACTTCCTCAGAGAGCCTCGGCTTCACCCCATCTGTTTCCTATTTGCATTAGGGCTGTCCTGATGGAAAAGTCATGCTTGAGGCTCCATCCAGGCCCACAGCTCAGAAATTTGCTGACCCTGACTTGAGCGATAACACCAAGCTTCTTAGTTTCAGGCCAGTCTTTCCCCATGTGCTTTCTCTTTTAACAACTTCAATACTGAAGTTCTCTTCATCATCTCCCCCCCTCCGCCCCTGCTCCCCACAGCAGGAGGTGAGGGTGAAGGGGCCCTCCTGAAGGAGTCTTCCTCAGGTTGTGGGAGGGGATAGCTGGCCTTGGGTCAACTCCTCACAGGAGGGAACCTTCTTGGTAGGGGCACAGAAAGTCAGGAAATCGACTTTCCCCATCCTTTTTCTTCAGGGTTTCAAAACAAGCAGGGCCCTTCATTTTTAAAGCTCATTATAGCCCATAATTGAGAAAGTCTGTGATTTGAACTAAGCCAAGAAACTACTTACCACATGTCATCATGTCATACAATAAAACTGTAACTATATGTAGAGCAATTTTTAAATAATCTATTACAGAAGTTTGTCGGCTATTTAGTCCAGCTCTTCACAATATATCTCTTATTAACAAGGTTTGGGGAAAGGGGGATAACAGAGAAGGTGATAAATCCAACAAGTCACTTCTCTTGAGCTTCTTAGCTTCTTTTTTAATCAAAAGGAGATAAATACTTGGGGCGCCTGGGTGGCTCAGTTGGTTGAGCATCCAACTTTGGCTCAGGTCACGATCTCATGGTTCGTGGGTTCAATCCCACGTCTGGCTCTGCACTGACAGCTCAGAGCCTGGAGCCTGCTTTGGATTCTGTGTCTCCCTCTCTCTCTCTTTCTCTCTGCCCCTCCCCTGCTCGCACTCTGTCTCTCCTTCAAAAATAAATAAACATTTAAAAAAAAATTTTTTAAGGAGATAAATGCCACTGTCAACCTCTTAGGATTGTTGTGAGGACTGAATAAACTGATGGGTGTCAGCAATATGGCCTAGGCTAAGTCATAGTTAGGGCTTCTAAACAGTGAGTATTATCATTATTTTATGATGAAATACCATTTCTCTTAAAAAAAAAAAAAAAAAAAAAAAAAAAACAACTATCCTGTACCTGGCTTTTTACCACAAAGACAAATTCTTCCTTCTAGTAAGATGAGGCAAGGGTTTATTCTTTATGCTAGGGTGATTATTTTTGTGAATTTTCCTTAGATTTCTCAGTTTTGTTAATAATTTACAGATTATAGCTGGATCATTCCCTCACGGATAGCACAGTTCAGTCCCACAGAGGGCGAGTCTGAAGCCACATGGAGTCTGGCAGGTTGCTGGTAAAAAATAATCCACAACAGTAGTCTCGACTTCATTAGAACTCTTGACATATGGTATACACCGTATTTATTCTACTTCCTAAGCAAGAGACACTTAAATACTCATTACTCTATGAAGTAGTTACAGTCTAGATGTAAAGGGCCTAATCGGTAAACATTGTGATTTTTGACACCAGTAAAATAATAGTAATAAAATTGTATTTCCTGATTCTTTTTTAAAATGTATTTATTTTTTTCATTCCAGGGTAATTAACATAGTGTTAAATTAGGTGTACAAGATAGTGATTCAACAATTTTATACATTACTCGATGGGATGACCACTGGGTGTCATATGTCAGTGATGAATCACTGTATTCTACTCCTAAAGCCAAGCCAAAGTTAACACTGTATGTTAACTAACTTGAGAATGAATAAAAAAATAAAACAAAGTACGAATTCCCCTGGCGGAAAAAAAAAATAAAAAATAATTCTATACATTACTCGGTACTCATCTCCTCATCCTCGATAGATTTCTTGGGTGCTAACCATGTGCCAGTCACTGTGTTTAGTGTTCTATATGAATTGCCTCATCTACTCCACCATCTGTAAGTTAGACACAACATCCTACCCTCGTTTTAGGGATGAGAACACAGAGATGTGGAGTTACCACGTTTGCTACCCAAGGTCACTCAGCTAGTTAGTGGCAGACACAGGACACAAACCCTGGTCTCTGTCATCCTTACTGTGCTCTCCATGGGAGAAATTTCCACATCCTCTTCAAGCTAATTGTGATGGAGAAGAGCAGACTCCTGGGGAAGTCACATCTCCTCTCTGTGCCTCAGCTTCTTCGTTGGTCAAACAAGGACAATATTCTGCTTCCTCAAACAGCTAGTATGAGGGTTAAATGAGATGATGAATGAAAAGCACTTAACCAGGAACAACCTGCCTTGCCCTTTAGGAACCCCGCTGAACCCCCTGGAGTATCACACTTTACTCGGTCAGAAGAAATTTCCCCAAATGGCTTGGCCTGACAGTCCATTGTTCCTTACCGGGGTCAAGTTCCTAGCTAGCTCCATCCCCCTGTTTCCTCTTGTGCAGTTGGAAGGTTAATTTCTTATAGTTATTACAATGTTCCTAATCAGTACACTTGATTCTAATCTAAGGAATATACATATTTCCACAATTCTGTTGATTTCTGGGCTAAAAGATTCAACTCCAGAAATTCTTCAGAGTCATATGCTTCTCAGTTCCCAGTCTTCCTCTTCATCGAAATGAAATCTTAAAGAAATTGATCAGGCCATCCTTGTCCATCCTTTGAGGTTGTGCCTTGCAGGAGGAGGGATTGACATTGTACCTTTGTTGTAGCGAAGCCGTGTGAATTCATAAATGCCACACACCATCATATTAAATTCTATCTCTGTCTCTCTTTCTCTCTCTCCATTGCCTACCTGCCTACCTACATATCTACCTATCTTTTCACTATCAGTTCTCATCATTATATGGAAGTCCCTTATGAAAAAGTGGGGTTTTTAAAGTTTATTTATAGGGGTGCCTGGGTGGCTTAGTCGGTTAAGCATCCAACTTCAGCTCAGGTCATGATCTCACAGTCTGTGAGTTCAAACCCCGCGTCGGGCTCTGTGCTGAGAGCTCAGAGCCTGGAGCCTGCTTCGGAGTCTGTGTCTCCCTCTCTCTCTCTCTGCCCCTCCCCTGCTCATGCTCTGTCTCTCTGTCTCAAAAATAAATAAAAATATTTAAAAAAAAAATTTTTAAGTTTATTTATTTATTTTGAGAGCAAGTGAGCGAGAGAGAGCAGGGGAGGAGCAGAAAGAGAGGGAGAGACAGAATCCCAGGCAGGTTCCGCACCATCAGTGAGAAGCCCAACAAGGGGCTCAAACTCACAAACCATGAGATCATGACCTGAGCCTAGATCAAGAGTTGGATGCTTAACTGAATGAGCCACCCAGGCACCCCTGAAAAAATATTTAAAAGATGGGCACTGGAGCCAGACTTCCTGGCCCCACTACTTCCTAGCTGTGTGACCTTGGGCAAAGTTGGTAACTTTTCTGTGCCTAGTTTCCTCATCCATAAAAAAGGATACTAAGAGTATCTGCATTATAAGGTTATTTGAGAAGTCGATGAGTCCAGTGCTTAAAACAGTACCTGGTACATAGGTACTTCGAGATGTTACTATTTATTGTTCCAATTCATAGGTGGTAAATTCTGATTTTGAAAGGTGAAATAACTTACCCAAGGTCACATGAGCCATGAGTTACAGAGCTGGGACTGACTGATTGCAGAGTTGGTGCTCCAATCATGATGCTATACTGTCTCCTGTTTAGCACATACCATGTGTTCTTTGCTCAGTGAGCATGGTTGAGCATTGTGGGATACTCAAAAGAGACAAAAACACCCTTTACCAATGACTTCACTTCCAAGAACTTGAGTGAAAGAGAAACAAGTATATAAGGCATGCATAGAAGGATGGTCATCGCAACATTATTTGTGATGGCATAAGACCAACAAATGTTGCAGTGAAAAAGAACTAGAATATTAAAAAGCTGTTACATTTGTTACAAAATAAATAAATGAATGTTTCTCTACGTATGATCTTTTGAGCACAGATTTTTCATGGGAAATGTCAAATAAACTTTTGAAATATTGTTGGGGAACATACAGGCTGTGGGAATAGTTGCCGATTGTGCAGGGAGAACGGGGTCTCGTGGATTCTCTAGGGCTCACTGTCTCTTGTTCTCTTCTTGTCTCTGGAGATCTTTCCAACTCAAACCATCAAAGTGCTGCTCTGGTCAGGGTCCACCAGATCTAGGAACTCAACACTGTTGCCACAAGGAAAGAGATTTTTAGTCCTAGTTTCAGACTGGAAAGTCTCAGGGGTGGTCTCTGGGCCAGCCTGGGAAGGTGGGGAGATCAAATGTCAGGATGGGTGGCTTCCTCATGACTTAGAGAAGAAATCACTGCACTTCAGGCTTTTACCCGATTTGTATCTACCACATGAAACACAAGTACCTGGATAATCAGAAAAAGGTTTAAACTTTTTTTTTTAATTAAAAAAAAAATGTTGGGCTGCTTAAATTAACACGGCGCAATGTGCACTTCCCTTTGCATGTATGGACAAAACCCTTTTTAAATCTGTATTAAAAAATAGAATTGGCAGTGGCTTTTGCTCCCATTTGAGCTTGCCAAAAAGGTTGGAAATGAGCATGCTTCTTCCTGCCTGTCTTGGCTGGGTTCCCTTTTAGAAGTTGGTTGAGACAGAATCCTTCTCTTCCCCAACTTTCCCTTGAGCAGTAGGTAGACTAAGGGGTGGGGTCCAGGAGAAGGGCCTCTGCGTTTCACAATCAAGGAGGAGGTGATATAAGAATATCAGATGCTGGCAACAAGATTTTGGAGCTTCTGATCAAGTTCCCATGTTGTTGTTTAATTCTTAATCATCCCTCTTGGCATACTTCCCATTGCTACTGCTTGCATAAAGTTGGAAAGGCCTAATTGCCTCAATCTGTATTTTCCATAAAGTTATGCTTCATGCAAAATGCACAGGGACTCCCTGTATGATCATTTTGACCTAATAGGTTGTTTTGTTTGCTTCCAAGAAGTCTCTTCTATCTTCCCCTCACATTCGAAAATTTTCTTAGTTGCAAGTGATGGTCAGCAATATGGTAGCTATGTAAACATTTCCTGCAGAGAAACAAGATGTTAGTTGAATTCCATACCCATCTGTCTCAATGGGTTTAATTATCAGTGGGGGTTGCTACCGTGAAGAGGGGTCTTTATGGAAATTACCTTCACTATTTTGTTTTTCCTGAAGACTATTCTTCAGAAATAATCATTATTCTTCAAACCTTCTACACCAAAAGAAAAAAGAAACAAGGGAAGGAAGGAAGGAAGGAAGGAAGGAAGGAAGGAAGGAAGGAAGGAAGGTGGGAAGGAAGGAAGGAAGGAAGGAAGGAAGGAAAAAAGAAAGAAGAATGGATGGAAGGGAGGACAGGAGAGAGAGAGAAGGAAGGAAAGAAAGAAGGAAAGAAAAAGAAAGAGGAAGAGAGAAAGAGAAAAATAACAGTTGATTCTAGAACAAAGAAAGATCAGATTGTTTCAGTTAATTAAAAATGAAATTTGAGGGTTCTTGTGATCTAAAACATGTCACTTGACTCTAGGCTTTCTCAGAAGAAAAATTCACTAAACTCTTCAGGAATGAAAGTACAAGATACACCCAAGTTATTGCATAAACCCAAAATGCTCAAGGCCAATCCCATGCATGTGAAAAAGGCCAAGACCTAGGTGCCCTCCCTTTCCTACTGAAGAGGCCCTTGCACTAAAATCACTTTCCTTCTAATGTTTGAATTCTGCTTTTCATGAAAACTGTCAAAACCCTCAATAACCATAGGAGGAAAAATATCATCAATTCCTAATAGCTTGTAGTCTGTTAAATCTTTCCCTACCTTGAGATGAAGAATGATTTCTTTCTGTTGCTTTCTTTTTGTAGATTTTACTATAGATGAACACATAGAGAGAATGAATATATAGCACTTACAAGAAAATGTGCATTTCTCACCCCGTGACAAGAGATGTTATAGCATGTCATTCTTTCAAGGGAAGAAAGAAAAAGAATATTAGGTTGCATGTGGAGAGGCAACGAGAGGGAACAGTGCCTAAGCCAGAGTAGCGTTGGGCCAGGACGCCAGCGCTTGATCAGGTCAGGTGTGGGCACAGTGTCAGGGGGTGGACCAATCTCTGCAGGAGGCATTTTCTCCTCTGATCCCTGATAACCTGGGAATACCAGCTCTGTCAGATTATCATGTTCCTGAAATAATATTTGAGCTTTGAGTTCCTCACCACATCCACTGCACTAAATTCTTAGAAATCAGAGCCAGTTTTCAGTCCTGAAAGCATCCGAAAGAGATAATTCACTGGCCCAGCTTCAACCAGGTATCCACCCCTGAGCCTGCCAGCTAGAAGCAAGAATGCAAGCTTGGCTACATGGGGACCTACTGGAGCAGACTGAAGAGAAAATCTCAGAAGAAGAAAGGATAAAGGAAACCTTGTGACTTGTAAGGCCTTGGGGAAAATAATTGAGCCTCTCTGAGACTGTGCTCATCAGTAAAATGAATTATACCTCCTACTGCTCTTTAAACCTTAAACTACTTGTCAAAGGTGCTAGGACTTGAGTTAACTATAAGTTTAAGTTGAATCACCAGTGTTATGAGCCTACCAAAAAAGCAAGCTTGATCTTGGATAGTAATGATATAAGTAAATACCAATTAAAATGAGGCAGGTCACAGCCTTCCTTTATTAGATATAAATATGACTCCCCTGGAGTATTGGCTTCAATTTGAGGTGCCTCACTGAAAGAGATATTAGCAAAGTGGAACAGGATATGGTGGGACTTAATAATACTTCTTACAGCATACCATGAGAACAAAAAGGATTTAAAATACACTGGTCTACAGGGTCTTAAACAGTCAGAGATTTGCTTATTTGTTTGTTTTTACATAGCAAGGTATCTAGAGACAGGTAACTTCTGGCATTGGGTCAGTGGTTCAATGATGTTAAAGTTAGCATCTCTGTGATTCTCTTGACCTTTCCTCATGGTTGCAAGTTGGCCATCAGAGCTCCAGACATCACATCCATGTTCAAAAAAGGGAAAAGGAGAGGAGAAGTGCCACTAGCTTGATTTGACCATAATATCAGAAAAGCAAAAGCCTTCTGAGAAAAGTCAAAGAAGAGTTTTGCTTATATCTCATTGATTAAAACTGTCTCATGGCCACATTTAATGCAAGAGAGACTGGGAAGGTATTTGGCAAGGAAGAAAGGAGTTGATCAATAGCTATAGTTCAGCCAAACGCGACTGTCAGAATTTCCATTGTTTCCTTTTCCTTTTTTAAAACAATTTTTTTAATGTTTATTTTTGAGAGAAAGAGAGAGAGCATGACTAGGGGAGGGGCAGAGAGAAACAGAGACACAGAATCAGAAGCAAGCTCCAGGCTCTGAGCTGTCAGCACAGAGCCCAACGCAGGGCTCAAACTCACGAACTGCGAGATCATAACCTGTGCTGAAGTCGGATGCTTAACCGACTAAGCCACCCAGGCACCCCTTTTTTCTTTTTTAGAAAAAAAAAATATTTCAGGTATATGTAAAAGAAGAGAATCTGATTGGTCCACCCTAGTTAGGTATCCATGGGATCTAATCAGCTATGGCTAGAATACAAACATGGTTGTAAAGCATCTGTCTGTGACTGTGAGTCTCTCAAACTAGATTGTAAGCATCTCTAGTTAGGAGTGACAACCACGGGGAAAGAAAAAAAGGAGTCACAGCCTCCACCATTCATTTAGTTAATATCCACTGAATGCCTAGTATGTATCAGATACTGGAAGCACAGGAGACACAGGTGGGTGCCCTGGAGATATTACTGTGTCTCTACAATTCTTCAACTATGTGTGGAACATAAAGAAATTTGTTGAATGAGGGACACCCAGGTGGTTCACTCAGTTAAGAGTCTGACTTCGGCTAAGGTCATGACTTCATGGTTTGTGAGTTCGCGCCCCAAGTCAGGCTCTGTGCGGACAGCTCAGAGCCTGGAGCCTGCTTTGGATTCTGTGTCTCCCTCTCTCTCTGCCCCTCCCCCGCTCATGCTCTGTCTTGCTCTGTTTCTGAAAAATAAACATTTAAAAACAAAAAAGGGGAAAAAAAAGAAATTTGTTGAATGAATGAACAACAAATAAACGCAATTCTAAGAAATCTGGGAGCTGTTCTCTGCAGTCTTTGTGTAAACAAGTCCTCAAATTTACTCTGGATAGCTCTAAAGGGAAGACTGAATGTAAACACATAAAAGCTACGTGGAAATACTTTGGCCCAAACATAACTGAAACTTTCCAATAATCAGATATATTCAAAGATAGGGTAGTGAACCTACACCAGCACTGGAGGTATTCAAGTACAACCTGATTAACTACACAGCAAACCTGTTGTATAAGGAGTAGAGATTAGATAAGGGGTTGGACTAGGCAGGTCCTCCTCTAGTCCTTGACATTTTATAAAGTGCAGCATATCACTTAATTAAGTCAAGACCCTACTTTCTAAAAAAAAAAAAAAAAAAAAAAAAAAAAAAAAAAAAATCCCTCAAAATTATGTGTAAAATTTCTATCCATCTAGTGATTTTCATATTAAAATGCCTGTAATTGTTTACCAAATGCCGTAAATCTGGCCCTTTCCTATGGGTTAGTTTCCTGTGGTTAGTTTCATAAATCACTTCCCTTCTAGCCTTTTCACCTTACATAACCCTTCACATTGTGACAGGATGGACTCAACCATTTGTTTATGCAGATGACCTGATGTGTTGCACCACAATACTTGAAAAAACAATGAAGAAATGCTTGCTTCCTATTCCAAGACTATTCTATGCGGAACAAAAGTATTGTTCTGAATCTAGCCCTTCCATTGCCATCTGTGCATTTGAAAAATTAGAAGCTTAATGCTTGAAATTAGGCTCTCCATTGCTTTAAAAACACACTGGGATGCCTGGGTGGTTCAGTCAGTTGAGCGTCTGACTTTGGCTTAGGTCACTATCTCACGGTTTGTGGCTTGGAGCCCCGCATCGGACTCTATGCTGACAGCTCAGAGCCTGGAGCCTGCTTTGGATTCTGTGTCTTCTTCTCCCTCTCTGCTCCTACCCTGCTCACGCTCTGTGTCTCTCTCTCAAAAATGAACATTAAAAAAAATTTTTTTTAAGTAAAAAGGCACACCTCTCTGGAATCACAGGTTTAACAGCACAAAGAGAACTTAAAACTCTTACGTTTTCTCAAATCAGGCATATGGTATTAGGCAGCACTAAAGAATCACAGAATAGCCCTCTTTTAGCCTCTGCCAATCTGTTTTGGTTGTGAATCCTAGATTGTTCTCTGTCTGCTGAAGCAGTCGGTAAGCATTTACTGAGTGCCTGCTAGGAATGTGGCAGTATGCTAAAGTTAGGGCCTGGCATGATGCGTAAGAGATAGAATCTCCACTCTCCAGGAACTTTCAGTCTTCAAGCAGAGAGGTCACATGTATACAGAGAACCAAGAGAGTCTGACACACATGAGCGAGAGCCAGAGTCTGGCACATAGTAGGCACGAAGAAGTGTGTCTGTAAGAAGAGGGCCCAGGATGACTCCCAGAGCTCTGGCGTGCATGCCTAGATGGATGCTAATGCCAGTCACTATGAAAAGGAAACCTAGGAGGGACAAGACTGAAGGTAGAGGAAGTAAGGAGCAGATCATGAATTTGTCTTGCACATCGGTGGGGAGTGAGATACTGCAGAGAATCTAAGAGTTGGATATAAGCGTTTAGAACCCAGAGCATATATCTAGGATGGAGATACAAATTTGTGAGTCAGTTGCACGTAGGTGAGAAATGAGACAGTCTAGATCCACGGTTGGAGAAATGCCATCTTTAATGTCTGGGTAGAAAAAGATGTATCCACAGCTCAGGCAGACAAGGACAGATGGGTATCACAGAGATGAAGGGGACAAGAGAGGTCAACCAAAGAGGTGAATACTACTGAGAGTCAAGTGAATGAGGATACAGGGGGCTGTTGGCTTTGGTGGGAGGTAGCTGGAAAAGAGCTGTGGAGGAGACGGCAGGGTTTGTGCTGATGAATGAACCAGTGGAGATGGTGGTCAGACAAGGTCAGAAGGAAGACAGGCATTCTGGGCAAGGGGCCACCGTGGTACTTAAAACCCAAACACTGAAGTAGTAGTCAAAGAACGATGTGTGTCTGAGCAGAACTCCCCTGCATAGAAACCTTCCAGAAGGGGACATTGCAGAGGAAACTTGAATCAAGTGGGGCTTGCATGTTTGGCAGAGAACTTGGATTTTTCTCTCTAACAAAAAAGAGTCATTGGTGGTTTCTGAGCCTAGAAGCAACTGTGTATGGTCACAACAGAGGCTCAGTAGTTATGGAAGATATTCCCCTTCTGGTAACTGGGTCGGGACACACTTCAGAAATGCAAATTTCAAGCTGAGATTCAGCCGCAAAGGACAAAAGCATACATTTAAGTGGACAGATTTGTTGCACTGCCCTGTCCTCATGGATGGGAAAGGTGTTATTATCACAGCAATGGCCATCACCTTTCCAAAGAGAAGAGTAGGAAACCCGAGCTCCAGACCAAAAATGGAAAAATAGTAACTATTTTCCTCCTGTGGTTTCTGACTTGATGAGTCCTGTAAGGATGGGCTGTGCTGTGGTCAAGGAGTTGAGTTGACCTGGTTCCCACAACAGAAGCTTCATCAATTCTGCCTCACGACCTTGGTTAATTTGACAAGTATGAAGTCTCTGCTTACTCCAGTAGACTCAGGGCCCTCTGGACAGTTTGGGCCATCTTTGTGTTTAGATGCAAAACCCTGTGGTCCTGACCCCTCTCGCCTCCTGTTTCCTGTTTCTAGCAGGGAAATAGAGAAGGGAAGCGAGATCAAGGGGGGTTGGAGTCCTTTCTGGGACTTTTCAGGGGGAGAGGGGGTGCTGGAAAAATCAACAGAGTTGGTGCCAGGCCAAGACAGTTGAGAAGAAAGAGGGGGCAGCCACGAAGTTGACTCCTGTCTGTGTGCCTCCCATCTTGCCCTTCCACCCAAAAGACCATAATGACTACAGTGTGCCTTCCTTCGTTGATTTCCTAAGAACTTACTAAATGTTCAGCATGCCCGGGTGGATCAGTCTGTTAAGCATCTGACTCTTGGTTTCAGCTGAGGTCATGGTCTCAAAGTTTGTGAGTTCAAGCCCTACACTGGGCTCTCTGCTGACAGTGCAGAGCCTGCTTGGGATTTCTCTCTCCCTCTCTCTCTGCCTCTCTCTCTCTCTCTTTCTCAAAATAAACAAATTAATTTTAAAAATTAAAAAAAAAAAGGAACCTATATGCTCAGTACTGACCCAAGCACCGAGGATTCCCCAGGGAGCAGCGTAGACACCATCCCTACACTCATGAAATTTGCAGTCCAACAGGACACACAGAGAATCAAGCAAGCAGTCACCTGGGCTGATACACCTTTGCAAATACAAGTGCAGTAAGTGCAGCAAAGGACAGATGCATGGAACCAAAAAACGAGGACGCCCATCCTAAGGGCACCTTCCCTGAAGAAATGTTGCTGGAGCTAGAGCTGAAGGATAATGAGGACTTTAAATAGTACCAGGATTAGGAAGAGAGTCAGAAGAGGCAGAGCATAGGCCCTGAGGCCTGAAAGAGACTAACAGTGCTAGGAATGAAGAAAGTCCAGACAGGACACAAGGACAGGGAGAGGAGATGGTGCCAGGAGGTCCCCAGGAACCAAACCATTCAGGGTTCCCCAGTAGTAAGGATTTAGGTAGCTATCCTAAAAGCAATGGGCAGCCACGGAGCATTTTTAATCAGGGGGGTGGATAATGAGGTCAGACCTGTATTTGAATCATTATTGTCAACAACAACAGTATGAATGATACTGCAACTAACTCTCCATACATGTTTGGAATTAACAAGGCACTTCCCCATCCACCCCACCCCCCCCCACCCCCCGCCGTCCCTAGAGCTTGTCCCTAATCTTGTCCCTGTGGTTTTTTCCGGGGTCAATAAATTGCTTGGCTTCTGCAGAAGGAGGAGAAAGAGGCAGCCGGCAGATGTTCCCCTGAAATAGTGGCCAAGAGAAAACTGCTTTCAGGCGGCTGGCACATACTTAGAAACGTGGGAGTCAGATAAGGGCATCTTGGAACTGTTTGGAGGTTAATCCAGCCTGCTTAAGAATACTCTGCATATGAGGGAAATGCCCAGGATACACTGTGCATTAGAAAAAGCCAGGGATAGAGCAGCAGAGGCAGGAACCAGTGCCCCGGGTGCCCCTGTGTCCTCATATACTTAGAGGTGCACATGAATGTATTTGCATGGGAAAGAAGCCTGGAAGTCAATACACACAAAACTGTTAACACAAATTAGCTCTGCAGAGTGGGACTGTGGCAACATTTTTATTCTTTCTTACGCCTTCCCCCTTCCCGGGGTTTCCAAATGTTTCTTTAGCGGCAGTCAGTGAGTGGACAAGAATACAGCCTCCACTGCCTTCCCAGAGGTCTTGGCTGGTGCTGGATCCTATCCCTCCTAGTTTTCACATCCCCAAACTCCCTTGCTCAGCATCGGTGATGACCAGGGTAATCTGAGAGGGAAGATTCAGCCTCTATTGACCCATTTTCTCTCAAGACAATCACTCTGCTCCTTAAGATCTCAAATGACAAAGTAGAAGGACCAAGGACAGGGCTCACTCAGCCTCCATTCAACCAGTAAGCATTGAGTGGCATTCTCTTTACCAAGGGCTGTGATTTAGATAAGAAGAGAAAAATGGGTCAACACTCACAGGAGCCACTGAGGTGGCTAAGCCTCGCCCTTGTATGTTTTACCACTCATCCCCCCTGACGAGGAAACCAATAATTTCACGAGACTAATATTTTGTTTTTAATTTTTTTTGAGAGAGACATTTAAGTTTATTTATTTATTTTGAGAGAGACAGAGACAGCATGAGTGGGGGAAGGACAGAGAGAGGGAGAGAGAATCCAAAGAAGGCTCCACACTGTCAACACACAGCCTGACATGGCTCCAACTCACAAACCATGAGATCATGACCTGAGCTAAAACCAAGAGTCAGATGTTTAACCAACTGAGCCACCAAGGTGCCCCAAGACTAACCTTTTAATAAGTTTAGGTGCCATGGTCACTTGGATCTAGAGGTCAGGGCTAGTTTTCAGGATTGACCAGAGTAGAAAATAGTCATCCATTACATATAAGCCCCCAAATATTCTGGCCTATGCCCATGCCATGGCATTTGGAATCTCCATGTAACTTCTATCCTAAAATAATATCTGTGACATAGAAAGCTTTCATAAATGTTTCTTGATGTGCTTGTTAGGGACCTCCCAATAGATGATGAAAGAGTCTCAAGACAAAAGAGGGATTCACATAACTGAAAAAAATTCTGTGGTAGAACTGAGTCTCGTTGGCCTGGGCTGGTTCATGAGTCCATTGCTGCACCAGTCACTTTCCCAGGAGGATAGAATATGTTGACTAGCTACAGCTGGGTCAGGCACCAATCCCTGGAGTCTTGGGGCAGGGATCATCATCCCACAAAAACTCCAACTGAGTATGGGATAGAGATTCTCAAAAAAAAAAAAAAAAGAAATGAAGTGTTGTTATCATCAAGGATGGATGCCCACCTGGCAAAAATAGCAGATGTCCACAGTATCAAGGCACTCATTTAGGACCTTCTCCAGACATTTACTTCCAGCTGAGTCTATGGTGTGGTGGGTGGAATGCTAGGCTTACAAGGAAGAGACCAAAGTTCTAAACTCACATGCACCATGTTGAGTCTATGTGTGACTTGGCTCATGCCTTCCCCTGCAATGTCCTTTTGACTTTCCTCACCCAGCTTTTAGCTTTCCAATCCTACCTCATCCTTTACAAAGTGGCCTAGACACCATATATAAGAAGGCTTTCCCTGTGATCTCCTTATGAGCACCATAATACACTAAACATACCATACTCTTTGCACCTAAAGTATTCGAATTAACTATATATAAATATATTCCAGCAAAATAATCATGGTAGGAATCTTGTCTTACTATGCTGTGCAGCCCCAGCTTCTGACACATTCACTGGCCCCAAGGACATACTTATGAAATATTTATTGAACTAAACCCTTCAGGACTCCATTTTCCCATATCTAAAATGAGGACATTGGACTGTGTGGGTCATCAGATTCCTTCCAGCTCTGGAAGATCATGGATCAACTAGCCTTTGTCACTAGAGAGCAAAATCAGGAGAGAATGAGACCTAGGGAAGGTCAGTTTTTATCTGGGGGACAGAAATTCAGAATAAATCCTAACCAAGGGGAGATATGCCTGGCCAAATTCCGCAGCGCATGAATTTTGTACCCCTAAGAGGAAATAAGGTTAATGTGTGTGTCAAAGAAAAAACCGAGTGATGTGAAATAGAGCTATTTTATCTCCAGACTGTAAGCTCACCATGTAGAACATATGGCTAGTCATAGACACAGTGCCTAGCATGGCTGGTCACAGAGTAAGCGCTCAACATTTTTGTTGAACCAAATGCCAAAAACCAACATCATCTGCTTCTCCACCCAGAGAATGGACTGGTATTTACCCAGTAAGGGGAGAATCAAAAAAAAAAAAAAAAAAAATGTCTGTCTGTACCATACAAACAGCCATGGACTATCCTGACTGATCTCACCATGCCAGGAATCCAGCCTGAACAGCCTCTGGAAAGCTTTCTGCTAACCAAGAGGGAAGGGGGGATATGTAAAGAGTAAAAACTAAGGTCCCTTAAAATGCCAAAAGCTTAAGAGCAGTGAAATGGTCCCGCTAGACTGTGAGCTACTTGAGTATCTGCTGGGAAGGCTCATGCAAGTGTTATCACCAGCTTCCTCAGATTCCTTGCTATTCTTTCAACATCTGGTAGAGATTGAATTAGAGGCAGATTGAATTTATGGTGAGAGGAAAACCCACTCTGAAAGTAGGACAAGAGAGTTAGTATTTCATCATATTCTTAGGCAGAATGTTCCCAAGAGCTTTCCCATTTTTTTTAAATTGTATGTCAGTAGCTTGAAAAGGGGGAGTAGAAGTTAAATTTTTATGAAAATCTCATATTCTAGGATGAAGTCTAATTAAAAGCTTTAAAGATACATTTGCATCAAAATAAAATTAATTCTGTTTTATCTAGCACTGATCTTCTAACACTCAAGAGAGAGTTTATTTTCAGGGACATTACCTCATCATTGGTGTTGCTGGTTTGTTTTTTTAAACCCCTAGGAGTTTGTGCCAAAAGATGTGTTTTGTCTCATGACCAGAGTTTTGGTAATATAAATGTACTTTACTTCATTTAATTTATTCATTTAATTTCTGCTTGGGTGATAGTCATCTGTCTTTTCCCCTCTTCTAACTCAGACTTCCTGACAATTTTATGTAGAAAATTAAAGTAATATTCTTTCTGAACCTGAATTGATTTCGCCCAGGTCTTGTTTCAGAAATAATAGCAAAGAGAAATAATAGACTTGAGGACCTTGAATTTCACAGATTCCTTCTTTTCAGTCTGGCCTAAAGCCATAATATGAAGTCAGAGGCTTTTTTTTTTTTTTTAATTTCTCTCTCTTCTTCATCTCTCACATTTAAAGAGTAATCACTTGACTCGTGTCACTGGTTTGTAAGACTTTGCTGTTGCTGCCGAAAATAAATTGGTTCAAGGGCTGGTAATTAAATCATCTACTTATAGTTTTCCCCTTTAAAAATTACTGGAACCAGAAACCTTCCCTCCCCACCTAGTTCTGGGAGCCAGTGTCAAACAGATCTTATACCCCCCAGCTCTTGAGGTTAAAGGAAACCCTCAAGGTTGTGAAGTCCAGCAAAATTGGGGGGGGGGGGGTGCAGCCATCTGGCTGTAATACAGCCTCAGTTTTCACATGACTGTTTTATTTGGCCTCATTTACCCAAATATTTGCACTTATTCTTTCTTTTACTTTCCCTATCTCTCTCTCTCTCTCTCTCTCTCTCTCTTTTTTATTTTTCCTCCATAGTATAGAGCAAAATAACTGTTGCTTAGTAAATTGACCAGGATAAAAATAAGCACATTTGAGGAAGGAAACCAATACCTACCTCCACCCCACCCTATAAAAAAAATGATTGGTAAGAATTTATTTGCTTGTTCCCACAGATGAGGTTAGCCATGTGACGTCTAGGTCTCCACTCTATTATATATAGATGCAGCCTTAAAATTAGCTGTATATTCCTCTAATGTTGTAGCATTATTAATGTTGTGTCACTGAGTGATAGAGGGGCCAAGGTGTCACTATTAGGGTAAGGATTTGGGAGAACCAGGCCTTATACCTGGCATTGTCTCTACCCAGCTGTTGGCTGGTAATGCCCCTTAAATTCCATAGGTCTTAGTTTCCAAACACGTAAGCATGGCCTCAAAGCTTCATCCAGTTCTGATATTCTGGAGTCTTTGATTTCTTCTAAAATCTTCTCTAAGTGCCAGTAATCTGTTCCTAGTACTCTTGTGATCTCCATCTTTATCCTTAAAAGAAAGCAAGAGCTGCATTGATGTAATGTTTTTCACTTTGATCATAGACTTTTACTCTATAACGTTCATAGGAAATGTGTGATAATATTTATAGGCTCTGTCAATTGCCAATTTACAGACATTCCCACTTTGTAAAGGGCAGTTAGTTCCTGCTACCCGAAGACATGCTCTGTAGGAGCCACACTGAAACTGGGCTCTCTCTAGTCTCTCTCCCTGATTCAGCCCCCTCTCCAGTACATAATGGGTCTGGCCACCAAAGGAAGAAAAGCATTCCCGGGGCCCATCCCCTCAGCTTGTTGTGGGACCTGACATAAAATCTAGAACCAGCCTGTCCAATATAGTAGCTACTGTCCCCATGTGGCTCTTGAACACTTGAAATGTGCAAATCAAGATGTGTTATGAGTGTGAAAATGCACACCACTTTTGAAGACTCAAAATGTGAATGTAAAATATCTTATAAACTGTTTAATACTGATTCCCTTTTGAAATGATACTATTTTGGATATATTTGATTACATAAAATATATTATTAAAGTTAATTTCCCCTGTCCCTTTTTACTTTTTTAATGTACACATTAAAAATTTTTTAAATTTGGGGCGCCTGGGTGGCGCAGTCGGTTAAGCGTCCGACTTCAGCCAGGTCACGATCTCACAGTCCGTGAGTTCGAGCCCCGCGTCAGGCTCTGGGCTGTCCGTGAGTTCGAGCCCCGCGTCAGGCTCTGGGCTGATGGCTCGGAGCCTGGAGCCTGTTTCCGATTCTGTGTCTCCCTCTCTCTCTGCCCCTCCCCCATTCATGCTCTGTCTCTCTCTGTCCCAAAAATAAAATTAAAAAAAAAAAAAAAATTTAAATTTTAATGTGCACACTAAAAAATTTTAAATTATGTGTGTGGGACTCACATCTGAACACAAAGCTGCACAGAGGTTTTTGCTACTACTGATAGGTAATGGCTACCGAGATCATTCCAGCAGCTTCTCTAGAGGAAAAATCTACCCTGGGTGAGGGGCCAGGAGTAAGGTGTGAGGCCCATTCTGGGCTAGAGTCAGATGGTCACATTTCTTTAGGCAGAGAGGAGAGGCCCCATACCCCCCCAAAGGAGAAAAATATTTCTCAAAGCCAAGTTACATAATTTCTGATGTTTTTAAATTTCTTTGCAAAAAGTTCAACACATTCACACCAAATTCAGCACCAGGAAAGCTGCCAGTTTGGCAGTCCCATACTGAATTTTCTCTCTGATCTGAGGTACAAAGTTGCTGGACACTCTAAGTGTTCCTTCCTGCTGTAGTACTTCTGACCTGCTTGGAGAGGGTACCGTCAAGAACGTAAAACTACAACAGTGAGCTCGCATGACGCTGTAGGAGAAAGGCTGTACAAGTGGAAGCAAAAGAGAACCCAAACAGCTTGAAACTGATGCCAAGAGGAAAAAACTCAACTTACCTTCACAAACATCTTCCTCTCTAAGAGGTCTTTTAGACAACAGACTGAAAAACTCTTTCATCAAATATGTGCTGTAGGGCGTGTTTTATGTGCTTTACTTCCTCCCATCAGGAGCTATATCTTACTCTGGGTGAATCCCTCCCTGGCTACCCTCCCTACTAATCTCCATGCTATGCCACAGCCTCCTAAACTGCTCAGCTTCTCAAGTACACCTGCTGTTCTTTCTGTGCCTAAAATGCTTGTCCTCAATCCCCTCCCTCCACCTGAAAAAAAAATCTGCATATCTTTCAAAACTCAGTCACAGCCTGGTTTTCTTTCTGAGGCCTTGTCCAAACCTCAGGGCCCTGACTGGCCTTCAGGTCCCATCCACAGGAGGCCTGAATTCCACACCCCACCTATATTTTTGCTTCCCTTTCCAGTTTGCAAGATACTTCAAGTTGTGGACCAAATATTTTTTGTGTCTCTGTCAGCCATGCCTGCATAGTTTCTGGCCCGTTATAGGAATGTGAAAAGTACTTATGGAGAGAAAAAGTGAATGAATGAATGAATGAATGAATGAGTGAACAAATGAATATTTACTTTTGTTGTTTCAGAATGAAAGACTGGAATTATTTTAACAAACAAATTAAAATGTTATATTTCTGTCCAATGCTAAAACCAGTGTCTTTCCTTTTGAACTTCAAAGCCTCTGCACGAGACTTGTTTAATTCCAGAAGACACCCAGAGGTTATCTATTTCTCCATGCTTAACTTATACTTCACTCTGTTTTATTAGTAAGTGTGCAAGAGGCACGATAAAGAGGCAATCCAGTGGTATTTGATGATAGATAAGCCATCTGCTGTGCTATCAATCATCCATGGAACACACCCCTTCACTTCTTGGCTTAGGAATCAGGATAAGTGCAGATTCATCCATCTGTATACCATTATGCAGGCCCTTTGTGGTCAAGGAAACGTATTTTGCAAAAGATATGGTAGATGAGAGAGCTACTTCTATGACCATGAAAAGACAATAAAATCAGCTAGCCCAAATTGAAATGGAGGCCATTCCATCCATATAAAAGCCCAAAACAAAAACATTTATTCTCTTATTTACTTAATTTCAGGCATATCATGATTTGTCAGTAAATAAAATTGAGTAACTTTATTGTTCTCTTTTCATGCCTTTTGTGGTAAATGGTGATCTTGATGTGAGCAAAGATCAAGTCTATCAAGTCACCAAACGGTGACTTTTACCATAAGGAGTTACTCCACAAATATTGTTGACCAAATAGACGAAAGAATGGCAATTGCATGTGAGGTAGAAAAAGGCATGTTATCAAATTACTCCCCTAACCACTTGATGTTGAGAACAGTGTGGTTTTGGTAAACATGTTCTCTCTTCTGTAAAAAGAAGTTTGATGAGATGATATTGTTGGACTACAGCTTTCTCCCCACACCATTCTTGAATGTAAAATTAAGAGAGACATGTTTTATGTCAAGAGGAAGCCAAATGAATGACGGAAACTGTTTTCATTCCAGAAGCAATAAGAAAACATGGAAAACCACGTTTCGGCAGACCACATTTCTCCACTATATGGAGTGTTCAGAGTCCAGTAGATGAGAAAGGAGATGCTGGTACCAGAAGGGAGACAGCAGCCCATAGGCACTATATGTGTGACTGGTTTCGTCTCTCTTTCCACTGAGTCAACACAGACTGGGAAAACATTGTGCTAGGTTTCTGAGTCTCTGAGTTATTTGAACCTTTCAAAAGCATGTTGAAACCAGAACTTGGAGAGGGGAGATGTTTCACAGAATGGAAAGTTACAATCTCAAGGGGACTTGGTGCCAGAGTTATGACTGGTTAAAAATAGTGGATTTGCAAAGGGCAGTAGTTTTTGTCAAAATTAACTAACCCCTTACTGGTATTACTCTGAAGTTAGCCTAGTATGGAAGAAAAAATAATAATAAGAGAAACACACTTTACTTAATTATGAGTCCCCAGACTAAAGATTTTTTAAATTCCCTAAAGCTTTTTTTTAAGGTGTACACCATGATATTTTGATACACATAGTGAAATGATTACCAATATAAAGCTAATTAACATATCCATCACCTCACATAATTACCATTTATGTGTATGTGTGCATGCGTGTGCTTTAGATCCACTCTCTTGGCAAATGTCAAATATACAACATATTATTATTAACTATATCACCATGCTGTGCATTAGGTCTCCAGAATTTACCCATTTTATATAAAACTGCAAGTTTATACCCTCTGATCAATATCTCCCAAATTCACCCACTTCCCAGTCCCTGGTAACCACCAATCCACTCTATTTCTATGAGCTTGACATTTTTAGGTTCCATATATATGTGAGATCAGAAGTAACATCCTCTGGGTTTATCCATGTTGTTGTGAATGGCATGATTGACCATATTTGAGTGAATAATATTCCATTGTGTGTGTGTGTGTGTGTGTGTGTGTGTGCACATACACAGACTATTCCATGATGCATATAATATTCCATTTTTATACTATGGAATATAAAATACATAAATATAAATGTAATATGTATAAAATAATACATAAGATATATATAAATAAAATATATAAATTTTATATGTGTGTGTATGTCTATATATCATATTTTCTGTATCCATTTATCCATTGATGGACAGAGATTATTTCCATATCTTAGCTACTGTGAATAATGCTGCAATGAAGGTAGGTGTTCAGATAGCTCTTCAAGGTAGTGATTTTTTTGAGAGAGTGAGAAAGAGCACACACAGGGAAGGGACAAAGGGGAAGAGAGAGAGACAGAGAGAGAGAGGATCTTAAGCAGACTCCACACCCAGCACGGAACTGGACTTGGGGCCCAATCTCACAACCATGAGATCATGACCTGAGCCAAAATCAAGAGTCGGATGCTTAATCGACTGAACCACCCAGGTGCCCTGGTAGTGATTTTATTTCTCATGGATATACCCAGATGTGAGATTCCTGGATCATATGGTAGTTATATTTTTATTTTTTTAAGGAATCTCCATAGTGTTTTCTATAATGGCCATTCCAATTTCATTCTCATCACAGTGTACAAGGGTTCCTCTTTGTCCATTTCCTCGCCAATAGTCAGTGTCTTTTGACTTTTCAATAACAGCCATTCAAATAAGTGTGAGGTGATATCTCATTGTGCTTTTGATTTGCATTTCCCTTTTTATTAGTGATGGTGGGCGCCTTTTCATATACCTATTGACCATTTGTGTATCTTCTTTAGAAAAATGGCAATTCAGTTCCTTTGCCCATTTTATAATTAGGTTATTTTTTTTTCTTTTCGTTACTGAGTTGCATGAGTTCCTTATATATTTTAGATATTATCTTCTGATCAGATGTAAGATTTGCAAATATTTTCTCCCTTTCCACGGATTGCCTTTTCATTGTTGATTATTTCCTTTGCTGTGCACTTTTCACCGCACTTGTTCTTTTGTATTTTGGTGTTTTATTTTGTTTTGCTTTTGTTCTCTTTGCTTTTGGTGTCAAGCTCAAAAAGTCATTGCCAAGGCCATTGTCAAGGGGGCTCCCATTTGTTTTCCCGAGCACAGTGTCCTGAAATGCTCACATTGGTGTACCTGCTCCCAGTCCCACAGCATTGAGCAGCTTTTCTGGACTTGCTCATGAGCTGTGTGCAGACATGTGAGCTTCTGTGTCACCGACAGTGGCGGAGCATGCAGGGAGACGGCCATTGTGCAGAGGGAACACCAGAGAATTAGAGCTGTGGATGGACCAGTTGGGGGGCCCACAAGCAAGCCATCCTGAGTGCTGGTCTCCTGATGTCTGTATAGCAGTTAATAACACCCACATCCCCTTATTGAGTTCTGAATCCCGGTTGCTAGGATTCCCCACCCCTCTTCCCTGCTCCCAGCTCCTCAGACTCAGCCATACTTATCCCTTCAGTATTCTGGGTGAGAGAGAAAGCAGTGGGAGTCTTGGGTTGCATCTTGGGAAGCTGGGTACTTACTCACTATGCTCTTGCTTTCCCCTGTGAAAGAAATCAGGACCTGGGAGATCTTTCTGGCATCAAGCTCTGCCACCTCAGGAGAGCAGTTGTGTGGGTAATATGAAACTATTGTTCTTACACTCTTGGATGTGTCTACCCTTGGATTTTTTTTGCTGCAGAAGTATGCTGGAACTTTTCCACTGGACTCCTGGACACCCAATTTCATCCTTGGAGGTTAGCAAATCTGTGTTCTATGGGGGGATGACAATTGAAAACTCCTATTCCACCATCTTGTTGATGTTACTCTTCAATGAAAGTTTGAGAAAACTTTAGACATTTTGTAGATAGGATGCTTCTCCTACCTCCCAGAATATGAATATATTTCTATCATCAGCACTGTTGTCATCATATCAATGTGTATAACTCTGGCACCTAGGAGGCATTGGAGATGCTATAGTGTAGTGGTCCAAAGCATGATGTGTTGTACTATACAGTCAAGCTAAATATTCCATTTGTTAGTTTGACTTTAGGCAGTCTGTTTAACCTCTCTGGAAATGGCAATGATAATAATACTATCTGTCTCCCTCAGAGAGTTCATATGAGGGTTAGATAAGATAATGCATGCAATGTGACTGGCATATTGAATGCAGCCAAAGCCAGTGACTACTTTTATTGTCGTCATCATCATCATCATCATCATCACAAAAATTAGTATGATGTGTGGTCATTTAGGGCAGGACTAAAATGTTTACCTTTCCTGAGTATGAAAATAAAATCATCCTATTACATGACATAATAAAATTAACAAGGTTGTGAGTGGAGGCATATACATCTATAAACAATTTTTTAAGACATCAGCAACATTAATTTTTGTAAAAACAATTAACCGTACACTCAAACTATTTAGAAGTTTGCTGTTCTTTGAGCCTTACCATTGTTTTTTTTTCTTTTGTTTTGTTTTGTTTTGCCATTTTTTTTAAAGTAGACCTCACACCCAACGTGGGGCTTGAACACAGGACCCCGAGGTCAGGAGTCACATGCTCCGCTAACTGAGCCAGTCAGGTGCCCGCTCTAATCCTTAACTTTGGAAAACGTGATCATATCAGTATTTCTGTCCATATGTTTTCAGCTTCATCTATGTTACTAAATATACAGTCATTGAAAGCTGTAAACTATAATTCTTTTTACTATATTATGAAATTCAGGTTTTACCCTATTCAACCGATGTAATTAGTTTAAACAAATTAGTTTTGTGACTGTAGAAGGGGAGAAGGAGCAAAAGGAAGGGAAGGGAGGGGAGGGAAAGGGAGAAAGGAGAAAATAAAGAAAAGTCCTTCATACATTTACTTGAAAAGTAGATATTTGCTAGAAAACAGGTTTACTGTAAAACAATCTTTGTTTGCAGAAAATGAGCCAGGCTTCATTACTAAGCAACTTTGGAAGAGTTATAATGTTAACTCAGTTCTTTGTTCTCAGTAGCGTGTTTCTCAGAACCACAGCACGAGATGAGGGAGCTCCATATAAATCATGAGCATTAAGAGGGGCTGTCCAGTTACCAAACTGTAAACTGTCACTTCTAAACTTGGTATGGCCCAGTTTAACCCTGTAACGAGAATTTTAACATTATAACACTGAACAGTCTCCAAGAGGCTTCTCTGAGACAATCTCTCTCTCCTCACGTTTATATATTTTCATTACCCTGTGTGTCCACAATGGGAGGAGACCCAGATTCCAGTGTAATTTTTTTTAATAATTCAAATATTACAGATTGGATTGGAGAGGCTATGTTTCTCCAAAACTCCAAAATGATTAGATTGCAGACTGCGTGCTTTGGTTTTACTGACTTTCTTTTTTCAGAGACAGGATGTTGCATACAGAGCTCCAGTCCCCATTTCAGACTTATCAGTTTTCTGGAGTGGAGGTTGGGGAAGGGAGTCCACCTACTAACAGTCTCCCAGGTGATTGTAATGTGCAGTCATGTTTAGGAACAACTGCTCTGAGACTAAGACCAAGAAAACCTTGCCTAGATGACCTTCAAGGACCCGATGATCCTGTCTTCTGCACAGGATGCCATAAACCTTAACCAAAAGGAGGAACTCACTCTAAATGGGAAGTGGGGAGGGCAAAGGTAAGGTGAGTTCAGGCATTCTACGAGGCATCCTCTTCCTATCTCTGCTCATTCTTTATGTTCCAGTTCAAACACTATCCATGTGTGTATTTACTGAGCACATACTAGATGTGCTAGATGAGCAACACAGGGCAGTGGAACAGGCACATGTTAACTGACTCTAACATACACTGTGATGAGTGCCGCCTCATGGTGTGAACCAAGTACAGTGGGGGGCAGGGGGAAGAATGAGTAACTCCGGTGGGGAGGAGGAGAGAGCATTTCAGAGCAGGAAACTCACTAGATGGACCACAGAAGTTACTTCACTACACAGAATAGTGAGGAGGAGGTGTTCAAAGGCAGCGAGACTATAGGAAGCTTTGGGTATCTTCAAGAAATGAGGAAAATCTCCTGTTCTCTGACACAAAGTAGGAGTAACTGGTAATGTCAGCTGAGAGGGCCTAGGAACGATGACATCTCAGTGCCTAGAACTTTGTTTCTAATATCCTTCTCCAGTAACGGGTACCAGGGCTGCTTAGAGAACTGACAAATCCTACAACTGGGGCAGGAAATATGCCAGAGGAGCCCATCAAAGGGGCATAGGAGCCTACTGAAAGAGCTCCCAGCCACCAGAGCCGGCTCCATTTGGGGAATCAAATGAGTAAAATGGTGTTGAAATAGAACCCAAAGTATAAAACAAATATTCTTTAAGTCCACGGTGATATAATTAGTGATGGAGTGAATAAATAAATGGGGGGAAAGAGTCAAATCTCCCATGCGGAAGAATTCCAGAGTTAAGTAGATGTTCTCGGAAAGGAGCATAGTTCCCCGCCCCTTAAGTGTGGGCTGTGTGTAGTGACTTCCTTCCAAAGAACACGGTATGGAAAGAAAGAAGAAAGAGGACTTCAGTATAATCCTGAGAGAAAAAAAAAATCCCAATTGAGGGACATTCTACAAAATACCTCACCAGTACTCATCAAAACTGTAAAAATCATTAAAAAAAAAAAAAAAAAAAGGAAAGGCTGAAAAACTGTCAACAGCCAACAGAAGCCTGAGAAGGCGTGGCAACTAAACAATGTGGCTTCCTGGATGGGTTCCTGGAGCAGAGAAAGGACAAAAGTGGGTAACAACTAAGGGGTTCTGGAGAAAGTATGGACTTCAGCTCACACAAATATATCGACACTGGTTCATAAAGGTGTGAAATGCACCATATTAATGCAAAATGTAAGTAATGGCAGAAACCAGGTGTGGCATGCTGGGGACTCTCTGTACCGTCTCTGAACATTTCTGTACTTGTAAACCGATTCTAGCCTCTAAAGTTGATGTTAAAAACCAGGGGTGCTCACACCTGCCTGTCTGGTAGGGTTGTCATGAATATCAAATGACCTTAGGGATGTGAGCTTACTTTCTAAACTCCGATGTGCGTTACAAATATAAATGTTTAAGTATTGTTTTATTTAAACAAAATTATTTTTGCGTTTAAGATTCTTTTTAATTGAAGTTATTCAATTATCTTTTTAACATGTAGAAGTATTCTTGGTAAGAGATTTAGATAGAGACTGATTATTCAGGCTGTGACCAGACTGTGGAGAGCCCCGGAAGCTCTGTGAAGGAGTCTGGATTTAATTGTGGAGATCATGAACTGTTAAAGGTTTCTTAGCAGAAGAGGTGTGTGATTAGATCTGAGTGTCAGGACTGGCAGCGGAAGGAAGCGGGACTCGTGGCAGCCCTAGAAATCCAGGCCGAAAGGCTTAAACAGCACAGAGCTGATGCCAAGAGGAGTCAAGTGCCAGATCTGACCCCTGTGATAGGAATAATTTCCTCCTCTGTCCCCCAAACCAAGACTCCTCCAAAATGAACTTTCCAAGGATGGTGTTGATTTGATATCATTTTAATATTTTCAATAAAAGGGACTTACTATGAATAAAGTACATGCGAATTTTTATATTTTGCTAAAACTCTTTTAAATGTGCAACTCACCCAGAAATTTTTTTGTCGTCCCATAGGTCTGATTTGGGTATGAGAATATTTTATCGTAATCATGACAGTCTAGTACATGTTGGTGGTTAATTAACTCAGCCTCAGCTTCCTTCTCCATAATATGGAGCGGTAACCCCTATAATAGCAATGTGGCTCCTTGCCTGGCACATAGCGAGCACATGGCAAATGGTAGCTATTATTAATGGTAGTAATAAAAGAAGTAACTGGCCTCCCTGCCATGCTCAGGAGAATTATTAAAAATAGTGAAATAAATAAATCCTTGCTGCTACTCATCCTGGACCGGTTCATATATTATTCACCCCGGTGAGAAGCAACTAGATCATTGCTAATGAGTGTTGACAATTGGGAGCATCTGCCCTCAGTGACTTTCCTACTGAGGCTTGTATATAAAACCACTGTTTTGTTCTCTGTCCACTTCATCTTAATATATAGTACGCACTCAACGAATATCAGCTGCTCTGAATAGTGTTAGCATGTGCTGTGCACTCCTCCCAGTTGCAGTCCTGTTCAGTTTCAGGTGCACTGGAGGGCAATTGGTCATCCATTTGAAACGCCCTCCTGGGACTCCTTCAAATTTAATTTTTGTGCACTGAGAGGCTACTTTTTATGTCAGACTATCCCAAACATACCCTCCAGATTTCGTAAAAGTTCATCCAGCTGTTTCCTGTGATGCGATGACAGGCAAACTGACAGAAACTTAATTTTAGGAGCAGAAGTTGTGAAGGCTTTCTGTGCCCTGCTATTAACTGCTACTAAGCTGTCAGCAGCTTGAGGGGCAGACCCGTCCCACGCATCTAAATGCAGGGCCTGGCCTCCTGCTGATCCTCAGTCCTCACTAAATGCGGTGATACTCACTGCCAGGAGAACCCCTATAAAGTCCACCTCTCTTCCTAGGAGTGCCTGGGCAGAGAGGGAGAGCGCCACCAAAGCAAACTTCCTGATGATACAGTCTTACCTGGAGTTT
The DNA here is from genome assembly GCF_018350215.1 of Panthera leo. Classification (NCBI taxonomy): domain Eukaryota; kingdom Metazoa; phylum Chordata; class Mammalia; order Carnivora; family Felidae; genus Panthera; species Panthera leo. Next base: position 119,095,619 of record NC_056679.1, on the reverse strand, counting down.
ACTCTCGTTGTGAAACTTGAATGCATTAGCCACCTCTAATAGTCCCAATTATTCTTTTTTTAAATAAGGCTATTTTCTTCCCTACTCCACCATTCCAGGAATCTATCTGCATATTTTTAAGGCAAGAACTATCTAATAATGAGTAATTTCACTCATCTATATTTAGCAGCAAGGAAGATTTTTTTTTTTTAGGTCATTGCCCGGAGCTTCTCAGAAACTGCAAGTTGGGAAGAGGCAAAAGAAAGTAAAGGTCATAATTTTTTTTCCCTTTCAGAACTGAGGGATTCACTATCAGGAACTAAGTCTCAGAGAGTACACAGTAGGAACTCAGTTTTCTCATCCACAAAATGGGCATTATAGTACTAACCCATCAAGGCCATGGTGAGGAATAAACAAAACACGGTCCATCTCCACTCGCCCACCTCTCAGCCACCAGGCTAATGCCCTCTCTGCTGTGGGGAGCCTCTGGCTCTTTCTCTACTCTTGGGCTCCTCCCTCTTATCTCCCAGTTTGCCCTTGCCCTTCCTAAAGCCTAGCTCTCAGATGCCTCTCTCCACCCTGAAATCTTTCTAGATCTTCAGCCTTGGGCTAGTATTCTTAGCATCCATCAGTCCACCACATCTCATATTTCTGGAGTTGGTTCCCACTGGTTCCCTGTGCAGTGATTCAGAATTACCCATTCTGTGTACCATCCAACAGATAACTAATACACAGAAAAAACGAGTTGATTTATGTAAAGTCATTAGATGAATACCTACAACATGATAAATAGTATTGTATCAGTAGCTATCATTGTTATTGTTTTGAAATATTTTAACCATACAGGGAGTCTTAGTGTATAGAGTAATAAATACCCATGCCCCTGCCACTCAACTTTATCAAACCATAATATGATGCCATACTTTTTTCCCATCTTTTGTAAGAATTGACACATTACAGATACTAAAGAGTTAAAGCCCCCGCTGTACTCACCCAACCCCCATCCCCATCCTCCCCTTCACACCCATGGCTACAGTCCCAAATTGGGAGTGAATTATGCTTTCATATTTTTATCTTGTCTTCTAAAATTTTATTTAAGCATAGAATATTGAGCATAGCCTTTTTCAAGTTACACTTCTGATCAACCTTATGTTTTTGAGATTTACACATGTTGAAATAGTTCACTTTAGTTAATTCATTTTTGTTACTGTGTTGTATTTCATTATCTGAATATTCTTTAATTTATTCATTCCACTTTTGAAGGACAGTCCTATTGCTTCTAATGTTAGAGACAGAAGAACTATCAGAGATCGTTATGCAGATGAGAAATGAAGCTAAAGAAGGGAGGTGATTTGGCTAAAGTCATACAGAAAATCATGGAGACAAGACTTTAAAAGACATTATTGACCAGATTTGTTCTGGCCAACAGACTTTCCCATTTGTTTTGTCCAGATTCCTTTGAATATCTCATCTCTCATTCCATGAGACCCTGTTGGGACTATCAATGATTCCCTGACCAACTAGTGAGAGAGCTCAGGGCTCAGTCTTTGTCAGTCACATTCCCTGGTATACAATGATTGGTTCAGTACAGATCATGTGGCTTAAGCTGAGCCAATAAGAATCCTGTAACTTTGCTAAGCTGAAAAAATATAGGCTGCGGGTTTCCAGAAATTATCTGTCCTGCAAAGTGGGGAGAGTCTAACTCTAGTGGAGAGAATGAATCCAGCGCACAAAAGAGAAGCAGAGACAGAGGTGAGAGAGTAGAGGGAGACAGATACAGGGAGGCTTAATCAAAATTTTTCTGAGTCCCTGATGCTGCCTTCCTAAACTCGTCAATGTTTAAAGTTAATAAATACCTGTTCCTTTTTGCTTTTAACTCCGGCACTTTGACTTGGGTTTCTATAGCTTGAAACAAAGGTCCTGACTCTAAGTTTACTGTTCTTTCTACTCTGTCACAACTGCACCCCCTAGATACTCAGTAAGCAGTGAACTGAGGATGATGATCTCAGTGAATCCATAAAAATACTACCAATCTTGGACATAGGGAATGTAGCAGGACCGACCACAGTCAAAGTTATAATGCAACACTTCCCTTCTCTTAGATATTTTATTCTGACCTGCTATGCATGCATTCAGTGTGTATCTATCTTGTTTCTGCTATGTATCCGATGGAAGACATATGACAAGAACAGCAAAAAGGACATAGAGAAAATGGAACCCTTTTCTAAGTATTTTATATAAAGCGATTCATATAGACTGCCTATTGTAATCCTATTGTAATGTCTATTGTTAAAAAGTCAATAAAGCAATTAGGCGGAATATTTTCTTTTTAGTATTTGATTAGCCTAACAGGAAACAGGAAAGAACACAGAGAGGAATGAAGGGACGTAGACACATAGAAAACAAATAGCAAGATGGTAGACTTACAACCAACCTCATGGGGCACCTGGGTGGGTGACTCCGTTGGTTTAGCATCCGACTTCAGCTCAGGTCATGATCTCATGGTTTGTGAGTTCAAGCCCCTCATCGGGCTGTGTGCTGACAGCTCAGAGCCTGGAGCCTGCTTCGGATTCTATGTCTCCCTCTCTTCTGCCTCTCCCGTGCTTGTGCTCTCTTTCTCTCTCTCTCAAAAATAAATAAACATTTTTAAAAAACAATCTTGGGGCGCCTGGGTGGCGCAGTCGGTTAAGCGTCCGACTTCAGCCAGGTCACGATCTCGCGGTCCTTGAGTTCGAGCCCCGCGTCAGGCTCTGGGCTGATAGCTCGGAGCCTGGAGCCTGTTTCCGATTCTGTGTCTCCCTCTCTCTCTGCCCCTCCCCCGTTCATGCTCTGTCTCTCTCTGTCCCAAAAATAAATAAAAAACGTTGAAAAAAAATTTTTTTAAAAATAAAAAACAACCTTATAATAATAATTAACTTGAATTTAAATAAATTTTTAAAATTTTTAAAAATTGAAAACCATTCCATTATCAACAATTACATTAAGAGCAAATAGACTAAGCCTCCAACTAAGAGGCAGAGATTTTTACACTGGATACAAAAGCAAGACCAGACTATTTGTTGTCTGTAAGTCATAAACCTTAAATATAAAGTTAGGTTAAAAACAAAAGGATGGAAAAAAGAGACCCTGCAGACTGTGAGCCTAAGAAAGCCAGAGTGGCTATATTATATCAACGATGATTTCATAAGGAATAACATTAGAGATAAAAACAAACTTTTCATAATGACAAAAGGGCCATTTCATCAGGAAGACATAGCAGTTATAAATGTGTATGAACTTAGAAACAGAGATTCCAGATCTACAAAGCAAAAACTGACAAAACTGAAGACGGAATTAGATAGATTTACAGTTATAGTTCATCTTAACCTCCCTGTTCCAGTGATTGATAGGACAAGTACGCAAGTAAACAGTAGCAAGTGATGTGTATAGAATATCCAAACAACACCAATCACCTTGACCTAAATGGCATTTATAAACCATGTGAAATCACTGCAGAATATATATTATTTTTAAGTGGACATGAAATATTCACCAGGATACACCTTATCTTGGGCTCTAAAATGAGTCTCAATCAATTTTAAAAAATTGAAATAAAAACATATTCTCTACCCACAATGAAATTAAGTTAGAATTTAATATCAATAAGAAATCTCAAAAATGCCCAATATTTTAGAACTAAACGACACATTTTCAAATAGCATGTGCATCACGGAAGGAATTACAAGGGAAATCAGAAAATATTTCAAAATGGTGCTAAAGAAAATACAGCTTGGCAAAGTGTGTGTAATGCAGCTAAAGCAGCATTTAGAAGGAAATTTATAAATTTACATGATCATATTAGAAAAAAAAGGGGGGCGCCTGGGTGGCTCAGTTGGTTGGTCAACCGACTTCGGCTCAGGTCATGATCTCCCAGTTTGTGAGTTTGTGAGCCGCGTCAGGCTCTGTGCTGAAGGCTCAGAGCCTGGAGCCTGCTTCAGATTCTGTGTCTTCCCTGTCTCTGCCCCTCCCCTGCTCACGCTCTGTGTCTCTCTGTCTCTCAATGATAAATAAATGTTAAAAAAATTTTTTTAAAGAAAAGAAAAAAGGGCAAAAATCAGTAATCTCTGTTTCTACTTTAGAAACTAGAAAGAGAGCACCTTGGTGGCCCAGTCTGTTGAGTGTCTGACTCGTGAGATCAAGCCCCACATCGGGCTCCACACTGAACATGGAGGCTGCTTGCGATTCTCTCTTTTTCCCCTCTCCCTGGCTAACTATCTCTCTCTTTCTCTCTCTCCCAAATAAATAGAGAGAAAGAAAGAAACTAGAAAGAGAAGAACAGATTGCAAAGTAAATAGAGAGAAATAATAAACAAAGAGGAAAATTCAAGGAAATGAAATGAAAAGAAAAACAATCAAAAGAATCTAACAAATTAAAAAGCTTATTCTTTGAAAATATTAATAAAACTGATACACCCCTAATAAGACAGATTAATGAAGAAATAATGAGAACACAAATTATGAATATCAGAAACAAAAGAGGGCATGTCAGTGCAGATCCCACAGACATTAAAAGGGTAATAAAGACATATTATAAACAACTTTATGCCAATAAAACCTAACAACTTAGATTAATTGGACAAATTCCTTGGAAGTCATTTGTCCTTCCTTGAGAGACATTCACAACCTTCCTAGTAAGAGGCAAGTAGGTTTTTTGAGGAAAGTGATGTGATGATTCTAAAATATTTATAGAAATGCAAAGAACCGAGAACAGTCAAGACAATTTTGAACTAGAAGAGCGAATTTGGAAAATTCACACTACCTGATTGCAAGGCTTACCAAGAAGCTACAGGAATGAAGACAGAGTGGCAGTGGCATAAGTGTAAGCACATGGATCAACGAATCAGAATGCAGAGGCCAGAAATGGACCTATAGATATTTTTAATTGATTTATGATAATAAATCCAAGGCAACGTGTTGGGACAAATAATATCTTTTCAATGACTTGTCCTAGAAAACTGGATAAGCATATAGGAACAAGGAAAGAAAGAAAGAACCTTAACACTTACCTTATACCATATACAGATCCTAGAACTAAATGGATCCCAGAACTAAACACAAAATCCTAAACTATAGGCATAAACATGAATACTTCTAGGGGGAGAAAAGGATAATACATGCATGAGCTTGGGATAAACAAAGACTTCTTAGAGGACACAAAAAGCATTAATCATAAATGATAAATTAGACTTTGTGAAGATGTGAAACTTCTGATCATTGAAAGATAGGGATAAAATATTTGTAATGCATATGTGTAATAAAAGATTTGCATTCAAATATATAAAAACTCTTACAAATCAATGGCAACAACAACAAAGAATCAATAGAAATGTGCAAAATACTTGAATGGATACTTTAAAAGATGTCTGAGTGGCCAACAGCACATGAAAAAGTGCTCAGTGCCTTTCATTAAAACCATGAGATAAACCATTTTATATCCCCTAGAGCAACTAAAAATCAAAAAGACAATACAAGATTTTGGTGAGCTCATTGAGCAGCTGGAATTCTCACATGTTTCTGATGGGATTGCCATGTGGAATAGCCACTTTTTAAATCTTGCAATTCCTTACAAGGTTAAAGATAAATTTCTTCTGTAACCCAGCAGTTCTACTCCTGGGTGCTCCCTCAAGAGAAACAAAAGCATGAATCCACACAAAGAGCTGTACAAGAATATTCATACCAGCTCTCTTGCTAATATCCAAAACAGGACCACAACTCAGATATCCATCAGCAGAAGTAGATTATAGAATTATAGATTATAGAATGTCATAAAGTAGAATATATGGAATACCGAGCAGTAAAAATGAACACAGAACCAATATATTCAACAATATAGACAATCTACTAATACTAATCTACCGCGATAGAAATCAGAGGAGTGGTTTTCTATGGCAGTTCAAGGATTGACTGGAAGGAAGCATGGCAGAACTTTCTAGGGTGATGAAAGTTTTCTTGACTGGAGTATTGGTGACCAAAGTATGCACGTATGTCAGAACTCACCCAAATGAACACGTATTCGGGATCTTTGCATTTCACTGCATGTAAAATTTTCCTCCCTAAAAATACTCTCTTTTTTAAAAAGGGGGTGTGCCACTGAAGGAAAATGTGGATGTGAATCTCTGCTCTACCACTTACAAGCTAAGTGTCCCAACCTCTCATTTCCCATCAAACAGTGGAGATGGTAACCACACTGATCTCCTCCCGGTCGTTGGGAAGATTAAAGAATGTGGCCCCCTAGAAAGGACTCAGCACAGTGCCTGGCTTGATCTACACTTTCTCAAGCATGCTCTGTGTTAAAGACCTTGTTCCTTTCTCTTCTTTGAACTCAGCCTCTTAAACCAGCCCTCCCTGCTTTGTTGTTAATTCTTCTCTCGCATCACGCTTGGTTTCTTCGCCTCACATTTTGATAATCATCATCTTTTTGGTCCTCTCCCCCTTTTCCTGGGCTTCAATATGATCACAGTAGACTGCAAGTTCTTTGAGATGAGAGCTATCTTTGCTATCTCCAGCCCTGGGAGAGTGTGAGGTGTTTCTCTGTGTTATTATGTCATTTGTGAATAGGTAGTACCAATGTTTAACGGGGAATATTCAGTGGTTAGTCTCACATTATAAAAAAACTAAAAATGATAAAAGAAATTCAGTGATGAGCCAACTCCCAACCTCTCTTTCTTCTACCTGATTCCCACCGCCCTCACCACTACCAAAATAAGAGAGGGGAAAAAATTCTCATATTTCTCTAAGAAAATATCATATATATTCTTATTTCTCCCTCTGTGTTACATAAATGGTAGTTACTATAACACTTGTGCATTTTGTGGGGTTTTTTTTTTTTCAGCTAACAACACGTCTTGAACCTCTTTGCAAATAACTACTTAGAAATCAGTCATAAAATGTCCCGCGATTGATGCACTATAGGTTATTTCTAATCTTTTGCTGTTACAAACTGCTGTAATGAATAACTTTTTATATAGACCCTTCACGTACAACTGTTGGATAAATTCTTTAAAGTGGAATTTCCGGGATGAAGGATATGTGCATTGCTAATTGATGTCAAATCAGCCTCCCTACGAGTTTACCAATTTACACATCCATGAGCAATGAATGAAGGTGCTTGCTTCTCAACAGCCTTGCCATTGAATCAGTGATTGAACACTTGGACTTTTGCTCATGTCATAAGTAGAAAACGGTGTCTCAATGTGGTTTCTCTCATAGTGAAATAGAATCTTGTATGTTTAGACACCATTTATTTTGCCTTCTTTGTGAATTATCTGTACCCATCCCCTGCCCATTCTTTTGCACAGTTGCTAGTCTTTTGCTGATCCATTTCAAGTCATTCCTTATATATCAGAAAGATAAATAAATACTTTCTAATATGAAATACAGTTTTTTTTTTTATCATTGTGTCATTTGTATTGGTCCCTGCTTACGGAGTTCGTGCCTTCCAAAATTGTTTTAATGTTTATACAGTTTAAGTTATTAATCTTTTATTTTATGGCTTCTAGATTTTGAGTCACAGTTTAAAGGGCCTTCATATGTTTTTTGTTTTTAAGTTGGCTGTTTCATTGTACCACATTCCAAAAAGATCGATGATTACAGTGTAAAAATGGAAACCGCGAGAATGCTTCTTGAATTGAGTCTAATTTAATTGGCACATTGTGCATGTTGGGGGACACCCTTAGCTCCACACTGGACACAGGGAAGGGATTTTGTTAATCTCTCCCTAGGTTATTATGTTTTCATTATCCCATTGGCTGAAGCTTTTACCAGTCAGCCGTCACTGACTACGGCTCTAACCAGGAACGTGTGCTTCTCACTCTGGATGTAGGCCAGAGACTTCTGTTTAACTTGCTGCTTTTGTTTCTTTTGTTGCTGTTGCTTTGTTTTGTTTTGTTTCCTTTTCTGATGAGTGGGAAAAACAAGCTGTTGTCAGCCACAGTTACTCAGAGGCCCTTATTAGTGCCTTTATCTGCCCATCACAGAGGGATAAGACCATGGAATTAAATCGTTCATTCATTCACTTATCCGACAAATCAACAGAGTAAGGATCTGTTGAATGTAAGACAGTCTGCTCAGTACTGAGCAGACATGGTGAAAAAGCAGACAAAATCACCGTCCTCCTGAAGTTTATATTCCAGCAGCAAAGATAGATCTCAAACATGTGACAAGTGCTAAGTGCCAAGAAAAAGTAGAGGGTGTGGCTGGAATTTATAACTGGAACCCCTGCCCTGGTCTGACAGATCAGGGATGAATTCCCTGAGGAAGTCTCTTGTGAACTCAACTAGGAAGGGTTGAGTAGGAACTTATCGGGCAAAGAACAGGAAGAAATTTCCAGACCAAAGGAACAAATAACAACAATGGAGCTGAAGCCAGAAGGAGCAAGGTGCAGCATAGGAGATGGAAGAACTGTGAAGTGATTGTTGGAGGAGGACAGTGGCTTGCAAGTTACACAGGGACTGCTGTCGGTTGGGTTCTCTGGCTCTTGGGATCACCAACCATGGGAGAAGAGGAGGAAGGCAGGCTGGGCGGAGGGGGAAGCTGGGCTGTGATGCAGTCATAAGAAGGCTTCAGTCAGCCCTGCAGGGAGCTCTGAACTGGATGGCCCTTCAGTGTTGGGACAAGGAAGACAGTCCATGTCCAAATGTGAGCAGTCAGTCAGTGGACATGGGCTACTCCCTGACAGCCAGGGCTGAGAAGTGAGGGCTGTCAAGCTGCTGCATTCCCAACAGCTGAGAGAAGTCCTTCTGCTCCGGAAGGGAACCTGGACACAAAGCACAGCACCCATGGTAAGAGTCACATAATTCTGGGCCTTTTAAGTCCTGGGAAGAAATCGGAATTTTATTCCAAGTGCAGGAGGAAGCCAAAGGAGAGTTTTAAGCAAGCAAATGAGCTGATGGATCTTTTTAAAAAGACTAGTGGAGGGGAGGGGAGGGGGTGGCACCTGGGTGGCTCAGTCAGTTAAGTGGCCGACTTTGACTTAGGTCATGATCTCAGTTCGTGAGTTCAAGCCCCACGTTGGGCTCTGTGCTGACATCTCAGAGCTTGGAGCCTGCTTCAGATTCTGTGTCTCCCTCTTTCTCTGCCCCTCCCCTGCTCATGCTCGCTCGATCTCTCTCGCTCTCTCTCTCTCTCTCTCAAAAATAAATTTAAAAAATTTTTGTTTTATTTTTTTAAAAATAAAAAGACTAGTCTGGCTGCTTTGTGTATATATTTTTTAATATGATTTCCTCTTTTTTTAAGTTTATTTATTTATTTTGAGAGACAGAGAGAACGAACAAGTGTGGGGGGGGGGGCAGGCAGAGAGAGAGGGAGAGAGAGAATCCCAAGCAGGCTCTATCTACACTGTCAGCACAGAGCCCGATGTGGGGCTCCAGCTCACAAACCACGAGGTCATGACCTGAGCCAAAATCAAGGGTCGGACACTCAAGGGACTGAGCGACCCGGGTGCCCCACTTTGTGTACACATTTTGAGTGGACAAATGTGGAAGAAGAGAAAGCATGTAAGAGGCTACTGCAGTGGTGGAATGGAATCCAGGAGCAGAGGACACCAGTGGGAGGTGGGAAGCAATGTGGCTGCATTTGGCCATAGGGTCAGCAGGATTTACTGATGGATTGAATGTGGTCAGTGGAGAGAAAGAGAGGAATCATAGATGATGCCTAGGTTCTGGACTCAGCAGTTCATAGTTGGTGGTGCCATCTAATAAGATGAGGGAGACTGGGGAAAGGCGCCATTCTGGGGCATCTCATCGTGTCAGCTTTGTAATTCACTTGTCGGCTCTTTGCACTCTCTGTGCTGTTCCTAAACACACAGGGGCACAATACCTTTTCTACAGGCTACAGTTTTCACCTGAAATACAAGTCAAAATGCTTCTCCTCCTTCAATGTCCAGGTGTGGTGCTTTCTGTAAAGCTTTCCTTGACCAGCAAAAATGTTGGTGCATATATAGATCCTGTTTTTTTATAATTGAGGATACTAAAAACTAGGGAAATTAACTGACCTGCTCACCACTGTACTGGATACTCACAGAGCTGTGGGTAGACACCAAGTCTCCTGATTGGGTGCCTGAAAACCACATTAAAACAAAGGGAGATAGATAGTCAGTAATGTAAGCCAGAGTGAATGCTAGATCAGTTAGGAGTTTATTATAGAAGCCAAGAGATGATGGTAGGGAAGCATAGGATGGGAGTGGGGAGGAGAAGTGACTATATCTAAGAGATTTCTAGGAAGCAAAATGGCCAGGACTTGGTGTGGGGTTGGGGTAGAGGGAGTGAGGGAGAGGGAGGTGTCAAGGATAGCCATGTGGGGAACCTGTTGTCATTCACTCAGCTTGAAAGCACTGGGAGAAGGGACAGTTTGGGGGAACAGATCATGACTTAGGTTTTCATTTCAGTTCAGACCTCTGAGGGGGACTGTATTGCCTGAACCCACACCTCTGAAGTTAGGGGCTTGGCCCCGGGAACCCTCGGTGGGTTCGCTAGGTAGTCAATATTTGATGCTCTCAGGGGACGCTGCAGAGCTGGTGTTGTAACGGATGTCTGTCACTGATAACTTGGAATACTACCAGGAAACAGTGGATCTGGAGCTGCATGCTGCCCCTTTTCCTGCCTCCTGCCTTCCAGTTTTCCACTGCTGCCTCCCATTAACAGAACCCAGTTTGAAGGTCTAGTGTCTGGCAAATGCAGGATCACAGTGCAGAACATGGCGCAATGAGATCAAAAGACATTAGATGACAATCCAAACAACAGGTTCAGGGACTGAACCCTGGGTTGGGAATCAGAAAACTGGGTTTTATATCCAGCCCTGCCATCAGTCAGCGACGTGACCTTGGACATGTCACTTCCCATCTCTGAGTCTCTTCCCTTTCTTCAAATATGTAAACATCTCCTTGATGCTGCACATGCTTGGCTCGGTGTCCTTTAAGAAGCCTTCCCTAAACTTTATTCATATGGCTAGTTACGCATGATTCCTATTATGAGAGATGGGAGAGAATGTCCTTGCACCTACACTCCCTTCTTATGCCCTCAATCAGATAAAACAATGTATGTGTGGGGTGGGGGGGAGGGGTAAGTATTTAATGTTATAGTATCACTAATAGAACTCTAAACAAAAGAATTTTTTTTCTTTTCCCCACAAGACAAAAAAAAAAAAAAAGAGGAAGCCTTCCCTGACTCGTATCCACTCCTGGGAGTTGGTGCCCAGCCACCCTGTTGCTCATATAAACTCTTCTTCTACCTCGTTTTCTGTTTTACCTTCCTTCATAATTGAGAAATAGCTAACATACAATCAAAAGCACAGATCTTAAATGTTGAGTTTGATGAGTTTCGATAATTGTATACACATAATTGTATACAACAGAAAAAAAAAAAAACTTTTCTTCTTCCCAAAAGGTTTACTGTTACTCCTTTCCAATAAAAATCCCACAATCCCACACCTACACTCTGATTTCCAGGACTATAGGTTGGTTTGCAAGTCATTGGACTGCCATTAAGTTAAGTATGTAATACGCAGTTTTAAATATTATTTTGATCCAATACATACAAGATAAAGTCAGCCATTTTAACAATTACTAAGTATACAATTCAGTGACATTAATTACACTCAGAATGTATGTTCATCACCACTATGCACCTCGTTATGTCACACTGCATTTTGTTTGCCTGTTGATGGGGATTCAACCCTTAAGGGCTAGGATCATTTCTTATTCCAATGGTTGGCATTTAGTAAATGCTGGTATTTGTTGGTTGGTTAAATGAATGAGTGAATGAATGAATGAATTAGTAAATGAATGAATGAATGAATGAATGCATGTCTGAAGTCTCACCAAACGTTTCTTTCTATCTAGCAACTAGGATAGTCACTTAACTCCTCCTTTATTCTTCCTCCATTTCTTAGACATTTATTAAGTATCAACAAGATATCTGCACCAGGCTCTAGAAATTAAAAGAGGACCTAAACAAAATTCTTACCCATAAGTCCACATCCAGGTTAGCTGTGGTTAGACAAGCAAGCAACATGGAATAAAATAATTAATCCTTATTAAAAGAGTGAGGAGGGTAGGAATTATGGGGGGGGGGGGTAAAAATGAGACTGTGCCTTATTCTGCCTTGAGACATAAAGAGGGATTCATAGAGAAGCAAAATCAGATTTAGTGCTGTTGAGTGATGGGGTGGGAGTGGGGAGAGTCTAGTGGAACTGCAAGGAATTTTTTAGGGCCAAAATCATGGTCCCTCATCCTTCTGGACTCCACCTAGCTGCCTCAATCCCTGAGACTGCTCTTGGCAAAGAACTAAGACAGTTATGCTAATTTCTTTAAGCATGATAGGTTTTACTTGTTCCCCCACCCCCACCCCCACTGCCCTTTCTCTTGATTCAGGTCCTTCCTTATTTCTCAGGGCTTCCCTTTTTCTCAGCATTTCCCTCAGGTTAGTCTCTTCTCTCTCTGCATGCATTCTTTAAATGAGTGGCTTTTATTATTTGTGGCTTCTCATGAAAGGTCTTTGTTTAAGACCTTGGTCCTTTCCCAAGAGAAGCCATATCAATCTCCAAAATAGTTTTAACATAGGTATTGGTCTCTTATTTCAAAAGTAGCTGCTGAATGAACCTGTACCTCCTCACTCCTCTGTCTACTCACATTCATGAAGCCCAAACAACATACACATTCTCTCTCACCTATCCCCCACTCTACTCTCTTCTCCCATGTGTAGCTTAAGAACTCAGACTTCTAAGAAGTAGATGTTTATGGTCACAAAACCATAGACTACTAGACTGTCAAGGCATGACTGTCTTATTTAGAGGGCTGGATGTTTGGACAGATGGATAGACATTTGGATGGATGGATGGATGGATAGATGAATGGATGGATGGATGGATGGATAGGTAATGGATGGATGAATGGATGGATGGACAAATAGATGAATGGGAAGACAAACAGATGGGTGGATAGACAGATGAATGAGACAATCAAGCTTACTTAGATAGATGTTTAGGTGGATGGATGGACAGACATATGGACAGATGAAGGATCATGACAATCAAGCTTCTAAATGCTAGCCAAGGCCACCTTGATAACAATCCTTAGCAGGCAACTCAAAATGAGTGTTGGCAATGATGATGACAGTATAATAATTTGATGATATAATATGATAAGTGCTGCAACAGAAGAATGAAAAAAAAATGTCCCATGCAAGATGGTGATGATATTCCCAAGAGTTAGGCAGGGCTAAGACTTCATGCTTTCCCTCCTTCATTGAATGATTAAACAAACTTTTATGGAGTTATCTTCTTAGCATCACTTTCTGTTCACCTCTGTTGTATACTGTGAATACGAAAGAAGGGTCGGGGTATCCCTCCTTGCTCTAGGGTAATTCATGGCTTAAAGTAAGAGATTCTCTTCTTCTTGGTTATCATAAGTTAAGTAATTATTAATTAATTTAAAGTAATTTGGAGTAATTCTTTTAAAAGACATGGGGAAAAATTCTTAACTCTTAAAGACAGGAATTATCCAAAAGCGTTTTTCAATAAAGTCCCTTTCATTTGCTATTCAAGATAATATTAAGTAATAATAAGATATTATCCATATTATTTCTCACCCTTCTGCTTATAAGGTTTCTTCCTTAAATTGTGTAAGAAATCCAAACAAGATCATGCAGTATTTTAGGAAGCACAGACAGAGAGGTCCATTACCAGCCATGCTCAGTGCAGGAGAGACAGTAGCTGGGAGGGATAAGGGTAGGGGACAAGGTAGCATGTCTCTCTCTTCTGTACCCAAAATGTTTTTTTAAGATTTTATTTTTAAGTAATCTCAACACCCAACATGGGGCTCAAACCCACAACCCCAAAATCAAAGAGTCACAGACTCTACTGACTGGGCCAGTCAGGTACCCCATACCCAAAATGTTTTAGAAAGAAAGATATAAAGATGTCATAGAATATCTTATGCTTTCCTTCCTGCCCCTAACAGTAATTAGGCAGTGGAATAGGCTAAGCATTGCATTACCACGTGGTCCAAAACTCCATCTTTGTTCATGTGAAGAAAGGACCATCATGGTGGCAACGGCCAGAAGAATTCCAGAGCACGCAAAGCAAGGTTGTCTGTCTGGGGACCCTGGCTTCTGCCAAGAAGAAATGTGACTCTGGTTGCAGAAACAGGAATAACTCAAAAGTCATTCAAGCCAGGGGTAAAAAGATGATCTGACCTAATCACCTCCCCTCCCTTACGGATGTGAGGGTGAAACTATCAGAGAATCTTACCACAGGCAGAAGTAGCAGGAGCTAAAAAGGCACGAAGACGCACATGCAAGGGAAATTTACTGTTGAGTCAAAAGTATAAGCAAGCAGAGGCTGTGAGGCAGCTTGTTGTGCCTGGAACCCATTTTCCCCAATCCACTCATTAATCCTGTGGATCTCAGTTTTAACATCACCTCCTTCGAGAAACTAACCCTCGGGCGCCTGAGTGGCTCAGTCGGTTAAGCATCCAACTTGGGCTGAAGTCACGATCTCACAGTTTGTGAGTTCGAGCTCCACATCAGGCTCTGTGCTGACAGCTTAGAGCCTGCTTTGGATTCTCTGTCTCCCTCTTTCCCTGCCCCTCCCTTGCCCCTCCTCTGCCTGCATGTGCACTCTCTCTCTCTCTAAATAAACACTACAAAAAAGAAAGAAAGAAAAGAAACCCACCTAAACAACCCTATCCTCACCCTCTGCCCCATCCTTACCCTGAGATTCAGAGACTTGGTCAGGGTCCCTATGTGCTCTGTCATCATATCCTATGTGATTTTCCTTGTCACGCTTACCACAGTTGTAATTATTATTTTTTTAGTTTTTTTAAATTCAAGTATAATTAACATACAGTATTTACCATAGTTGTAACTAAACAGTTATTCATGAGATTATCAGTTGCCTCTCTGTCTCCCCTGCTGGTCTATAAGCTCTATGAAAACAGGACCATGTCCATCTTTCTGTCACTGTGCACACTCTCAGTGTTCACACAGTGCCTGGTTTGCATCAAAAAATAAATCCATGTTCCTGGGGAGCCTGGGTGGCTCAGTTGGTTAAATATCTGACTTCAGCTCAGGTGTCTCATAGTTTGTGAGTTTAAGCCCCATGTCAGGCTCAGACAGCTGACAGCTCAGAGCCTGGAGCCTGCTTCGGATTCTGTGTCTCCCTCTCTCTGCCCCTCCCCTGCTCTCTCTCTCTCTCTCTCTCTCTCTCTTTGTCTCAAAAATAAATTTAAAAAAAAAATTTTAATAAATAAATAAATAAATCAGTGTTCTTTAAAAGATTTAAGGAGAAGAAGGCTTTACTCTGCCGAGGACACAGCCTTGAGGAGACTGAAATGAAGAGTCCAGCTTCGGAAGGCAGGTCGGTGTCCCTGGGCTTGGAGACACCCGCCTGTAAGTTGACAGCCCTCAGCCCAGTTACACCCGAAGCCACTGGCAATGACAGTTCTCTGCTGTCCTGGTTCCTGTTGCAGGAACTTAATAGCGAATCCTTGGTTACCCGCATATGTCCCCAAAACAGACAGCAGAGGCAAAGAAGCACAGATTATGTGCCACATAAGCGGAATCATTTCTAAATGGAACACTTCACAAAGCCTCCGAAAGGAGTCAGTGGATTAAAGGTTTATATCAACACATCACTTCTCTGCCAATGTTAAAGCTTAGTTTTGTTATTCTCTTCTATTCTAGTTATTTAGAAAGATAAAGGACCCCAATTGATATTTTATTCTTTTTTGTATAATAACTTGTATTCAAAATACTAGCTTTTTTTTTTTTTTTTTTTTAGAATACTGTACATGTCTAAGAATATCATGTTCTGGGGTACCTGGGTGGTTCAGTGGGTTAAGCGTCCAACTCTTGATTTCAGCTCAGGTCATGATGTCACAGTTCGTGAGTTGGAGCCCCACCCGCATTGGGCTCTATGCTGATAGTGCAGAGTCTGCTGGGAATTCTCTCTCCCTCCTCTCTCTCTGCCCCTCTCCCACTTTCTCCCTCTCTCTCTCTCTCTCTCTTTCTAAATAAATAAACATTAAAAAAAGTTTAAAAAAAAGAATATCATGTTCAAATAAATAAATAAATAAGCTAAATCTCTCCCTTCTCTTCACTGGTCCTACACATCACATTGTATATGGTTCATTTGGATATCCTTGCTGTTGAACTGCCTTGTTCTTCTATACTTTTTGGAAGAATGGGGATTTCTTTTAATGGGACAGGCAGAACATTACTACAAAGCAGGATGTTTTTGGACCAGAAAAGCCTTTTTTTTTTTTTTTTTTGCTGGGGGCTGTGCTGTGCATTGTGGGGTGTGAGACAGATCCCCAGCTCTGCCCACTAGATGCCAGTACCACCCACCCAGCCCCGTTATTATAATCAAAACAGTTTCCAGGCATTTCCAAATACCGCTAGGGGCAACCCACTGATTGAGAACCACTGATTTAGAGGCTGGTAGAGACTAGCAGGTGGAGACTATTTCCTTATCATTCAAAAAAGGCAGACATAAATGAAGCAAGACTCTCATTGGCATTTTTGGTCATATATTTTGCCAATCATCAACTTGGTCTCCTTACTCCACTTTGGCTCAGATGCAAAAATACCTCATGGAGTGCAATCCCTTGGTGAAAACGTAGGACAGAAGATGTTTTTCTGGAATCCCTGGAGCCTTCTCTCCGCACACAGTGGGGAGAATCCTACATGGTCATCTCGTCTGACCAGCAGTCAGTAGGTCCATATGACCAACGGAGAGCTCCAAGTTCCACATGGGTACAGTAGGAATACAATACTTGGCCTCCATATCAGTGAATGGTTGGAAGAATCAAATCAAAGCCTATCCAGTTTTGTTTTGCATAAGTGACAGAGTCAGGCCAATTAATGCCTTTCCATATATTACCCTTTCCTGATAAAATTACTGTATCCTTAACGAAGAAGTGGGAGGCAGAACAGAGCATGGTTATGGGTCTGGGCTTTGAAATCTGGCAAGCCAGAGCTGAAAGCACACTTTCCAGCCATCTGGGTGGTTTACCAACTAGGACATATAACCTCTCTGAACTTGTCTCTTTGTCATCAATGAAGTGATCCTCATACCTGTATCGGGGGGATTGTGAGAATTATATTATGGAATATAGGCAAGACATTTTGTACAAGTGTCCAACATAGAATAAGCACTCATAAGTTATGTTTGCCATTGCTGTTGTCATTATTAATAAATACAGTAAGTACCATGTGCTGTCTGGCTAATGCATCGGAGAAACATTTGGGAGCAGAGTTTCCTTTAGGATCTCTAAACCAGAGCTTTTGTGGGAACTTCCATTTGAATTGCTTTGCTTAAAGCCCACAGCACTAATAGGTGTGTTTAAAAGATTAGTCCTCTTTCAGGCTGTGTTACCTTATTCATATCTATATTCAAAGCCCCTAGCACAGTGCATGGCCAGAGTGAGTACATTCATAACTGTGCTTGACAAGGTAAGTTTCTGAGCATCTACATGTTTCCAGAAACAGTCCTAGGGTCTAGGAGAAGGAACAGTGATGAGCGCAAAAAGTCACAGTCACGACCTTTATAGAGATGACAGTCCTATTACAAAGCCTGCACATCAAAAGCTGACAGGGAACAGGCAGCTGTCCGAGCAGCCACACAACCTTTTTGGTCTCTTTAATTTTTTTCGCTTATGATAGACACTCAGTTATGGAGAAATAGTCCTCAACTTTAATAAAACCAACATTGCAAGAACAACAGTAAAGGGAAGAAGCCATGGTCTCAGCTTTAGACAGTGGGAAGTGTTCGGAATGGGAAGCTACGGAGGAGGATGTCACTATTGAATGATAAAGGTGGCACATTCTCCATATGATTTTGAACTTCCTGGCTCTGAGAGCGGATTTCTGACGGTGGGGTGTTTATAATGGACAGACGGTGGTGTGCAGTTATAAGGGAGCCTGGGCTACAGGAGTCAAATTCCCTCAGTGCCCTAGCCCCAAGACTCAGCCAGGACTTCTCAGTGTAGGTGATGTCACACATCTTGGAGGTAGATAGTGACTAGCCTAGCTCTTTATAAAGATTTATTTTATTTTTATTTTTTCAAATTTATTTATTTATTTTGAGACATAGAGCGCGAGTGGGGGAGAGGTAGAGAGCGAGGGAGTATGGGAATCCCAAGCAGCCTCCACACTGTCAGCACGTAGCCTGACCCAGGGCTCAATCTCACGGTTCGTGAGATCATGCCTGAGCCAAAATCAATTGTGGACGCTTAACCGAAGGAGCCACCCAGGTACCCCAAGACTTTTTTAAAATATCCACCCAAATTCTCCAGATGGGGAAAAAAATAAACTTTTTATTCAATCAATTTGATAAGACTTTCAGAAAATGCCCCTCTGGGAGATTTCAAGTATCTCGTTCCTATAGGAAGAAGCCAATGGGATTAAACATCACTCTGCCTAGATCAGATCCTAATCCTTTTAGAATGGCTAATTGTCTACAGGATTTGTTACATGGCTGGGAATGGTCTTAACCTCCTGGATGCCTATGTTTAGAATCTTGACAGGGTCACATAGGATGCTTCAAGAGAGATTAGAACCAGGCTGCCCCCAACTTGTCTTGTCTTGTCTTGTCTTTTCTTTTTAATTATTTTGTCTTTTTAGACTGAATAGTCTATAAAACTCTGAAAAAGGAACAAAATAAAGTAGTAGGCTTACAGGGAAGGGCAGAAAGAGGTAAAGGACACTGAGAAAGGAGAAAAGAGTTTGGGCATGTGCTTTATTTACTTCTATATAGGACAATCTGGGACATTTTTAAGAAAAGGCCTGCAACATTTTACACACAAGAAAAGGTACAACGCTGTGGCGTTTATCATATGGGTTTCAGAATTGTCTGTTTTTCTCATGGCACGCTTATGAAAGCAAGTAAAATTGAATGCTATTTTAATAACCCTTATGGTACAGTATTATATATTAGGTACAGTTCATTGTTTCCTACCCCATATTTATTTTCCACAGCATACCACTGCTTTTACATTAGAAAATCTACCCTGTAGGGAGAGAAATGGGTCTAAACTATAAAGCTAGTCCTTTCTTTTTGCAGACATCCTGTAATTAGCTCAAGTTTTCATCTTTCATCAGGATCCTGCTGCACAAAACAGAGAAGTTTTCTTTCCTCAACATGTTCTTGCCAGATGTTTCCACAAAAGAAATGTAAAGGCAAAGTTTTTTTGTGTGCACTGGGGCATATGACGTCATCTTTAATGACTGCTTCCAAATGCTCCTCCTTCTTAATGAAGAGAATTAGTTCTCCCCTAGTTCCTTTGTAAAGAACACCTATTGTCTCTGTCTGCCCAGTCTCTCAGTGTTCCCACCATTTGTGATGGTCGCACATGCCCTCGGGAGGGGTCAGACGCTCGGCCACAGCGTCACTCATTCTGCGTGTTCTGCACAACAAACCCAAAATAAGTACTTGAACGTCCAACAAAAGAAAACACAGTCCCTGCAAATGAACATGTAAAGCAGCTGACATCTGTCCAATTTACCTCACATTTTCATCTGATTAAGGAGTGATTCTGTGTGGAAATATTAGGATCAATTTGCATCAGTATTAGCAGTCAGGCACTGTCTCTCCATTTTGTTGGAGAGAGCAGTGTTTTCAACTTCGATAGAGAATTTTTTTTATGTTCTTTAAAAATATGTTTCCTTCCTTATGCTCTTACCTATCTCTACCATCCCCATGGAATTTTGGAAAGTCATTCCTGGAGGTGACCTCTGGGGGTCTGATTCAGCCCCCTATTTGATAGGCGGCAAAACCCAGAGGAAGGTAATTGTCCTACTCATCCGTCTGATTAGTAAAGACTTCTGAGGCCTTAATCTATCCCTTACTTCTCGCTACTAACAGATGGCCCTGAGTTTTCATGTGGAAACCCAAAACGAAATGACAAAATGCCATCACTTTTTATCAATGACATAAGCTTGAAATCACTGATGATGGTACACCATCTGTATATACCCACCTCACAGTTCCAAGTCAGTATTTTTCACTCCAGCTATCCCATGGGTTGGGCTGATCTCATTTCAAAAATATGGAACGCAAAATGAGTGAGTTCCCATGAGGAAGAGTGGCATATAGTTAAGACTTCAGAGGAGGAAAGCCTTTGTAGTTAGATAAGAGTCCAAATCACAATTTTACGCAACTCTTATCAACCATGACCAGGGGCATGTTTTTCAATTTCTCTAAGCCGCAGTGTACTCACTTGAAAACTGGATTAGTAATAGGAACGTCTTCATAGAGCTGCTGTGAGTTATGAATAAGTGATTCATATCATCAATAAATTGATGAGCGGAAGCATGCGCAGGACAATGCATGATGCCGACACACTAGCCCTTTGCTGTATCTAGTTAAAACCCAAGGATTGGTGACTGCCTAGATCAGAAGGTGTGGGGAAAAGGAACAGACACAGTGTCACCAGCGAGGCTGAGGTTTCAAGCCCAGGTAACTAGACATTCCTAGTATTTTCCAATGTCCTCCCCACCTCTCTCTCCTAAAAACTGAAAACACTACATTTCCTAGCCCCCTTTCAGTTAGGTAGGGCCAGGGCCCCAACTTAGGTGAGACCAGAAACATATCTACGGTGAAAAAATCTAAGGAGCCACTGGCTCTGAAGGTCACACAAGTGTCAATGCTGCACTTGCACAACCCCGAGAGCCAGTGCCTTCCTAGACTTCTCACCAGGTGTTTTCATCCTCTTACCTTCGCCCAGCCGGGCTGAGGCCATGTGTCAAGTTCCGGCCAGTGAGTTGGCACTTGAAGGGACACTTGAGAGCCACAGCACCCAGGGATTCTCTATGCCATCTTCCTCTGCACCTGAGGAAGTTGCTTGAGGTAGGTGGTGAAGCTCAGTATCTACGTGAAGCAGGGTCCCCTGCCAACGTACATGAACATGTAGCATGATCAAGAAATAAAATTTGGGGGGGTGCCTGGGTGGCTCAGTCGGTTAAGCGTCTGACTTTGGCTCAGGTCATGATCTCACGGTTCCTGAGTTTGAGCCCTGTGTCGGGCTCTGTGCTGGCAGCTCGGGGCCTGGAGCCTGCTTTGGATACTGTGACTCTCTCTTTCTCCCTATGCCCCTCCCCGACTCACGCTCTGTCTCTCTCTCTCTCTCAAGAATAAATAAACACTTAAAAAAAAAGAAATAAAATTTTGTTGTGATGAGCCACTGAGATTTGGAGATGGTTTGTCACTGCAGCAAAACCTAGCCTGTTCTTACTCTCATTTGAGTTATCCTAGTCAAAATAAATCACTCCATTTTTGTCTCTGTCGGCATGAGTAATGAACCCAGGCAGAGGGAGATTTAAATATCAGCCATGACACTTTCTAGTTGTATTTTCTCTGAGCCTCCATTTCCTCAGCCAGTAAAATGGCACCAATAAAAAGCCAAGGCCTGTAGGGTTATTGTGTGGGGTAAGTTGCATCCTATTTGGCTATAAATGGGAATGTCCTCCCTGAGATGCTTCCTGTGGGCAGGCAATGTCTCTATATCCCCAACGTCTAACTCAATGTCTTTGCATATTACAAATATTTAATTGATGCTCATTGATTAATTAAGAGAAGACTTTGGTTTATGAGTTACAGCAAACTGTTTTACAAAGTAAAAGCTATGAGCCATCAGTGAACCAAGAAAATGGCCCAGATTTTCTCCTGCATCTCTCTGTGAACCTCTTATTCTTTCAGTGCCTGCACCAGCTGGGTTGTCAAGGTTACCTCTCATCATCTTTGGAATATTATTAGATGTTGACCCATATTGTGTCAGAATTATACAGAGACCTGGATGTGTGTTTGCCTTTCCTCCTGTTTCGACTCTACTCACTCTCTTTCCTGATCTGTTTCCCTCATTCTACTGCGTTTAAATGTGCAAGAGATTTTACAGCTCGGCTATTCACCAGAATGAGGTATCATTGTGTCTCATGCTGACTCAGTGAGATTTCGAGGGACTTAGCCCCAAGCCATGAATAAGTTGCAAAGTTCTTTTCTTAGCACTTAGGTGAGCCTGGCCTCCTCTTCCTCACTGTGGGGATACCATGTGGAGTTGCCCTCATGAGTGCAATCAACTCTCTCACTTTCTTGAGCTTTCCTCCACTACTCATGAGCACCACCACTATCCGCATCACATCCCAGGAGTTTGTTTATTTGGTCCTGGGTCGGGGACTCCGCTAAGGACTTCATGTGCACCCCATCCCTGAAGTCTTACCACACCTTATGAAAGAGGTGCTAGTAGTGGTCCGATTTTACAGATGAGAACATTGAGGCTCAAGACAGTGAGTTATCCAAGGGCACGTGGTCCTCAAGATCAGAGCTAAGATGAAACCCAGGTTTGGTTTGATCCTGAGTCCTATGATGTTAGCTTTCTCCCGTCCTAAGGAAGATGTAAAAGTGAAGGGGTTCTCAAAGATGGCCCAGCTTCTTTCCAACATGTATTTGAAAAATGGTGATGATAACTAATATTCTGAGTATTTCAGTTAGGGATGGGAAGCAGAGAGGAGATCAGCGGAAGTGATCAGAGTGAGGGATGGGGCCTGAAATAAAACAGCCCTCAGAGCAATAGCCCCCAGTGTCTTTATAAGCTAGACGGTTTTTTAAATTTTTTTTTTTTTTTTGAGACAGAGAGAGAGCATGAACAGGGGAGGGTCAGAGAAAGAGGAAGACACAGAATCTGAACCAGGCTCCATGCTCTGAGCTGTCAGCACAGAGCCCGGCGCGGGGCTCGAACCCACGGACCGCGAGATCATGACACGAGCCGAAGTCAGACGCTTAACCGACTGAGCCACCCAGGCACCCCTATAAGCTAGACTTTTAAGAGAACAGTAAAAGGATGTTATTTCGCCAAATTATTGGGAGATTTTGTTAGAGTCGCTTCTAAAGGTACGCATGATGAGATTAGAGGTTAAGGAAGAGAAAAGATATACAAATATTACTACTCTTCAGGCAAGTTTAAAGCATTATACTTCATGCTTAAAATAAATTCTCTTTCAAAAAATTACCTTTTATTTAACTTTTTAAGTTTATTATTATTTTCTTTTAGTAATCTTTACACCCAACATGGGGCTTGAACTCACGACCTGATATCAAGAGTCACAGGCTCTTCTGACTGAGCCAGCCGAGTGCCCCTCAAAAAAATTACCTCTTAAAACTGAATATCTTTAATCTAAAAAAAAAAAACCTGAACTTCTTTAATTGTTGAGGTTGAGCAGCCTCTGTCTGTTGGCCATTTTTATCTCCCCTGCAAATTAGCTATTCATAAAATTAGCCTTTTTCTGTGGAAATCTCTTCGTGTATATACAAATGATTTGCAAGAATGTTTTATGTATTATGGAAATTAGGCCTTTTGATTGTCATTATGTTGTAAATATTTCCCAAGTTTGTTGTTTATACTTTGTTTGTTTATGGCGTTTTCTGTTTACAGTTCCTTTTCGTATTCAGGTTTAAAAAGGTAGCTTTGAGGCTTCCAATGACAAGGAAAGAATTTGGATGTCAAACCCAGTTTCACAAATCAATTTCATGCCAGTAACGAGAAGGCAGGGAGCCACTGTATAATTTGTGAGGCAATTTGCCAAAAGTTCCCTGTTAGTCTCCGGGCATCATTAAATAATAGCCATGTGCTGATTTGGCTACTTTCCACGCAATGCCTTAGAGCTACTCTATCAGCACTCACATCAGTTTGCCATGCCTGGCTGGTCATAATAGGTGTTAACACCAGCCCGTAAAACTACTGCTACTTTATGGATTTGTTGAAATGTCAGGTGATTTGCTGCTGACAGAAAGGATGAAAGAAAGAGGATGAAATAACACTAGAAAGGAGGGAGGGCAAAAACTAAGAGAAAAGGAAAGAATAAAAGAAAAGGGAGGAAACAGGACAAGTAAAAAGGTAAAGAAAGAGGTAGGAAAGAAAGTGGTTGAAAGGAAAAGGAAATTTTTTTAAAAAGGAGAAAGAACAGGTGGAAAGAAAGTAGAGAATCAAAATATAAGTAAAGATGGATGGATGGGTGGATGGATGGATGGGAGGGAGGGAGGAGAGAGGAAGGCAGGAAGGAAGAAAAGAGGGAGGGAGGGAAGAATGAAGGAGAAAATGAAAAAAAATGTAAGGCCAAATCCATTTTAACCATATAAAGAATCATAAATCCTAGGGATGAAAGAGAATACAGTTTCTTTAAATCCAAAGCTCTTCTTTTACAAGAAAAAAAAAAAAATTCAAGCCCAGAGAGGTTGAGTAACCTGCCTCACACAGCACATTCACAACAGAATGAGAACCAAATTCCAGCCCAGGCTTCCAATTTCCAGTCTAACTTACCTTCTCTCACACTTTTTATTTCACCAGAAACTTGCGATTGACTTAAACTGACTTAAAGTAGTATCTAACGTAAGTCAGACGGGCTCCAAAAATGGGCCTTCTCCTAGATCAGAAAATCTTACCCCCTGTGAATTTTTTTAACTGCAGCCCATTACTATAACTGAATTTGACCTACAATGTGTAAACTTTAAAAAGACAATTGAACTAGTGGTTTCTTCCTATTTAAAAAAAGAGAGAGAGAGAGAGAAGTTGTTTATAACTTGTTATAGAAAAATGTATTTCAAAGGAAATTACTGAAGGAAAAGGCTACAGTCTTCAATATTGTTTAGCAGAATTTTGATTTATTTCCCGTTGATACCTGAGGAACATTGTATTTTTTTTCTTATTGCTGTTTGAGGCCAGATAAGGAGAAGTAGGAGGTTGACATCGACACAGTCGTCTTTTCATTTAATGAGTGGGATTTGAGGTGGAGGTTGACTTCGCTAAGGGAGGTGGATAGTGAGTTGTGGAACATCAAAAGGAAAAATGGTGAGTGACTGGAACATGAGAGTGTTTCTCCAGATGCACTTGAACACCAAGAATATCCCCTTTTGCGTGATGGAAATGCGAAATGTGCCCTTTCCTTCTTGCTTACGGTCGGGAGGCAGGGCTGAGAGAGAACTCACATTTCCTTTCAGTCTCCTGAAGGAAGATTCTATAAGATCCTATAACAGTACAAAATCCCTGTGCCCTAATTAACCAACGGGTTATTGCTTTAATTTTCTATTTTACTTTGGCAATGGGGAACTTGCTTCATTCTGTTCATTTATTTTGGACGGCATTCTGCTGTATTAGCTTAGCTGTTTAGAATTTGTGCCAATGAGGCCAGAGTATTTACTTTCATTCATTTATTCATTCAACAAATATTTATTATGCTACACTCACCCACATGGCACTGTTTTGGGTGTTGGGCATACAGCATAAACAATACACATAAAGACAACAATAACAACAACAGCAACAACCTGCCTGACAAGAGTTTTTACTCTAATGGGTGCCTGTGGATAGACAATAAATAAGTTGACACAGTCATATGCGGTATGTTAGGTAGTAATAAGTGCTATGGAAAAAAAAATTAAACAAGGGCATAGAGAGGGCAGGGGTAGAAGAGGAGCTTAATTTTAGATGAGATAAAAAGGAATTCAGGTAAGATGGTCTCTCTGATGAGAAAACACCTGAACAAGGACCTGAAAGAGGTAAGGAGTGAGATGTAGGTATAACTGAAGGATCTTGGTGGGCAAGGGGAACATGCCTGAGGACAGCCACTCAGGATGCATGGCCAAAGCACCAGGAGGCAGGGAGAGAGCTCAGAGAGGTCAGAGGTCCCGATCTTGTAGAATCAAGTAGCTATGGGAAGGATTTTCATTCTAAGTCTGAATGAGATGAAAAAGAAAAACCATAGGAGATGCCTGAGCAGAGGGACGTGATCCATGTTTTCACATGGTCACATTGGCGGCTGGGTGGAGAAGAGTATATTCAAGGGCAAGGGCAGGGCAGAGCGAGCAGTAAAAGAGGCTATGCCAGCGCAGGCAAGAGATGATGATGACCAGCACGGGACAGCAGTAGTGGAAGAAGAAGTATATGTCAGATGCACCCTGGTATCTGAAGTCAAATGCACATGCATCTGGAGACTAGGAATAATAGAATTTGTTAACGGATAAGATGTGATATGAAATAAAGAGAGGACTCGGGATGATTCCAAAATGGATCCAATTATCTCCATGCCATTATATATTCAAATAAATCTCCACTGTTCACCACAATCCTCTTCTTCTCTACCTCTACCCGCCCAGGTCCAGTTGTACTGGCAGTCAATATGTTAATACAGGTTGTGTGCCACTGGAACTTACAAGACCTATTCTGCCTTTCCCCTTTGCAGGAATTAGCCAAGTTCACACTGAGTTTAAGACTGTAACTAAACTGGGGGTTGCTGGAGGGATATTGGGTAGGGGGGTGAGCTAAATGGTTGATGGGCATTAGGGAGAGCACTTAGGATGAGCACTGGGTGTTGTATGTAAGTGATAGATCACTAAAGTCTGCTCCTGAATTCATTATTACACTATATATTAACTAACTTGGATTTAAATTTTTTAAAAAGACTATACTCATAACTGGATTTCTGCTGTACTTGTTTTTTCTTCCTTTTCTATGGTTTCTAGAATTTTCTTTCTGTTTTAATGGCCTGATACGATATGAGCCTTTGTTGTTACTTTTAAACTTCTGGGGAAGCATATCCAGGGTGGGGAGAATGGATGGGGGGACAGGAGAAAGACATAAAGGGAAAGAGAGAGACAAAGAAAGAAGGTATCAACAGAGACAGACACTACAAAATGGCCAGATAATAAGTTGATTAGTTGAGTTGGAAAGTGAAGAAATAAATGCGAGAACCATCACTGGGCAGACAGAGCAAAAGAACGTGAGAGGTTACAGTAGATCTGTCACCAACCCCCCCCCCCCCCACAACTATCAGAAAAAGATGAGATGCTCACTGGAAAGCATACCAGTAGTGTCTTCCCCAAATCAATGACTATAGAACCTAAGGTCGTAGTTCATACCAATTTACTGAGGCAAAGGATAAAAAAAGAGAGAACAAAACTTAGAAGACTAGGAAGAAAACCCGAGTTCAGTATATGCTAACACAAAACAAGAATTCAACTGTTTTTAAAACTTCGAGAAGGACAATATTCTAAATGTGTAGCCTAAAAAGATAGTGAGATGGGACAAAGAGTAGCACCAAGATGATGATTTTTGGATGAGTTTCATTTGTTGCCTTGAGACCAGATCGAATTACATGCTCCTGCTCCATCTCCTTGCATGACAGCTTTTAAGAATGTATACCTTAGAAAAGGAGGAAGGAAAACAGTCGCAAAAATAAGAGTGAAGAGAAAATATTGGTAATAAAAATGAAGCCAAGGATAAAGTTAGTGCAATCCCACTCATCCTCCAGAAAAGAAAGAAAAAGGTGTGCAAACATAAAGTTCTGTGGAGTCACTAGAGATAGTCTGTAAATTTGGTTTTGAGCTTCTTACCAACCAAAGCAAAGAGGAAAATATGGTCATGAATAAAAACCTACAGTTTCTGTAAGAGTAAAACAAACCAGCAGCATTGTGGGAGCTAAGACTAAAATCTAAAGAAACTATGTTCTACAGAGACGCACATCAGATAAAGACCCTGACAATATTCTTTCAACAAATACAATAACAGTGCATGAGTTTCCTTTTCTCCACATCCTCATCAAAACTTGTTTTTTGTTTTGTTTTTTGCTTTTTGGTTTTTGGTGTTTTTTTGTTTTTTGTTTTTTGTTTTTTTTTTTTGTCTTTTTGACGCTAGCCATTTTGGATTTGCTTTTCCCTGATGATTAGAGATGTTGAGCATCCTTTCATGTGTCTGTGGGCCATCTGTATGTCTTTGGGAAAATGTCTATTCAGTCCTCTGCCCATTTTTAAAATTGGATTGTTTTGGTTTTTTGTTGTGGAGTTGTATATGTTTTTTATATTTTGGATATTGATCCCTTATTGGATATGTCATTTACAAATATCTTCTCCCATTCAATAGGTTGTATTTTTGTTTTGTTAATGGTTTCCTTTGCTTTGCAGAAGCTTTTCATTTTGGTGTAGTCCCAATGGTTTATATTTGCTTTTGTTTCTTTTGCCTGAGGAGACACGCCCATAAATGTGTTGCTAAGGCCCATGTCCAAGAAATTACTGCCTGTAGTTTTCTTTTAGAAGATTTATGGTTTCAGGTCTCACACTTAGGTCTTCTAATGTCCTTAATAAATTTTTCATCTTTTCCTCTTTTTAAAATGTTCATTATTTATTTTTGAGAGAGAGAGAGAGAGGGAGATAGGCAGAAGGAGAGAGAGAGACAGAGAGAGAAAGAGAGAGAATCCCAAGCAGGCTCCCCACTGTCAGCACAGAGCCCAATGCGGGGCCAGAACTCGCAACTGTGAGATCATGACCTGAGCGAAAATTGAGTCAGATGCTTAACTGACTGAGACACCCAGGCATCCCTCATCTTTTACACTTCTTAAGCAAAACATCACCAGTTAATTCCGGTAAGTTTCATTTCAAGTTAGTATGTTTTAGAACTATTACAAATGTACCATAAAATGATCCTTGCCACTGTGGTAACAATTTGACCTAGCTGTCACTTTCTTTATGCCAGCTAGTAGGATAAAAAGGCAACAGTTTCTAGGTGTAATTTCCACAGATACTTTATGTAAAACAATGACATCCTTTGTAACTTCTGCCATTTGACCCGTGTCAAGCAAGATTTCTGGAAACGTATCTATTTGAACGATTCTGCTGCGATCAGAGCCAAATGCACTAGATGGAAACCTTCTGATTGGGGCCAAAGAAGCCAGGATTATTGGCTGTGCTGTGGGTGTTCGTGGGGTTAGCAGAATTCTGAAGGTCACCATCGTTAGTATCAATATGGCCACGTAATGCATTTCTCAACTTGCTCAACTGTAATAAATGTGCTTAAAACGGAGCTAATTTACAAGTTAAATGCACATGTGGGATAGTGATCAGGGCACTGTGCTGGTTTAGGTGTTTAGTTCTAGGGGAAACAAAAGGTATGTTAATATTTTATTCATCTTCAAACTAACTCTCAAGTATGTGTCCTTGTATAGCCCCTCCTCAGGCAAATGAGTTGTTAAAATTAACGTATAAAAATCAAAATGAAATTTTTTTTCCTGGCACCTGTTTGATGACAGAGAATTATAATCAATGGCAAAACTGCCCTTGAAGACAAGTTTTCATTTCCTCCCACAGGGTGGTCAGAACGCCTGTGAGGGTTTGCTCTCAGCCCCTTCAAAAGTCCCCTCTTCCTTTTCTCTGGCTGCCTCCCTCTTTCATTCTTGCGCCTATGCAGATCTTCAAGGAGATGCAGATCACTTTCACTTCTGCTGGGGAAATTACAACACACTTCTTTAAGTAGAGACCAGGAGAAAACTCAGATCTTCAGACGCCAAATTATTGGGCTTTAGAGGATCAGTGAACTTTGAAGCCCAGCAGAACCATAAAATGCCTGCGTGTCCGAGAGAGGCACAGGGGCAGAATGGGAAAGGAACGGAAAGGAGATAGAAAGGGAATCGGGGAAGAAAGAAAGAGGGGAAGATGGAAACACATTGTTTAGTGTGAATATTCACGCACTCATCTATTGAACAAATCCTTTGTTAAACATCAGAAAGTTCCCAGCACCAGACCTTACAAGTTAGTTTTCACAAAGGTCTGACCGCGGGGAGTATCTGCTGACTCAGTAGCTCTTAGCTGAACCAGGAAATGCACCAAAATTAGGAGAGTTGCTGTATTAATCAGGGTCACTCTCTGAAACAAGTTATATCTGAGAGAAAGAATCCTCTGATCTGAATTCTTTCTCTTCTTGTGAAATTCCCTGCTTCATGTTCAAAGCACAGAACACACAAGCAGTAGCTTTTGTCCACCAAGTGTCATGCTTCTTCTGGAAAAAAGGAATCTGCGTCACTTCTAAGCTAGATTTCGTCCGCTGCTCTCAGAGCGTTGGCCCAGAAAGGGGGCCGGTTTCCGTGATGACTGAGACCGAAGTAGGTGCAGTTTGCGTCCCACAGATACTAACTTTGATAAGTACTTACTGAATGCCTCCTCTGGGCAGGAATGGAGAGCAGCAAAGCATAGCTCCTACTCTTCTGGGGCTTTAATTGTAACTTCAGAGTGAGAATTTTCATCTCTATGGCTCCCTCTCTAAAAAGCAAAGATGGCTTTTCAGAGGCTGCTTCATTTGAGGAAGGTAGGTACTATTTTTATTCCCATTCTCCAGCTGGGTAAAGTAAGTTCTACTGAAGTCAAGTTACTTGCTAAAGGTCACCCGGAGGTCAGAGCATCAGAAAAAGAAAAAAAAGAAAAAGAAAAAAGAAACGACCACAGGACTATGTCATACTCTGGGTAGTTTAAACTGAAAAGGAAGAAAACACTTTTTGTGTGTGGGTTTATCTAAAAAGAAATGTGTTGCTCTGTGTCTCAGTTTCATGTATTCAGCAAGTAAGAGCCAGACACTATTCTAGGCAGTGAGGATAGAGCAATGAACAAAACAAACCTCACATGGGGCTTACATTTAGATAGGGGAGCCAGACAATGCACTTCCGAAATGTCTAATGTGCTAGATGAAAGTGCTATGAAGAAAATAAAAACGTAGCAAGAGAGTAGAGTGACTGATGGTGCTGTTTTGGATGGTGTGGGGCAGGGGCTTCTCTGGGGAGGTGAGGTTTGAACAGGGCTCTGAATGAAATGACCGAGCACGTCATGTGATCATGTGGACCTCTAAGGGACTCCAGGCAGGGGAAGAGCAAGGAAGAAGGCTTTCACAGAGGAAAACACTTGGCAAGTTTAAGGAACAGCAAAAAGACCAGCGTGGCCAGAGAGAACCCGGGGCAGAGGCCTGGAGACTTGGCCAGCAAGGCAGCCACGGGCCGGGGTGGAGATGTTGGCTTCGACTCTTAGCGGGATGCGGAGCTATGGAGGGTTAGAGCCAAGGACTGCCAGGCACCTGGCTCAGTTTTCACAGGATCCCTCTGGCTGGCGTGAGGAGAACAGACTGTAGGGGGGAAGCAGGGAGAGAAGTCTGGAAGCTTGCGATCCTCTAATGGGAGACACGGTGAGGACTTGGGGAGGCATGTGGTGGTGGGAAGCAATGGAAAGTGGTCATTCGCAGCAAGCGTTCTGAATGCAAAGCCAACGGGATTTGCTGAAGGGTTAGAAATGATAAATGAGAGAGAGAGTTTTACAGATCAGATAATCTTGCCGATCCATAAGTTCCTCCCAGCTTAACATTGCAGGATCCCCATCAGAGCCCTGGAAAACACTGTTGTCTTCGGCACTTTTGGCCTAAACAAGATGACATTGTACCTTCGGTCCTGGTTCCACGTGCTACCATCCGAGAGGCTAGGGCAAGCTGAGTATCTCCCACTACTCCCTAGTGGCTTAGCTGTGAATCAGGGATGATCATGTCCGCTCTTCCTACTTCAAAAGGATGCTGAACAAAACTCTGTAAAGTTGAGGCAGTACAAGCTTAGGGATTATAAGCTCCATCATCAGCACCATCAGAGTTAGCTTTATGAGCCAGTTGAGTTGCCTCTGGTGTATCATTAATAGATTCTAGGAAGTTCCCCTGCCCCAAATTCTCCCTCCAACGGTTTGTC
Source organism: Panthera leo (assembly GCF_018350215.1). NCBI lineage: Eukaryota > Metazoa > Chordata > Mammalia > Carnivora > Felidae > Panthera > Panthera leo. The sequence continues at coordinate 119,064,082 of NC_056679.1, read as the reverse complement.
ATGATGAAAGAATTTCACAATGAACCTGATTCCTTTCTGTTAAGGCATGGTGGACCTCAGACATCCTCCTTTAAAATAGAAACTTTAATTTGACCTACTGTCAGTCATTTGTCATTTTACGTGAATTAAACCTATCAGATTGCTTTTCTGCCATCATAGCTAACTTAAGGCGGAATAAATGGGGCAGAGAAGGCAATTGTTGTGGGGTTGCTGAGTATACTGTGGACAGATGAAGAAGATTCCTTGGGAGAGTGGCCTCCAAAAATAAACTGTACCTACAGTAAAATGTTGTCCAGATTTGCCTGACATCATGGTGTTTCCCTCATGTAATAAAAATGAAGTCCTAGAAGCATATCTCCTTGAAATAATTATAACAAGTAGGTACAGAAGCCAAATTGCTCTAGAAAAATATAGAACTCATGGAGAATCATGAATAAACTGGTCCCCATTGCACACTTGTTTAATTATGGGTGTCCCTTCTTTGCCTCAGCCTTTAAAGAGTCCCTGTCCCCTAAATATTTCTGGAAATGCCCAGGGGTGCTAACATGTGATTGAAAATAATTCCGTCGAGGGTCCCCACCGTGACAGGACATGGGCTCCAATGATCCCACAAAGATGTCCCTCAGGACTAGAGGTCTGTCCCCAGTGCCTGCTGCTGTCACCGTGACCACCACCTGGAAATGCTGCGGGCCGATGTTGGTAAATTTGGAACACCTGCCAGGGAAGCTGGGAACCCTTGTCACCTTCCCAGGCAGCAAAGCGAGAGCTAAACACTTGCTGAGGGGGTCCCACGGCAGATGTGTTCAACCTCGGATGTGATGGCGGTTCGTGGCAGGACTTTCTCCCTGGAGGTGTGGTGGCCACGCAGAGAAGTCATCACCCCATACCCTGACACTGCTCCGGAAGTACTGTTCCTCCAAGGTGTAAACAATGCTCCTGTCATCTTTGCAGCTAGCAGCCACACCTCAGGGATGGTCACGTCCATGCCCAAGCCACTATAACTGTGACTGCCAAGCCAGCGTCATGCCACACTCGGCGGGAGCCACCACGGCAAAGTTATTTGAGCCCCAATGTGTTACTCCGGTTACAGAGTTAACATTCTTCCGTATCACAGCCACTGTGCCTTTTGTTCCCCAAGGCTGCTGACAAGCCCCTGAGGTGACTGGGTGAGGAAAAGTTCTGGTGTCAGCTAAGATACTATCTGTAACCCCACTCTGCACTAACGATAACTTTGATCATGTTTCATTCTTCCCTGGAGGTACCTGTTCCACTGAGCAATCTGTCCTCCGTGTGGGAGTAACCTCGTTTCTGCACATCGGTGGGCAAGATTTTGATTTTTCTCAGGAGGCTTGTAAGCCCTGTTGAAATTCAGTAGATAGAAATGGATGCATTGGGTCGGGGCGGAGGTTGGGGGATGCCTGGGTGGCTCAGTCGGTTAAGTGTCCAAGCTCTTGATCTCAGCTCAGGTCATGATCTTGATCTCAGCTCAGGTTCATGGGCTTGAGCCCTGCATGGAGCTCTGCACTGACAGCATGGAGCCTCCTTCAGGTTCTCTCTCTCCCTCCCGCTGCCCCTCCCCCATGCACTCTCTCTCTCAAAATAAAGGAATAAACAGTTAAAAAAAAAAAAAAAAGAAGAAATGAATGTAGACAGGCATGGCCCACCCCCACTTCCAGGAGCTCCAGAGCCCTGGGCCATACCTAGTCCTGGCACTCTGCAGTCCTACATCATATCTGCACCTTTTCCCTCTTCTGCTCTGAAGGGACCCCAAACAGTACATGCCATGAAACCACAAAGATCGAAACCTCCCCTTCCCTTCTCGTATCTCTGCACCAGCAAGAAACAGATGATTAAATTCACAACACGCTTAGCTGGTACTGATGCTTAACTGGGAGTTTCTGAGTGCAATTCAGAACTGATTCAAAGCAGGGATCTGTTTTTTGAGTGGTTGCATTTAAATGCTCAAGGCTCCCAAAAAGGGCAGGACCTCACTGAGGAGGCAGGCTGTGAAGTACAGAGTGCCAGCACCGTTCCTGAAAATAACATGCGTTGTGAAGTTTTACTCTCATAGACGTAAAATATCTTCATGGGATAAAGTAGAAAAGTACAGAAAAATATATTGAAGAAAATAATAATCAACTATCATCTACTTCCCACAGACAGCCACGGTTAATATTTTAACACATTTCCTGTGAAAGCATTTAAGGTAAATTAATGTATTTTAGGAAACAGCTAATATCAATGAATAAAATACATAAAGATATGTCAAAAGCAAAGCCCGTCTTATACACACGCAATTGATACACACATGTATATGTATGTATAAAATAAGTATAAGTAGATATCAATAAGTATAAATAAGAATATACAGATATTTTTTGTGAGCATTTTCCCAGATAGAAAAACACGATTTTTGAGGGCAGTATTCTGTCTTCCGGAAGCAGCATAGTTAATTTAAACGTTCTCCCTTTGGCTGGTATTAGGGTGGTTTCCATTTTCTTACTATCATTACACTGCCTCCCCTATCAGTGAGGAAGAACATATTCTTAGGAGCAGAATTTCTTTCTCAAGGGATGTATGTATTTGGCATCTACTAATATATACGGCTGAAATGCATCCAAGATACTTTGTTCTGACTGCGTGCCCAGATGGTTCCAGCTGTGTGACTGTGCCAAAGAGGAGGAAATGCCATTCAGTGCCCCTTCAGCTTTTTGTTCCTGATGGGAGAAATCTTGACAGTAGTTTCCAATATTCCTCTGCCTGAGAGTAGAGACATAACCTGATCAAATCACTTAACTTCGTCCTGCCTCTGTTTACTTACCTGGAAAATGAGGATAAGCTCATTGATTTTGTAAACGGCAAACTACGCAAGGATGAGGTATGAGTGTAACCATATAATGTGGTTATAGAGCGAACACGAATTACTCAGTGCCCTGGTGTCAGACTGCAGGTTTTGAATCTTATATCTGTCATTCATTTTGTATTATTATGTAACTCGCCCAAGTGACTTAACTTCTCTTTTCCTCAACTTCCTCATCTTTAAAATGGATGAGAATAGCACTACCTCATAGGTACGGATTAGGTAAGATCCTTAAAGTGTGCATCATGTGTTAGTGACTATTATTGTTGTTGTTACTTATTATTAAGCATAGAATTTAGACTCAATGCGAAACTGTCTCTGGCTTCCTGTTAAATGTTTTTAAAGCATGGGTGGTATTTGTAGTTACAAAGTTACAAAGTAGCCTTATTCAAAGTGTCAAATCAAATTAGCAAGGTCAGTGTCTTTCAAAATTTTTGCCCTGAAGTAATAAGTTCTGTAGAGGGTGCCCTAGGGACCTCTGATGGGGAATGGGGTGGTAATCAGAATGTAAGGGCAGTTAGGTCTTCAGGACCCCCAGCACATAGATTTGTGGGGGTTTGTTTGTTTGTTTTGTTTTTAATTTTTTTTAATGTTTATTTATTTTTGAGAGAGAGAGAGTACGTGAGAGGGAGAGGGGCAGCAAGAGAGGGAGACACAGAATCCAACGCAGGCTGCAGCCTCTAAGCTGTCAGCACAGAGCCCAACGCAGAGCTCAAACTCACGAACCACGAGATCATGACCTGAGCTGAAGTCAGACATTTAACTGACTGAGCCACCCAGGTGCCGCCATACATTTGTTCTTATGGCAAGAATTGTTAGCTGACAAACAAAATCATTTCTTCATCTTGGAAGCACAAGTAGACCTCATTTTCCAAGTGCAGTGCAATTAGGCGTTACCATCGGACATTGTGGGCCGTATGGTGTCTGTCTCAACTACCCCCAACTCTGCCATTGCAGCGTGAAGGAAGCCTTAGACAATATGTAAACAAATGTGTGTGCTGTTTTCCAATGAAACTTCACAAAACTTTGCTGTAGTTTGCCCACCCCTGGACTAGAGCATGGGGAGCAAGGGAGGGTTATACCAAGTGGTTGGACAACAGAACTTGCCAGACGGGAAGGACCTTGTGGACCCTAGTGTGAAGGTCCTCAGAGCAGGAGGGAAGGCCTCAGAAGGTTTTAGAAAGATGTTTAGCCTGATATATATAAACCCAGTGCCCAGTGGATGAGTGTTTCAGCTTTCAATCACCATGTGAACCGCTGACCCCATTTAAATATTCTTCTGTGAATTTCCTTAGCAAGCTCCTGATCAAGTTGGTAACTTCAAGGCAAGACTGGCAGGCTGGCCCCAAGGGGTTTCACAAGGTGGCATCATGTTGCCACAGCTTTAGCTCCAATCCTCAGGCAGGATCAGAACCCTGAATCTCAGTCCCTCACCCCTCTCTTCCCGTCTGAATCACTAACACTAAATCCATGTGATTAACATACTAAGTCAGAAGCCCAGCTAAGTAACCATCAATGAAAAACAAAGCAGCCTATTCACTCCCCATAGACCTGACTACATTTGAGTAACATAACAGCAATCACAGTGGTTAGTTAGCATTTATTAACAATGTGCCAGGCATGGTGCAAAGCCCTTTATATGATTACCTAGTTTCATCCTCACAAGAGGCCTGTTTGGTAGAAACTGTGGTTAAGCCCCCTTCACAGAGAAAGTCAGAGATTCTGCAACTTGTAAAATGACAAAGTGAGTAAGTGTGAGAGACGGGAGCTGAACCCACGTGGTGTGAACCAGAGCCTGGGCACTTAACCACTACAGCATGGTGTCCCGTGGAAGGCAGACATGTTCGGAAAGTTGCCAGTGAATATCGAATCCGTGGGGGAGAGGAAGGAAGGGAAATCCAATTTTACGGTCATTAGGCTCACATGGCCTGAGAAATTCATCTCCCTTAAGAAAGGCATTGCCAGCAAGTCCTCAGCTCACAGTCCTGGGTTTACAACACTCTATCCACCTCCACGCCAGGAGGTGGCCTATCTGCTGGGACAGGAATTCCCAAATCCTGTTATCTATGGATGGGGCTGGAGGAAATACTGCTGAGGTTTGCTTTAGCAACTCCCTTTTGCCTCTGTGTCTCATCTTACCTGCCTTTCTGTGTGTTTAGATGACTTTGCATCCATTTTATGTGAATTTCATAATTAAACTCCAAGGGTAATTCCCTTGGTCCCACCCCACCACCAGGGAATCCCCAACATGATAGATTAACCCTGCCTAGTAAGACTGCAAACTGCTTCAGAATCCTTATTTGTATCTCCATCAGAGAGAGGGGGGGAAAAAGCCATATCTGGGATGCAATCATCAGTAAAAACATTTTGTCACATTAAGTAATGAAAATCCTACCCTCCTCCTACATGTGTACACCAGGGCTCCACCTCAAGGACTGGAAATATTACAGTTGCCTAGGTATGCTCGGGAGTTCACTGAGGAGAGGGAATTCGCATTTGAACTCCTTTAAAAAAGCAGACAGAGGGGCGCCTGGGTGGCTCAGTCGGTTGAGCGTCCGACTTCGGCTCAGGTCACGATCTCGCGGTTCATGAGTTCGAGCCCCGCGTCGGGCTCTGGGCTGATGGCTCAGAGCCTGGAGCCTGCTTCCGATTCTGTGTCTCCCTCTCTCTCTGCCCCTCCCCCGTTCATGCTCTGTCTCTCTCTGTCCCAAAAATAAATAAACGTTAAAAAAAAAAAATTAAAATAAATAAATAAATAAATAAATAAAAAAGCAGACAGAAATGAATGAAGGATCTGCTTGAATAGACAAGACTAAGTCCATACGAGCTGTGATTTATATTCCCAAGAGCAAATCAAATCTTACATCTACTTACATGGATGCTCTGCCCAAAGAATGAGAAAAGTGAAAGCACATGTGAGGAACAGAGAGCGGATACAGTTGGTGCGGTCTTGCAGAGAGACAGGTTGAGAGGATGAATGAGGGTACCAGAGCCCCCAGGTTAGCCCCAGATAAACAGCTGTATAGTGAGCCACAGAGCTTGCACATATCCAGGCATGTCTCACTTGTACCTCTGAGACAAGGCTTGACCCAATAATTAGTGTACCATAAAGTTTTAATCAAAGTTGTTTTTTCAAAGTGCTGCTTTGAACACGAGTTATCATACGGGAGTTTAGAAGTTAGTCAAATAAGTCTCGACAAGCAGATCCTTTAAACTCAGCCTTCCCTTGGCCCCTGCCTACTCTTGATCATAATCTGAATGAACTTTAACTTCCCACCTCCAGTGGAACATATATATCTTTACAAAACAAATAGCAATGGCCTAACTGTTGTGCTTGCTTATGTCAGCTGAATTGTAACAATGTATCAATATTCCAAACAAAACAGAAAGCGTATGCTGGCCTTAATAGCTTTTTTCTGTTTTTATTGTTGCTATTGATATCAAATTCATATGATATACACTTCACCATTAAAGAAAAATACAATTCACTGGGTTTTAGTGTATTCTTAGTTTTGTACATCCCACTACCTAATTCCAGATCTTTTCCATCACTCCAGCAATAAACTCTATACCTGTTAGCAGTCACTCCCCACTCCCTCTTTCCAAAATTCCCAGGCAACCACTAATCAACTTTCTATTTTCATGGATTTGACTATTCTGGACATTTAATACAAATGGAATTATATAACATGTGACCTTTTGTGTCTGTCTTCTTTTAATTTTTTTTTAATGTTTATTTATTTTTGACAGAGAGAGAGAGAGAGAGACAGAGCATGAGCATGGGAGGGGCAGAGAGAGAGGGAGACAGAATCAGAAGCAGGATCCAGGTTCTGAGCCGTCAGCACAGAGCTGGAAGTGGGGCTCGAACTCACAGACTGAGAGATCATGACCTGAGCTGAAGTTGGACGCTCAACTGACTGAGCCACCCAGGCTCCCCGTGTGTCTGTCTTCTTTTACTGAAATAATGTGATTGATACGTGTTGTAGCATGTATCAAATAGTACTTCATTCTTTTTTATGGCTGGATAGTATTCTTTTGTATGGATATGCTTTTGTTCATGCATTCATTAGCTGATGAACATTTAGGTCATTTCTATTTTTAGGCTATTAAGAATAATACTATTAAGGACATGCGTGTATAAGTTTTTTCTATGGATAAGTAAATTTCTTTGTTTCTCCTCAATAGTCACTTAGGAGTAGAATTGCCAGCTCTGTGCTTAACTCTTTGAGGAACTCTGGTAGCTGCACCATTTTACAACCTCATCAGCAATATATGAGAATTCCAGTTTCTCTACATTCTTACCCACACTTATTTTTTTCCCATTTTTTAAGTTATAGCTATCTTAGTGAGTATGAAGTGATATCTCATGGGTTTTTTGCTTGCATTTCCCTAGTGACTAATGATGTTGAGCATCTTTTCATGTGTTTATTGGCCATTTGCATGTCTTCTTTAGAAAACTATCTATTCAAGTCATTTGCCCTTTTTTTTTTTTTCATTTGCCCATTTTTAAAGCATATGGTTGTCCTTTTATTATTGAGCAGCAAAAGTTCATTATATATTCTGGATCTACTTTATGATTTGCAACTATTTCTCCCATTCTGTGAGTTGTCTTTTCATTTTCTTCATAATGTCCTTTGAAGCAGAAAAGATGTTGATTTTGATGTAGTTCAGGTTGTCAATTTTTTCCTTGTTTGGTTGTGCTTTTGGTGTCATACCTAAGAAACCATTACCTAGTCCAAGGTTACAGAGATGTACACCTATGTTTTCTTCTTAGGGTGTTACCGTTTTAGATGTTACATTTAAGTCTTTGATCCATTTTGAGTTAATTTTTGTATGTGGTGTGAGTTAAGAGTCCCACTTTATTTTTCTGCATATGACCATCCAGTTGCCCCAGCACCATTTGTTGGAAAGATTATTCTTTCTTCATTGAATAGTCTTGACATTCTTGGCAGAAATGCGTTGACAACAGACATGTGGGTTTCTGGACTTTCAGTTCTTTTCCATTGACCTATATGTCTAGATTTATACCAGTACCACACTATCTTGATTACCATAGCTTTGTGGTAAGTTTCGAAATCAGGAATTGTGAGCTCTCCGAATTTACTCTTCTTTTTAAAGATTATTTTGCTGTGCTGAGTTAATAACTTTAAAACATCAAGTTAACTCTCTAAGGGAAGACACTTTCAAAAAGGCATTGTGACCTCTGCTTGGTATGTAGTAGGTACTTTTTTTTTAACGTTTATTTTTGAGAGCCCCGGAGGAGGGACAGAGACAGAGGGAGACACAGTTTCCGAAGCAGGCTCCAGGCTCTGAGCTGTCAGCACAGAGTCCAACACGGGGCTTGAACTCATGGACTGCGAGAACATGACCTGAGCCGAAGTCGGACGCTTAACTGACTGAGCCACCCAGGTGCCCCTAGTAGGTACTTTTGAAAATGCTTGTTGCACGGAATAGATTAATTTTATCTCTGTTCCAACTCTGAATGCCAAAGTCACTTGTTTGGAGCCTCTCCTCAACCTCTTCTCCTTTCTAAGAAAATAACTGTAAATATTTTATATTCTGTAAATATATCTGTTGGAGCACCTGGAACACTTAATTATATTTATTTGTTTATGTGTCTATTTCCCCCATTAGAGTATAACCCCATCAAGGACTAGAATCACATCTAATTCATCTCTAGGTCCCCAAAGTCATGCCCTGAGTAGATGACCAATGTGTGTTTGTTGGAAGGAAAGAAGGCAATAATCAAAGAAGGGAAGATGGGTGGGAAGGTAAGAGAGAAGAGAAAGTAAAAGAGAAAGAGAAAAGAAACAGCTAACATTTACTAAATGTTTATAAAGTTCCGTACATTGTTTTAAGAGGCATTATCTCATGCATTCTCATAGCAACCTTACAAGTATTCTTATAATCCCCATTTTACAGTTAAAGATAGTAAGACAAATAATTAAATAATTTGCCCAAAGTCATACAATTAGCAAGTAGCCTAGGCAGCCCGGCTCCCTGGTTGTTTTCTTGAAAAACACACTATGCTACCTGTCAACTAAAGACTAAAATAAAGATAGATCCCTGGGCTCTCCATTTAGAGATTGGTTCAGTAGGTTTGAGGTGGTGCCCAGTTATCTGTACTTTAAATGAATTACCAAATGATTTCATGGACAACTCCATTGGAAACAACATTATAAAGGATGCCCAAATAAAACACCAGGGAGGGTCAAAGCAGGGAAGACTGGGTGAGATGTCATACTTGGAAGGAAGAGCTAGGAAAAGTAAGGGACACCTGGATACTAGTAAAGATAAGTGGGGGGGTGGCAGGTAGGAAAAACAAGCTATTTGTAGTCTAACCAAGGAGGAGAATGGACCAAGCAACGAATACCACTTCAACCACTGGCTCCCAGTTGGTCCTGTCTGTGACTGTGTTGCATACAACGCATGTACCTTTTACTAAGTCCGTATCATACCTAAAGTCTACTTCAGAATATCCTATGAGTGGGGCACCTGGGTGAATCACTCCGTTGAGCATCCGACTTCGGCTTGGGTCATGATCCCGCAGTTTGTGAGCTTGAGTCCTGCGTCGGACTCTGTGCTGACAGCTCAGAACCTGGAGCCTGCTTCACATTCTGTGTATCCCTCTTTCTCTGCCCTCCCCTGCTCATGCTCACTCTCTCTGTCTCTCAAAAATAAATAAACATTTAAAAAAATGAAAAAAAAACACAAAGATTATCCTATGAGCAAATGAATGATCCACAAAAACAAGACAAACAACTAGCATGTATTTATTGCTTATCATCGCCAGGCTATGTTCTCAGCGCTTTATATATAAGAACTCAGTCTTCACAACATTCCTGAGGCTGGTACTATTGTCTTCCCTCAGGTTACAGGTAAGGACTCTGAGGCACACAGAGGTTAGGAAGTATCAAGGTCACATAGGTAACAAGTGGAGAACCAGATTCAAACCCAGGCAATTTGGCCCCAGAGCTGGTACCCTTAACCACTATGCTGCTTCTAGATGGAAGATAATGAAGGATGAGGCCCATTAATGTTGTAATTCAGAAAAGCTACTGGAAGCACATTCTCAGTTGAACAAAACGAACACACACACCCTTCTGAACCCCTGTTGTTGGCCCAGCCCCAGTAAGAGCGTTAGGAATACTATGAGGACTTTGAGAGCACTTGGCTCTCTCCCCTCAGAGGCTGCAGAAGCCAACATCAGGTGGCTAGTCACTTGTATCCCTGGTAGTGGGGGTGTGGAGAAGGAAAGAGTCCCAAAGCCAAAATCAAAACCCAGTCTTCTGCTGCCTCGCTCTATGCTTTGTCTTACTATGTTATACAAACTTTGATGGCAAAGTGAAAGGGTTTTTGATGGCATGGATATAAGTAAACAAATGAATTTGTGGGTTGACACATCACCAGCAATAAATTCATAAAAAGTCAATATTGACATGTGAAGATTAATATATCACTGTGTTTAGTGTGTAGAGAACTCAGCTAGGAGTTAGGAAAGCTTGCATGTTCATTTTGGTTCCTTGGCAAGTCAGTCACACTACAGACAAATCATTCCATTTCTTTGTGCTTTTCATTCTTTTGGCTATAGAATTTTGCTGGTTAAAGAGCATGAGATCAACCTCCTCGCTTTTAAATGTCTTTCTTTATTTGAGCATGCTCAGTTGGATATGGAAAATCTATGGTTCTCTTGGGTTTCATAACGATCAGATCCCACAGGGATATGTAACTTGTGTGGTTTATAGAATTATAGGACCCCAGAGCTGTGGGGATCCTGATAAATCATATAGTGAAAATGTCCAGGTAGTGGCTGAATTTCTTTTACAAAAACCCCAGCAGGTGCTCAGTGAGTCTCACTTTGCAATTCATCATATAAAGAGAAAAGTAGTTTAGTTTAAAGGAACCTACTGGTGTGTGTGTGTGTGTGTGTGTGTGTTCTCTAATTGGGGTATGCCTACCTGTCCTTTTCACTTTCTGCAGAGATTGTGATTTGTTGGTTTCCTTACATTGCCAGTTCCTAGCACAGGGTTTAGTGACAATAATCATGTAATATAACAGCACTTATGAAATGTCAGAGTTTATGGGTTTTTAGAGTAGTTTATTTAATCTGTACAAAGCAAATACTATTATTACCTTTATTTTTCAGATAAAGAAATTGAGATTCAGAGAGGTTAAGTAACTTGCCTGAAGACACATGTCTACTAAGAGGTAGGGTCTCAAGTCTATTTCAGACTGAGCTGGAGCTATTAATAACTAAATAAATGTTTACTGAATCAAATTAATGATATTCCTATTCATGCCTTTTTTCCCTGAAATGGATGAAAGAGAAGTGTAAAGCTTAAATATGTAAAACATTAGCAATATTTGTGTTAAGCGTTGTGGATGTAATTCAACTAAGGGATTGATATTTTTATATTAGCAGAGTTTTTTCTTCAGCTATCTGCTTAGAGTATCAAAAACAAATAAGAAGACGTTAAAATATTTTAGTACATACTTCACTAGACCATAGTTACAGAAACTGTATTTAAGTTAATATATTATCAAGTCTCCTCTAAATAAAGCAATAAAATATAAGACTGCGTTGATATGGAAAGCAGAGTAATAATTTAGGCTGTCCTAAAGAGGAACTAAGTAAAACATTTCTTTTGGAGTATTAACTGAGGTTTTTTTTTTTCTTTTAAAGCATAGCCTAAAATAGAGAAGCAATTTCTATATTAATTGAAAATGAAAATTTGAGGCAGAATGAACTGAGGTTGATAGTCTCACTTATGTACATACGTTTTAAAGAAACAGTTTGGCCATCTCACCTAGTTAATCATTAACAGGAAGCTGTAGCCAAACTCTTGAAGAAAGTAAAGTTTATTTTTAGACATCCAACTGGCTTCTCTCTCTGGCCTCCCCTTCTCTTTTAGGGTCACCCTAGATGCCCTGTAACCTTAGCCTGTGTCTTTGTTTCAGAAGGAGCAGCACCCATGTTTTAGACCTTGAATTTTTATGTCAGGATCACTTCAGATGCAAGTGTTAAAGAGGTCATTCCAACCGGCTGAGGTGAAGAAGGAGGAAAAGAAGGAGAAGGAGAAAGAGAAGGAGAAGCAGAGGAAGGGGAAGAGGTGGAAGAGGAAGAAGAAGGAGAAGGAAAAAGAGGAGGAGGAGGAGGAGGAGGCAGAGAGAGGAGAAGTAGTAGTGGTGAGGGGAGGGGAAGAGAAGAAAAAAGGAAACAGAAGAATGGGGAGGGTGAGAAGGGAGAGGAGGAATTTATCAGAATTTGTAATGTTGAAGTCTAGGGGTAGCCCTAGTCTCAGGATCTGGACATCCAAATTTTATTATTGGGAATCTATTTCCAGATCTCTTTGGTTCCCCCATCCCACCCCCCCCTTTTTTTTTTTTTACCACCCTCACTGCATTGGAAGTTCTAAGTGGTACAATACAGTTCTCCAAGCTTGCATTTTATCAGTTTGAAAAGGGCATGTTTCTGAATAGTCCCAGAGGACCTAAAAGGAAGACTCATTTTTGCCTGTTAAATACCCATCTCTAAACTTAGTCTCTGATAGGACAGGCCTGACCCATCCATAGAGTTTGGGATGGGGCTAATCCCACCACAAATATATGGACTGAAGTTGGGGAAAGGATAGTTTTCCAAAGGAAAATTGAAATTCTAGTACCATATGTGGAGAGTAGATGCACGGCGGGCAAAACAATATCTACGCACCATCTGATCCTCATAGAGGACATAGAAGACACTCACAGAGGATGGATGTTGGTCATCACAATCATTGTGGTATCCCTAAATGATCCCTTTCAGGTGACTCTTCCCAGTTCATATATAAACCAATCGTCTTGAAGTTATAATACAGTTAGCATAAGGATGGATTAGCAAAACTGGGTCCCTAAGCAACACGTGAGGGTCTTCAGGCAGAAGCCTGCTTGGCACAGCTGTCCATGACTCTTCCTCTAATTGAATTTTTCTAGAATGCCTAAAGGAATATGAAAGTAGAAAATGAGCTGGTAATGGACAAGCATATTTTCAATAAGCCCACTAATGTGGCACATTTGGGCGCTTGATGATTTGTTATCAATTACATTTGCCTGAGTAATTTTAATTCTATACTACAGAAATACGTTCACAATGGTGCAAAGATATAGCCACAAGGGTGTTCATTGCAGCATGGCTTCCAATAGTGAGAAACTGGAAACAAATATTTATTCATCAACAAGGAAAAGTTTAAATAAATTATAATATAGCCAACAATAGATACCTATGCTGCTATTACCCGAAAATATTGACATGGAAACATGTCCAAAAACATTTGATGAATAAAATTGAGGAATATGCATAGTAAAATCCCACTTAAAAAATAGTGTGTGTATACATGCATAGACAAAAAGGTTCTAAAAGGATGCACACCGACTTAAAAATAGTTATAGCTGCAAAATGGGATTGTGTGGGGGAGGGGGTTTTCGCTTTTGACTTTATGCATTTCTCTCATTTAATGGTTGGATTTTTAAAATAAGCATGTATATTTTAGCATGGATTATTTTAAAGTTTTTTTTTAAGGCAGAAGTAATATCTATCTAAAGATATGTTTCAATCTTCTAATGCTATCCACACAGTGATAACCAGTTTTCTTGGAAGCCCCTGATCTTCCTTCTGTAAAATCTTTCCCCCTTGTCATATTCGAAGCTTATACCCTCACTCCTCACTGTTCTCCATTTGCTCTATAGAGTGACCTAGTCTGGCCATATAGCCGTATTAGGCATTATTTCTAATAATATAATGAAAAAAACCTGACTTATAAAGCATGTATGAAATATACTACCAGAATATTCATTTAGTAACCTATTTTTTTTCACAGTTTATCCCCTCACTAGTGCCAGAGAGAACTTATTATTATTTCATAAAAAAATAAATTTAGATAGGTAGAGATATCTCATAGATGGAATACAATTAAGCAATTAGAAACTGATCAAATAGGCTCTGTTGGTGTGATGAACAGAAGCACATGGGATGAAATCACAGAGAGGTAAAATAGAAAATGAAAATCAGGACCAAGGAAAGAGGAATAAAAATATGCTGGACATCATTCAACAACTATTTGCTGATGGTAATTATAGGGATGGAAAACCCATCAGGACTATGGAGCTAAAATTAATCAGCAAGTATTCACAGAGTGCCTCCTGCTTCTATTACTGGTTCTGGCTTCCTGCCTGCCCAGTGCCCAGGCTGGAGACATTTGCGTGACATTCAGATTGTCAAGATAGAAGTAGCAAAATAAGTAGGCAGAAGCTCACAGCAGCCTTCTCTATGCTATCGTGTTTGTTAGAATCATCGTCAGGCAGGACAAACTCCTTCTGCAAAAGATTATGAAACGAGCTTCAAAGTTGTAAACATCACTATATCACCTGAAAAGGGCCCAATTAAGTAGAAGTACTATTTCCGTAAAGCAATAGTCAATCCATGTGTGTACTACTTAAAAATTTTAAAGTACAAATCTGCATTCTCTTTTTCTGTTAAAGTCAGGAAGGGAAATCAGTAAGACCCGTAACAGCTATGCCTAACTTTCAGAGTTATTTCCATTGCTGGCAAACATTTTAGTCACTACTAACTCCCTTAAAGTATAAAATATGATGTGTATATCACTGGTAATATTTTGATAAATAGCTACTGTAGTGAGCATCTCTTCTCTCTCTTTCTCTCTCATTTTACCCCACTCTTAAATGTCAGTAGTGAGAACGCCACCTAGGTTTTGCTGATCAGACTATATACATCCGTTACATCACTTGGTCATAGTTATTGGTGCAGGGATGAGCATGTGACCAAACTACACTAATGAAGGCCCTCCCAGAAGCATGCACAAAAATTCGTAGAAAAGAAGAATTCTCTTTCTATTGAAGTTACTAAGCTGGTAGGAAGTTTTAAATCAAGGCTCTGTAGGCTATCTGGTGGAGATAGTCTTCTCAGGAATAAAGCCCAAACAGGAAAGTAAAGCTAAGAGAGAGTCCAAACCCTTTGACATCATTTGAGCCCCTGGATCCAGCCATGCCTGAACCTGAAAACCTCTAGATTTTTAAGTAAATCAATGAACTTCCTTTTTGCTTTCACATTTGGGTTTCTTTTAAATGCACCAAAACCCCATGCTAGAACACTAATGACAAGCTTTCTTTATAAGTATTGCTTCTGTCAGAAATAACCAAATTACCTGGAAGAGACCCTTCATAATTCAAATCAGTCATGCTTACTCCAAAGCACTCCGATTACCATCTCTACATCCACACCTACCTCCCTATTCTTAAACACCCAGATGACTTCTTGGTACATATGTAGTACTTTATGCATGTATCACACATTTCTACATTGCTCACACAAGTCTGCATTGTTTGAGGATGACTTATTACTGTATCTGTCTCCATTTCCTCCGAAGTAAATATTGTACTTAATGGTTTTTATATCCCTCTTGCCTTATACTGGGGCCTAATATGTAGTAGTTGCTATTTTGTTGAAGGAATTGTATTTTGCTGAAGAAATGAATGAATGGGAAAGAAAATGAGTTCAGAAAGTCCCTTCTATTAATAATGATTCCATGAATTGAAACCATCAATAACACAGGTAGATAGGGAAGACCCAAAGGAAACCAAATCGCTATATCCAAATTGAAGCCTCAAAGTGTCAGTCATCGGTAGCTGTTTAGTTGAGAATTTTTCCTTTCTCTGGTCCACAGGGTTGGTGAATGGCAAGAGGGAGTCCGTTCTTTTGCAAAAACATTTACCATTTTAGAAATTCCATAAAATTTAATAACCTCTCTTGTAAAATGTTATAACCAAAACATACAACCTATAATGTGGAGTATAGGTTGTCTGTTGCAAAGGAAGCAGCAGGGAGAGCAGTGGTAGCCAGAAGCTTACTGTTACCTCGCAGGCAATACAGCAGGGTGCCTTATGGTCATGTCCTTATTTATGATATAACAAAGAAAAACTGAGAACAAGGTCATCAGAAGCATAAAGCACTATCTGTGCAGCACAGGGTGACTGGGTGAGAGTTTTGTAATTAAAATGGACATATGCTAAGAAAAAAACAAAAGTCTACCGAACACTGGGATAGGATCAAGGCATTGGAATGAACAAATAATCCCGCTATGTAGGCAAAAATCTTAATACAATGTCTAGATAAGTAAGAAAACTTCTGAGTCTGTGAGTTCCAGTTATGACATGTTACTGTCTTTTGGGGTTTCCCCTCCCCACTCCCGCTGTAAGGCAATCAAGCCTAACTTTCTCTATGTGCTTCAAAGATATTTACTTAAACGCTGGAACTGCCTCTCTTTCCTTTCCTCCTTCTACATCCAGCACCCAGCTCCTTTTCTCAGGTACGGCTTTCCTTCAACCCTTGAGGCTTCCTAGTCTTCACCACATGGCCTTCCTTTAGCAGGGCAGGGGGCAGGCCTTCCATAGAGCTACTGAATGACTGGTTTGCCTGCCTTTGGCCTCCAAAATGCTCCCGCTATCCA
Organism: Panthera leo; assembly: GCF_018350215.1. Lineage (NCBI taxonomy): Eukaryota > Metazoa > Chordata > Mammalia > Carnivora > Felidae > Panthera > Panthera leo. The sequence continues at coordinate 119,047,723 of NC_056679.1, read as the reverse complement.
ATGGATCCTAGCTTCTCACCTCCACTGTCACCACCCAGTACGAATCTCCCTCTTTCTCTGGACCTATGCACCTGCCTCCTCACTGTTCTCCCTGCCTCCTCTCTGAGCTCCTACCACCCAGGCTCCACACTGCAGAGTGATCTTTACAAATAGTAAACTATGTCCATTAGCACACGGATAAATGTTTAACAACTGCTATCCAGGCAAGGGGCGGGAGGGAGTATGGGCGTATCTATGTGTCTATACATTACACATTTTGCTGATATAAAAGATGTGTAACACACAATTTACCAAAAAAAAAAAAAAAGGAGGTAACACTCTTTATCATAAATTCTATATTGCCCACTGATTTTCACAGAATGATTTCAGTGACTTTTGCCAAACTCTCGCAGCCATTGTCAACCCACAGTTGGAATTCAACCATGTTTGGCAAAAGCAGACCGTAAATAAATATTTTATTAAAATCCAGTTTAACAAAGAAGTCATTCAAGACACTGAAGCTCAAACATGAATGCCGGTTGATGTTTTTTACATTAACAAGCAAGATGAAAGAGAAACAACAAAGTTGTATATGGGGACAATACTCGTTTGTCCACGATGGGAGAGACTACTTTGTTGATCAGGTAACAGTTTTCAACTGCTAGAAAAATGTTTCTTTAATTTTTTGCATTTTTCACAAACACAGTTTTAAAATTTAACCTGTATTATTAAAATTTTTCCTATCAGTTTCTCAAGTTTAGACAATCAACAAAATAAATCGAGCTCTGATTTGTAGTTTTCCCATTTCTGTAGTGTAAATACTCCACCATGGTGGATTGCAAACTATCAAAAGAACATTTCCAAATGCAGAGTTGGATGAGATATGCTGTATCCTATCACTATATAGTACATTCATTTTAAAGAACAGAGGGAGATAACTTTAAATCATAGTAGCAAAATGTAGTCAAATAATTACAAAATGAAGTTTTAAGCATTTATTACCTTCATTTTTCGAATATTTTATTTAACTGTAAGTTTATAAATAGCTTAGTTTTTCATGTTGGCTAGAACAAGTGACTGAAAAATTCCTGAAAATTTAAGTCGCCTCTTGCAAGCTCATGCAGCTGGCGCCAGCTCTCTACTGAATTGTCACTCCTCTGCTTAAACTTTTAAGCTGCCCATTGCACAGATTGTCTGGGGAATGTGAGAGGCAATGACAATTTCTCAATAAAATTAGTAATCATTTTTGTTGTGATGAACTGATGATGCAAAAATTCTGCAAGTCTCTGCCTGTTTTCTGAACCAAACTTGATGTTTAAAAACCCCTTTTTGTATGCATCATTCCATTTGAGCCTTACAGATTTCCTGTGAGATGATAGGTAGGGTAGATATTATTATCCTTCCTGTACAGATAGAAAAACAAAGGAGCAAATGACTGGCCCCAGCTCATTCAGTTAAGTGGCAAAACAGGAGTTCAAACCCAGGTCTTATATTGAAAATTAAACGGGGGGCTAGAGAAAATTTAATTGAATAATACCAAGATAAAGTTTTCTAAAAATGTAACAAATGTCTTTTGTAACACTCCAGAGTCTGATATCAAATACATTCATATCTTGTTAAGGGATTCTTATACCAAGGGTGTTTTGATCTTTTAAACTCCACTATTTCTGAATTAGCTTAAAAACAAAACATAACCCAGCATGACCTAATAAATAAATAACGTGTAAGCACCAAAATGGAAATGTAGGTTCTCAAAAATTCACTGATGGATTCCACCTAGAAATGGAGCAGATTGAAACAATCTCTACCAAAGGAACATGGGACAGAAAAGGAGATTAAATCAGAAGAGGAAGAAAGCTAATGACATAATGGCCAGCCACAAATGCCACAAATGCAAAACAAAGTACATAATATTTGTTACAATCATCCAGTGTGCTTGATCTAATGTCTCCAAACTCAAAAAACATGAGGTTCTTGCTTATTTCAACATCTCCCTCATTTATCTGCCAATATTTACCTCATTCTTGAATCAGGTACTACTCAAACTAAGCTCTGTCAGCATAAAGAATATAGATTTAACAGGACATCCACAGAGCATGTCATGCCTATGAGCACAAATTGTGATATTTTAGGTTGCTTATGATGAAATCATTGAAAGCATTATGAGAAGCAGCAAAACACCAGGGATGCTGGTAACAATTTAGCATTTCCCAGTTCATGTGGGAATGTTAATTCCAATTACAAAGAGAAGTACCAAAGTGGAATTCATTATGATTAAGAACTTGCTGTACTAAGTGTGAATTGTTTATAACAGACATGTCTGGTGTAAAAGGCAAATACTGAGGCAGAAAGAGATGGGACATTTAAAGCTTAGCTGAGTTTTCTCTTGTACCTCTTACCTCACAAAGTTAAACAAGAATAGAACTATTATTGTAAGAAAAGTCAAGATATTATTGTAAAGAAGCATCTAATAGCTATGATAGCTGCCGAAACAATTTTTTAAAGTAAGTTTTGACAACCCACAAAAGTCGCTTGTGTTGCCTTAATATAAAATTAACATATGCAATAATCGTATTAAAAATTATTAATACACATAAATGTGATAAGTATTTATTTGATGCCAATTTACATTTACTATTATAGAGTTAAAGTGTGTGTGTATGTGTGTGTGTGTGCGTGTGTGTGTTGGGTGGGGGAGAAGAGACAGAATAGGTGGAAAATAGAGCCATGACAAAGACTCATGGGCTGTAGGAGGTATCCTTATGTAAAAGGAAATATATGTGATAAACAATGATAGAGGTGGGAATGGATGTTGTATATGCCATGCCCTTTCCTCAACAGGATGGATTCCTCTTGACACTACTCAATGCATTCATCTCAACTAATTCAAGTCCTCCATTCTCCCTGGAAAACATACTGACTGATGCCTAGGGAATGCTGAACACTGGAGCCAAGGTTACTTCTTGTACTCCCCACACTTCTGCTCCCTCCAGTTAACCTATATGTTTACACCGGCTCCTTCTGTTTTTTTCCCCCAAGACATATTCCATTTACACTTGTTATTATAATTAGTTAATTTAAATAATTCATTAAATGATGAACTAGGATTAAAGAAGTAGTTGTTCTAGAAAATCTAAATGGAAAGATGCTATATAAACAATCATTGTCAAATCAGGTGTATGCAAGCCAATTTTAACAGATTGGGGTGAGGTCAGGGGGGCTAAATCATACAAATTTAGAAATCTACACTCACATATATTTGTAAGTACTTTTAATTTCTTGCTCCAATTTGGAAACTGGAGAAAATAGTTTTATATATATATATATATATATATATATTTATTTATATATATATATATAAATATATATATATTAATATATATATTAATAATAATGACTGCTGCTGATTAAACACTTAATATGTCCCAGGAATTTGTCTAAGCACTTCACATACTTGAAACTCATTTGATCTTTCTAGTAACTTGGGTTAGTATTATTATCATCCCCATTTTACCGATGATGGAAACTGGGGCACAAAGAATTACCTTGCCTAAGGTTATATTCCTCCTAGTGGTGGAGGTCAGCCAGCCAGTCTGCTTGTAACTGCTGTGCTGTACTGATGCAATGTGGGAATATTTTATACACAAATGAAGACAGGGAACTCCAGTCAGTGGGCTCACAAAAGCTTTCACAGAAGTACGACATAAATGTTCAGTTTTAGGTTTTAAAACTTAACATTTGCAAGTATGATTTTAAAAAATAATTCCTCTGCTTTAACTGAATTTTTAGTTTAATTAAATATGAGTCCAGTTGCATCAGCTAAGAGGCTTTGCCTTCAAGAAATGGGCAGGTGAAAACTAATGGTCTTAAATCTCAAAATGGGAGTTGGGATCTCTATACAATGGAAGGGAATTATTGTAGATACTTGAGCAGGAACATGGCATGATGTAATTATGTTCTGGAAGAGTAATCTGGGAGTCAGGTTTGGATTATTTCAATGGGAATAATTTAAAAAAAAAAAACAAAACGATGCACAGAATGGTCAATAAACATTAGCCACAAAGCTTAACAATTCTAACCATGACAGACACTAGGTTAATCTACAGTTTATGCAGGCTTTCAGATGAATGTGAAAGGCTAAAGGATGTGGAATTTTTTCCAGGAAATTACAAAATTAACAGACATATTTAAACCACTGAAAATTTCACCCTTTTGCCCAATTGAAAGGGTTTTCAGTAACAATTTTTAACCTAAAACAATGTCCTTTTCCATTTCAAGATGATCTGCTGGACCTGCAGACAAAATGAGTGGGGAGAAACTTAAAGGGGACTCCTGTACGGTCAAGTATTGTTTAAAAACATAATACCCAACCCGAATTTAAAGAGGTAAGAGATGAAGTGGATTGTTATCTTAGAGCAGAGATTCAATTGAGATAGGTTTATGTAGCGGGGAGAAGTTTTCTTTTAGGTATCTGTTACTGTCTCTTTACATATATATGCAAATTGTTATATTTTTATAAGGTATTCATATATACAATTCCTAGCATAACTTTTAAGTAGACATATTAGGATAATCATATTGGTATGAGTTGTTGAACCCACTTTTAAAATACGCATACGATATTAAATTTGGGTATTGTTTTTTTTTCCCCCATGAAACTGTTGATTTGGGGACCCAATCCATGCAAGAACCTTGATTTTAGTAACTGGGGCTTCTAAGGTGGAAAAACTCGCCAAGTAGGCAAAGTAGCGTTCTTGAAGTAAATTCTGTGTCCCCTTTGAGCACCCAAGGCAAGGGCCTCCCTCCAGCTGACTTGCGCCAAGGGAAAAGAAAAGAGGAGTCATCTCTTCTAGATACATAAGCGGGTTCTGTCAACAACTGGGTTGCTCAGGGTTCTGTGTTGGCAAAGGTTTTGGTCCCCTTTTCTGAGGCAGAGGGCAGCTCTTTCTTTTCCAAGATGGCGGCCTGAGAATGGTCTGGAGGCGGCCCGAGTAGGTCGTCTCCGAACAAGCGAGTAACTAAAATGTTTAGTTCTCTCCTTTCACGACGGACAACACATGGGGCAGTTTCTACCCTTCAGAAGCCAGAGGACTTCTTCCGGAGCCCGCGATCTAGAACCTTTGCCAAGATGGTGGACGCGAGGCCGGGCAAGCGTCACCGTCCTTTACCAAGATGGCGGGGAGCGGCTTCCGGCCCGCGTTTCCCCAATACTCTTCAAGAAGTCAGAGCAGAGGTGGCCACGGATAGCGTCTGAGCGCTGCCTGAGGAGTGAGTGGCTGCTGCCGAGCGCCGGGGCAGGGATTAGGTGGAGCTGCGACAGCCTCCGCCCCCGTCAGGAGCTGGCAAGAGCTGTCACCTGTGGGGGCGCATAAGTTACCGCCCCAAACCCTAAAGCAACACAGCACAACCTTTCCCCGAGTCACAAAAATCATAATATGTGTCGCACAAGGTAGGAAGTTCGGTCCGGGCAAAGCCCAAGCCCTTCGGACGCGGCGAGCTCGGGGAGGGGGCTGGGGCGGGCGTCTCCCGCGCGGACTCCCCTAGCCCCACGCCCCTCTCCTTGGGGACAGGCCACGTGTTTCCCTCGGACTGAGGGGGAGGCGCGTAACGGGAACAGCTGGAGGGAGTTAAATGCTGACATTTTAAAGCTGCGTGTGTTTTGTTTTGTTTGGAGGGGTAGGGGTCCTGTGCACACGAAAGGGTGGGTGACGCACTGAGTGGAGTGCAGCAAATGTCAAGATTCGGGTGAGGGGCCTTCACGGGAAACTTGGACACTGGTCCTGGAGGGGGTAGAAGGAGAGGTCAGGAGTTTGCGGGGGAGGGAGGGCGTACTTTGCAAGCAACTTACTGTTTCGCTTGCAACTTGCTTTTAGGCCTGCCACCCCCTGCTTTCCTTAAAAATAATAATAAAAAGTGCAAAGAAATTCAGCACGCCGGAGGTTTTGCATTTGGCGTGCAACTTCCTTCAAGTGTGAGCGCGCTAGCAGGGAGGGAGGGGTGGGGGTTGAACTTGGCAGGCGGCGCCTCCTTCTGCCGCCGCCGCCGCCGCCTCGCAGACTCGGGGAAGAGGGTGGGGGACGGTCGGAGCGCGGGGGAGGGTGGGTTCTGCTTTGCAACTTCTCTCCCTGTGGGAGAGCGCGACGGCGGCGGCGGCTGCAGACGGGGCCGCCCAGACGATGCAGCGGTGGGGGACCTGCCGGCACGCGACTACCTCCGAGTCGAGAGTATGTACGCACCGACCCCCTCCTCTGCCCTCCCTTCCTTAAGCCTCCCCAGAGGGCGTGTCTGGCTGTCCGGCCCCGAGCGCGGCCGAGACGCTGCGGCACCGTTTCCTTGCAACCCTCGTAAGCCCCATGCTAAGTGACACACTTCGCGCAACTCGGCTCCGAGGCGGCGGCGCGGACCACTCCCGCGGCCCTGCTGCGGGCCGCGCCCCGGCCCCCCCCCCCCCGCCCCAGACAGCCCGCTGTCACCCGCAGGGGCGCTGACGGCGCTTGCCGCCGGGGGACTGGGCCCGTTCCGGAGTGGGTCGGGAGTCGCGGAGCTGGGCGGGGGCGGGAAGGAGGCATCGAGAAGAGAAACTAGAGAAACTCGGCTTCCCTCCCAAGCGCGCCCCAGAGAGACCAGGTTGGCCGCTGCCGCCGCCTCTCCCTTTTCTCTGGGGGTGGGGGCGCGAGAAGTCCCGCGCGCTCGGGGAGGGGGGGGCGGCGGCCGGCCGCTAGGGTCGGGGCAATGCCGGGGGTCGGGGGCGTTCAGGCGCCGTCGGGGCCGGGGTGGCGGGGGCCAGCGCGGAGGGCGTGGGGGCGGGGGCTGCGGCCGCCCCTGCAGTTGCCGAGCTTCGCCAACAGGTTGCACCGTTCCCCGCCGCCGCGCGGCCCCTCGGGCGGGGAGCGGCCGGGGGTGGAGTGGGAGCGCGTGTGTGTGCGAGTGTGTGCGCGCCGTGGCGCCGCCTCCGCCCGCCCCCCGATCGGTCCCGCTCGCTCGCCGCGGCCGGGCGGCCCTTTCGCGTGTCCGCGCTCCCTCCCCTCCTCCTCCGCCTCCTCCTCCATTTTGCGAGCTCGAGTCCGTGACTGGAGCCCGAGTCACTGCCCGCCCGTCGGGGACGGATTCTAGTGGGTGGAAGGAGACGCCACAGCCGGAGCGGCCGAAGCGGCGGGGCGCCGGGACTGAGGACGCGCGCCTGGGAGCCCGGCTCGCGGGGACGGGCACGGGGTGGGGGGCTGGCTTGTCAGCCGGGAAATGGGAGACTTTCTCAAATAGGGGCTCTCCCCTCCCCCCCATGGAGAAGGGGGCGGCTGTTTACTTCCTTTTTTTAGAAAAAAAAAAAAATCTCTCCCTCCTGCTCCTCCTGCTTTCACACGCTAAGTTGTTTATCTCGGCTGCGGTGGGAGCTGCGGACGGTGGCGGGTGAGCAGCGCCTCTACCAGAGGTAAGAGGTGGGGAAGGGCCGGGGCTCGCTCCCCCGAGGTGCGGGCCGGGGACGCGAGGCCGGCTCGGGGGCCGCGGCGGGAGCCTGCAAACTTTTATTAGCCTCGGGGAGTGGGGGTGGGGGCTGGCGAGGGCCGGGTGGCGGTGACGAAAGGGCAGCGCGCGGGTGACAGCGCTGGCCTCTTCCTCTCCCTCGGCCGCGGTGCCCGGGTCGGGCTGAAGGGGGAGGAACCTGAGCTCGGTGCGAGCGGAGCCTCTCCGAGCTGCCCCGGCTTGCAGTGCTCCGCTTTCCGGGCGCGGAATTCTGGCTTCTCCACTCCCGGCGCCCCAAGTCCCCCCTCCGTGCTCTCCCAGGGGGCCGCCCAAACACCCGTCATTTTCCCTTTTTTTTTCTTCTTTTTCTTTTTTCTTTTTTCTTTTTTACGGTGAACACCGAGCCGGGTCTGAATGCTCCTCGACCGAATACTTCCACTCCACCCTAGTGCGCCCGAGCGCGATCAGGGTTTCTGTCGAGGCTCCAGTGCGTCTCCTTTCTGGAGGGCGCGCAGGGATGTGTGGTGTGTGTGTGTGTGTGTGTGTGTGCGCGCGTGTGCGCGCGCGCTCAGAGAGAGAGAGAGAGAGAGAGCGTGTGTGTGTGAGTGTACACACGCAGGGGGCTGACAGCCTGCAACTTGGAGACTTCGGCCAGGGCTGGCGTTATCTGGTAGAAGTGGGCGTGTCGGAGAAAGAACTCAACAGGTCTGGACACATTTCTTTTACCCTTGCACTTTTTTTCTCCCCCAGGAGAGGGTTTGTTCTTCAGTGCTTGGCATCATTGCGCGCCTGACGCTTCTAAGTGGCCCCTTTTAAAAAAGACCTTCTCTAGCCGGAATCCTTCTGTGGTCAAGCGCTAGTTTGACGTTTGGGGCTGCAGGCTTGGTAACTGCCTCCTTGTAATACCACTTAAGACCCCTTGCCACGGTTCATTAAGGCCGGTGAATGTGACAGTTACTTGCAATTTAAACTGGGGGATAAAGTGGTTTGAGGGATTGTTTCGTTTTTTTTGAAGTATTGTTTTGGTTTCGAGTTGGAAGGCAGCTGTCAAAGCCGCGTGGAAATTCATTAGGCTCCATTTGATACCTTGTGTTTACAGATCCTTATCCGAGAAACACCGCGGAGGGGCGGGGAGATGAGCAGTTTACCCTCAAGATGTGTAGGGGCAGGTCCCCAGCCCCGTCTCCACCTTCATCACACTGCACTTCCCGTGAGGGCCATTGAAGTTTATGCTTAAGGTCTCTCCGCACAGCAGAAGTTTCCTTCCATTGCATAGGATCTGTCATGTCCCAGATCTGCTTATCAAAGTCTTGGGCTGCCTCTTAATAACATCGTGATAAGAAACAATATACTAGCAACCCAAGACTCTGGAGAACAGCCTCCGAATTGGGATTGGTGAAGGTTTAGAACACGAGAAAATTATTCTGAGCATTTCATTGGGTATTATTTTATTTGCGTTTATATGAACGTGATTTCACAGTTGCTTTTTCTGTTTCAGTACCTCTTTATATGGAAAGGGAAAAATCTTAATTTAGGGATAAAATAGTGTTTCCTACTGAAGGTCTTAAGCAATTTTGAAAAAAAGCTTCATTAGGAGTCTATTGTTTTGTAAAGGTTGAGGGAGTTATATTTGTTTTTAAGTAAGCTAAACTTGTAGCGAGAAGCTGCTGCACTTTCTTTTGCTTTTTAAAATCCAAATTTTAGTTGGCCTGTATAGAACATATTTCATTTCCTGTGTCCAAAATTTGAAGAAGGCAGGCACTTTGAAACAGACACATTTAGTAAGAAATATGGGTTAAATATACGTGTCCTTTTTATGGTATTGGAAGATGAGCAGATCATCGTTTATTTTTTTTAAAAAATGTGCGTGGTTCATCATAGATTGTACTGAAAGGTTTGGATGTGTGACTAGCAGGTAGGAGGCCAGTTTGGGAGCGATTTGAGAGAGAATTCTAAAATAGTAATTAGCAAATGTTATGTGTATGGGTTCTCAGAAAAGCAAACAGCCTTGACTGATTGAAAGGAAGTAGGAATTTTAATGATCGTACTCTTTTTAAATTAAATACTTTGACATCAGTTTGAACCTTTAGGATAATCAGATGTAATGAGTTATAATGTCTGTGATTAACAAAGTTACAGTTCTGTGAGTGGCAGGATGAATAGCCAAGCTTAGTTTGATACAATTTTGCCCTCCGCTGTGCAATTGAATTGCATTGTGCTTTTAAATGTGCCACAGTGAATGGGGGCAGGGGATGCGGATTTTTTTATTCTGGAAGACAGAAGCTACTTTAAACAAGGAATTAAGAGTCAGAGTTAACTAAAAGGTTCATTTAACTGGCTCTTACTAATCAGATCACTGAGATAATGTGACTTTATAGCTTATTATGTCTCCCCCACCTTTCTTTTTTTTTTTTCTTTTTTCCCCCTGGTAGCTGGTGATATTCTCTGATGGACTCCAAGGAATCATTAAGCCCCCCCAGTAAAGAAGAAATCTCTAGCAGTGTGCTTGGTCGGGAGAGGGGAAATGTGATGGACTTCTATAAAACCCTAAGGGGAGGAGCTTCTGTGAAGGTTTCTGCATCTTCACCGTCACTGGCTGCTGTTGCTCAGTCAGACTCCAAGCAGCAAAGACTTTTGGTGGATTTTCCAAAAGGCTCAGGAAGCAATGCACAGCAGCCGGATCTGTCCAAGGCAGTTTCGCTCTCAATGGGACTGTATATGGGAGAGACAGAAACAAAAGTAATGGGAAATGAGCTGGGATTCCCACAGCAGGGCCAAATCAGCCTTTCCTCTGGGGAAACAGACTTTCAGCTTCTGGAAGAAAGCATCGCAAACCTCAATAGGTCGACCAGTGTTCCCGAGAACCCCAAGAGCTCAGCAACCGTTGCTGTTGCTGCTGCCCCCACAGAGAAGGAGTTTCCAAAAACACTCTCTGATGTCTCTTCAGAACAGCAAAATTTGAAGGGCCAGACTGGCACCAACGGGGGCAATGTGAAGTTGTATACCACAGACCAAAGCACCTTTGACATTTGGAGGAAAAAACTCCAGGATTTGGAATTTTCTTCTGGGTCCCCAGATAAAGAGACAAGTGAGAGTCCTTGGAGATCAGACCTCTTGATAGATGAAAACTGTTTGCTTTCTCCTTTGGCAGGAGAGGATGATCCATTCCTTTTGGAAGGAAACTCGAATGAGGACTGTAAGCCTCTTGTTTTACCGGACACTAAACCTAAAATTAAGGATAATGGAGATCTGATCGTATCAAGCCCCAACAGTGTGTCACTGCCCCAAGTGAAAACAGAAAAAGAAGATTTCATTGAACTCTGCACCCCTGGGGTAATTAAGCAGGAGAAACTGGGCCCAGTTTATTGTCAGGCAAGCTTTTCTGGGGCAAATATAATTGGTAATAAAATGTCTGCCATTTCTGTTCATGGCGTGAGTACCTCTGGGGGCCAGATGTACCACTATGACATGAATACAGCATCCCTTTCGCAACAACAGGATCAGAAGCCTATTTTCAATGTCATTCCACCAATTACTGTTGGTTCAGAAAATTGGAATAGGTGTCAAGCATCTGGAGATGACAACTTGGCTTCCTTGGGGACTTTGAACTTCCCTGGCCGATCGGTGTTTTCTAATGGCTATTCAAGGTAAGCCAGATGGTTTTCTGTCTCTTCGGAATGGACGTAAGATGGATGGATAGACTTCAGTATTCAACAGTTTGTGTTTGTCTTCCAACGACTCCTGTGCTTTTTTCGTGTGACTAAATTTTAAGTGGTCCTTTGAAAGTAGGTGGTCTTTCAATCATGCCTAAGTGATGTATCTGTATGTACACCTTTTCTTTGAAGTAATGGCATTCAGTATCCCACTGGCCGGTAGTGGAAGATTTTATTTAAAAAATTCTAAATAATTTTGCTCATTAACAGGTATCTTAAGTAAAAATTACATAAACTTAAGAGGGCTTTCATATGTAATATTTGTGTGTGCTTTCAAGTACGCTGTTATGTTAGAGTAAAATGTACCCTTGATATTTCACAAAATCAAAAGTTGTGCTCTGGGTTTGTACACTTGTAAAATAGTAGCTTGAGGAGATCGAAGGGTTAAAATTAGAAGATTTAACAATGAGCCTTTTCTCCAGACTGAAGCTTCTGTGGAAGAATTTGAGTTTGGACATTGCTAAAGCAGTGAGCAGTGTACCTGACCATAGCCCTAGGGGTGGGACTGCTGTTCAGCCTTTTTAAGAAAGGAATTGGTGCCAAAATGGTGCAAAACAAAACCTCCCTTTCCAGAGAGTTCCTCCAAGTTCTCAAAGAGACACCTGATGGCTTCAATTCTCAGCTGTCATTTGATTTGTTCCCCTTTTTTCCTCAGACATTTATAAGTATACTGACATTTCCTTTTGACCTCAAAAAGGTCTCTTAAAATGAAATTATCAGGAAGACGTTCTAAACTGAGATGGATCTATTGATAGGGGTTAAGGTCTCTATCCTGTATCCCTGTCCCCAATTCAGATTGTATGTCACATTTTAGGTGTGAAGGAAATATAAGAATGTGATTGTAGAGACACGGGATTGATTAATCAGTGGTGTGTTTTGTTTTGTTTTGTTTGAAAGGCAGAGTAGACAGTGATTTACTTGGACATGAGCCTTTCAAGGTTATTTGTTTTGTTTTTTGTTTTTTTAATGTTGGTGGTTTTCTTTGTTCCTAATTAGTCATTGAAAATTTTATTTAAAACTCTCTTTAAAACACTTTTTCTGTTAAAGATCTATCTTAACAATGGTGTTTGTCTCTTTTCTATCCTCCTGATGGAGGAAGGTTTTCTTGTTGGGGAAAAAATTCAGACCTAGATTTAGGCTATGTTCTATTCCTTTAAGAGGCTCACTTGGTTCTTGTATGCCTTCATGTAAACTGCCTACTAATCTATTATGTAAATAATCTTTCCTTTAGAATACCACTTCAACTTTTTGTTGTCATTCTGAATGGAAGGCTTAACAGGTTTTCAGTAAGGAAATTTGAGATATTTCTTAATGCGTTAGTTGTGTCTAAATGTTAAAAGACATGCTGTGTTTTAAATTTTTCAGTATCAAAATTTTGGCAATGTAATTAATGATTCGGGGTGCTTGGTTGTCTTAAAGCGTGCTGTTGATTTGACTAAGTTATCTGTAGGAAACTATTAGACTGAATTATAAAATGTAATTGTACAAAGAAGCATAATATATCTTAGGAAACTCATGGGGATTATTAATGCATTTTGTTCTAGCAATTACCACAGTACTGTTTTCATTTTTCTTACTGTAAAAAAACATAGAACAAGACTTACCGATTTTTTCATTGATAGTGAATTTTCATTAAGCCTTGTAAACTCTGGTGTCTGGAAGCATACGTCTTAGATGAACATAGGTGACTTTAAATCATTAAATATCATTTTAATGCCTTTTATAGGAATTTATGACATGTAAAGTGCCTTCACTTATTTTTAATTTGAGCCTCATGACAATCTTATGGCGATTAGCAAAGGAGTGATGATGTGGTTCTTTTGAGATTCTTTAATAACCATTGAAATGATTATTTTTATGCTGGTGTGTGATTTGTAATTATAATCAGTAGTTTGTGTCCTAATGAAAAGGTGTAATATACAGGATAATTGGCTAACATTGGAAAACTTTATACCTTACGGCATTAACTTAACACGGGGAACTGTGATTACCCAGAACAAAGCTTCTTCCAAGTAAATTCAAACAATGTTTCTTTTCTCACCATCACTGAATTAGTCTATTGTTTGCAAACAACAGCCCTGATATAACTAAAATTGGTTGCTTTCTCTCCTCTATATGTTACATGGTTCTGGCCAAACTGTGAGCAGTGACCCAAGTGATGAACAGGTTGAGATCACAACTGTAGTAAATCCTGACTTTCTGACTTTAGGTATAAAAATGCTGTATGCCACTGATAACTTGACTTGCATTCCTTTTTTAATTAAAAAAAAAAAAAAAAAAAGAAAGCATAAATTGACTTTTTAAGATGTCACTTAAAATTGCTTTTTCTCAAAATGCTTTAAAAAATGTTTTATACTCTGTTTTTCCAGGGGCGGTCACTCCTAATGTGTCAACATAGTTTAATATCCAGTTCACATTTGTTTGTAAAATTATGACTATCCTGACTGAGCGTAGTCAATCAAGTATTTTCTTTTTAAGAATTACGTTCCTTCAATGATAGTGGAACAGGAGAAAACCTAGTGACATTCAAAGATACTCTTTAAGTAAAACAAACTAGCCATACTAACTGAAATCGCTTCTTACGTACTGAAATTAGACAAACTGAGCATACACTTGTAATGCTGATGAAAACACATTTCTGCATAATTTGATTTTCAGCATTGTTTCACTTACACATTAATGGTGAAACTTCTGAAGAGAGGCAGGGGAGTGAATGGTTATAGGTGGAATTAGAGTTTTTATTGGGATTATGTTGAAACTTGAGTGTTAAAAAGTTGACCGTTTTTTTGAGGGTTAAGATGATTGAAGAGAGAGAATGATGGAGGATTAATTTGTAAACTCAGGCTTAGGGACAATTTAGGGCTCTAATTTACAAAGCTCTGAAAATGTATGTAGATTGTAA